>NC_042617.1:21121260-21449669 GCF_901001135.1 Rhinatrema bivittatum | reverse complement strand
AGGCCAAGGCCTCTGATTTGTCCCAATTGATTCTAAGGCCGGAAAAGGAACCAAACTCTGTGACTAAATCCAGAAGAATAGGCAATGACCGTTGCGGGGCCGTTAGGAACAATAAAACATCGTCGACAAAGGCGGCATATTTAAAAATCTCCCGTTGCTGCCCAGAATGGAACTGTACCCCACGTATGGAGGGTGCAGCCTGTATAGCCAATAATAAGGGTTCTAGGGTAAGCAGAAACAGCAATGGGGACAAGGGACATCCTTGTCTCGTCCCACGCAAAACGGAAAAGGGCGGCGAGCACTCTCCATTAACCAAAACCGAGGCAATCGGATCACTATACAGTAATTGAATACCCTGGTAGAAAAACCCGCCGAATCCCATTGAACTCAACACCTGAAACATATATCCCCACTCCACTCTGTCGAAGGCCTTTTCCGCATCTAGGCTTGCCAACAAGAATGGAGTCTCTGTCCGCTTACAAAGCGTCATTGCAGCCGCCACGCGCCGGACGTTAGTGAGCGCATACCGTCGTTTGACGAACCCCACTTGACCAGGCTGAATCAACTGTGGTAAAAGGCCCCCCAGCCGTGCGGCCAATATCTTAGCTAATAACTTATGATCGACATTTAACAAGGAAATGGGTCTGTAAGAGGCCGACAGCAACGGATCCCGCCTTGGTTTTGGAATCAGCGTCACATGTGCTATATTCTCATGAGTGGGAAAAGCTCCCCGTTCTATCAAGGTATTGAAGACTATGGGGAGAAGCTCTACCAGAGGCTCTACCAAACACTTGTAGAACTCCGAACTATACCCATCCGGGCCAGGAGTACTCAATTTCCTGGCCCCCTGAATAGCTACTCTTACTTCTTCCCCGGTGATGGGTTCATTCAACAAACGACGTTGCACCACCGTTATCGACGGCAAAGTCAGCCTATCACAGAAGGCCTCCCATCTCTCGGCATTCCACCCCCCAGACTGATAGAGAGAGGCATAAAAGTCCTGAAAGGACTCCAAGATGGCCAAGGTAGTGTTCACCACTCGACCTCCAGTCGATTTGATCGCCGGAATGTGCCGTGAACCCCTGGCTGACCTAACCAGGTTAGCTAACATTTTCCCTGATTTATTCCCATGACGGTACAACTGAAATTTATAATACTGGACACTCTTCTTAGCCCGTTGATGTAGTAAGGAATTGATTGCCGTTTGCAGTGAGATAAAAGCTGCACGGTGAATTGGGGAACGCGAACTAATCAGGTTCCTTTTAGCTGTTAGTAATTGGCCACTGAGTAGCACGAGTCGTTTGTCTAGGGATTTCCTCCAGTGGGCCAAATAAGAAATGATATCCCCTCTCAGCACCGCCTTAGCTGTATGCCAAAATAAAATGGGATCTCCACTATGCTGGGCGTTTAATGTGGCAAAATTTATTTATTTATTTATTTATTTATTAACTTTTATTTACCGACATTCGTGCAGCACATCATGCCGGTTTACAAAGAACTCAGGTGGGTGATACAATAAAACAATAAAACAAAAACAATGTACAATGAATAAAATAAAAGTAAAACCATAACGATGTAACCTTAGAACAAAATACTATTCCTTACAATAAGGACACATTGACCGATCATGATCAAAAAATAAATTAAGCCGTAGGGGGAATGTTGTTTCTTCTAGGGTATCCATGGGTGGTGCGGGGGGAAGCAGGGGAACATAGGAAGGGGTGGGGAAAATTCGAACAGAGGGGGCTGGGGAGAGATTAGATTTGGTTTGTGTCGGGATAGGCCTGTCGGAAAAGCCATGTTTTGACTCCTTTCTTGAAAGTTTGCAGGGATGTCTCTTGGTGTAGGAGGGTGGGGAGGGAGTTCCAGAGGGTGGGGGCAGCGACGGAGAAGGCTCTCTCTCTGGTGTGAGTAGAATGTGCTGCCTTTAGGGACGGGGTGTGTAGAGTACCTGCATGGGTTGTTCTTGTGGGTCGGTCGGATGAACGGTAACGAGGCATTTCGTCGAGCCAGGTATGATTATGTTTGTGTAGAGAATTGTGAAGGATGGTGAGGGTTTTGTATTGTGAGCGGAAGGAGATGGGTAACCAATGTAGGTCTTTTAGTATGGGGGTGATGTGTTCCCTTTTTTGTGTGCCTGTTATGATTCTGGCCATGGAGTTTTGTAGAATTTGGAGGGGTTTGATGGTGGTGGCGGGGAGTCCTAGTAATAGGGAATTGCAATAGTCTAGTTTTGTGAGCATTGTGGTCTGTACGACTGTGCGGAAATCGTGGGTGTGGAGGAGGGGTTTGAGTTTTTTTATGATGTTGAGTTTATAGAAACCCCCCTTTAGTAGATTTTTGATGTGGGGTTTGAAACTTAGGTGTTGGTCTATGTAGACGCCCAGATCTCTTACAAACTGGGTCTGGGGGGTGGCTGTGGTTGTATTTTGAGGAGTGTTCTGTCGCAGGGGGAGAGTAAAACGTTCAGGCTGCTTAGAGATTACGAGTAATTCTGTTTTTGACGAGTTTAGAGCTAGATGGAGTTCGGATAGTGAGGCGCTTATGGTGGCGAGGCAAGATTCCCAGCGTTGCAGAGGTTCTTTTATGGATCCCTGAAACGGGATGAGAATCTGCACGTCATCTGCATACAGGAAGAATTTCAGGCCTAGTTTGGAGAGGAGGTGGCATAGGGGTATGAGATAAATATTAAACAGGGTGGAGGATAAGGATGATCCCTGGGGTACGCCCTGCGTGATAGGTATGTGTGAGGATTCGTGCTTGTCGATTTTTACTAGATACTCTCTGTGTGTGAGGTAGGAGGAGAGCCATGAGAGGGCTGTGTCGGTGATACCTATTTCTGTTAGGCGGGTCATTAGTATCTGATGGTTGACAGTATCGTAGGCAGCTGAGATGTCTAGTAGGGCGAGTAGGTACGAGTTTCCGTGGTCCATACCTTTAAGTATGGTGTCTGTCATGGCTAGTAGTAAGGTTTCGGTGCTTCGGTCTTTACGGAAACCGAACTGTTGAGTGTGGAGGACATTGTGGTCTTCTAAAAACTCCGTTAGTTGTTTGTTAATAACCCTCTCTAGTACTTTGGATAAGAATGGGAGATTGGAAATTGGACGGTAATTGGCAGGGTCTGTGGGGTCGAGTGTGGGTTTCTTTAGGAGGGGCTTGACTATGGCCAGTTTGAGTGGGTCTGGGACACTGCCTGCAGTAATAGAGCAGTTGATGAAGTCCTTAATATGTTTGGTGATGGCGGGGGTGATGGAGAGGAGGGTTTTTGAAGGAATGGTGTCTGAAGAGTGTGTGGATGGTTTCATCTTTTTTAGTATAGCTTCTACTTCTATGTTGGTGGTGAGGTCAAATGTTTTGAGGGTGATCTGTTTGTCATTGGGAATGGGGGGGAGGGGGGTAGTGTTGTCTGGGAAGCGGAGTAGAATATTGTCGATTTTATTCTTGAAGTATAGAGCTAGTTCTTCGCATTTTTTGTTGGAGATAGTATCGGTGAGGGTTGGTGCATTGGGGTTGGTGAGTTCTGAAACATATGTGAATAAGGCGTTTGCATTAAATTGGTAGTCGTGGATCTTTGCCGCGTGGAAATCACGCTTGGCTTGGGTAATTGCATGACGGTATACGTGTAAGGTGTTGTTATAGGTGGCTTTAAGTGAAGCCGATGGTTGTTTGCGCCAGGCGCATTCTTTGGCTCTTAGTTCTTGTTTCTAGGTTTTTAACTTGGCTGAGAACCAAGGTTTCCTTTTCTCCTGTTGTGTAAAGGGTATTTCTTTGTGGATAATGGGGCATAGTTCATTGGCTATGGTTGTAGTGAGATTGTTCCAGGAGTGTAGTGCGGTGTCCGGATTGGTGAGATCGATGTTGTTAGCTATTTTGTTGAAAGCTAGGATGAGCTCTTCCGTACTACAGTGTTTACGGAAGGAGATGGTTTTATGGTGTTTTTGTGTGGAAGGTGTGAGGGGTTTGGTTTCAAGGGTTGCATTAATGAGGAAATGGTCGGACCAAGGTACTGGGGTGACTACGGGTGGGGTGGTTATGGTTATTTTAGAATTCACAAATATTAGATCGAGTGTATGGCCTGCTTTGTGGGTGGGTTCGGTGATGATTTGATTGAAATCTAGGGCTTTGAGGGTGTCCAGTAGAGTCTCACAGGCGGGGGTGGTGGGGCGGGAATCCACATGGAGATTGAAATCCCCTAGAATAATGGTAGGGAGGTCTGTTTTGATGTTGACGGTGAAGTATTCAGTGATGGGTGAGGGATCTTTTTCAATTAGGCCTGGGGGGGGCGTAAACTAGGCAGATTTGTAGGGATTTGGATGCAAATAGTGCAATTTCAATTTTGGGTGGCGGTTGAGTGGTTTGGAGTTTGAGGTTGAGTCTTTTCTTGGCTGCCAAGAGTAGACCACCTCCTTTCTTTTTCGGCCTTGGTATGGAGAAGAGGTCGTATGACTTTGTGGGGAGCTGGTTTAGGAAAACCTGGTCGGAATTTTTTAACCAGGATTCAGTAATGGCACAAAGGTCGGGGTTGTCGTCTGTAAGCAGATCATTTAGTATAGTACCTTTTTTTTGTATGGATTGGGCATTGAAGAGAGTAATGGCTAATGTTGTTAAACCTAAGAGTTGTGAGAAAGGTGGGGTCATAATCGGTATGAGGGATTTGCGAAATATGGGTGGGTGGGGGGGTGTTGTAGGGGGTTTGCGTAGTAGCGGGCAGTGCCGTGTTGGGATTGGGCGTAGGCACATGGTTCTAGTATAGTGAGGGGACTTGGGTGGTGGGGACTAACTGAGGATAAAAACAGGGAGGGGTCTGTGGTGAGAGCGTGTAGGGCAATACAGGGCGGGGTTTAAGGTATAGGGAGAGTTTGGCTGAGGGAAAAGGCACAGTGCTGGTGCAGTAGTGCGAGAAATGCCGATAGTACCCCATGCAGGTTAAATAATGCAGATCGTGCAGATTAAACAATGAAGGTAATATACAGTTGATACGAAATAGACAGTACAAGCCAATGCAGGTAATGTGCAGTTCTTAGACAGGTTAAGACCATGTAGGTAGGACAATGCAGGTTATGCTGGTAACAATGCAAGACTATGTAGGTAATAAGCAGTTAATGCAGCTTGGGGCGTATTAAAAGTTAGGGTGGGGAGTAGTCCAGTGGCAGGGGCAAGGGGGTGAGAGGATCAGTGGAGGTGCCTTCTCACTCCGGTGTTCCTGAGGCCAGGTTGGTCTTGGCTGAGGGTTGGCAGGTGGGTTTCGGGTCCAGTGGGCCTGCTGAAAGAGCGGGGGTGGTCTGGATGACGCTTCGAAGTCCTTCAGGGCAGTCCGAATGGGCTGCACAAAGGGGCGCACAAAGGGGCGGGCCCCTTTGTCACGCTCCTTCGGCGTGCGACGCATGGCGCGCGGCGCCGGAGTTGCAGCTGGCTTTAAGGAGCCTCAGGGCCCCTTGTGGTTGGCTGGCTGCTGGTGGGGGGCGGGCCTTCGCGGCGTTCGGAGGACGGCAGGGACGGCACAGGAAGCCGCGTGGTCGGGCCCGGATCCCACGGAGGTAAGAGCGAAATTAGAGGGCCTTACCCCGGTGGGTCCGTGGCGCCGATCGCGCAGGCCTTCGCTCAGTCCGGTCGCCGCGGGCACAGAGTGTCGCCGGTGAAGAGGGGGATCTCGGAGCTCCAGCTGGCTTTAAGGAGCCTCAGGGCCCCTTGTGGTTGGCTGGCTGCTGGTGGGGGGGCGGGCCTTCGCGGCGCTCGGAGGACGGCAGGGACGGCACAGGAAGCCGCGTGGTCGGGCCTGGATCCAACGGAGGTAAGAGCGAAATTAGAGGGCCTTACCCCGGTGGGTCCGTGGCGCTGCCACCTCTCCCGCAAAAACTCCTGAAAAGCTGCATCCTCCGCTAAGAAATACGGGTATCACCAGTGTTTCCGTGGGCGATTGGAATGAGCCCCCGTTAATTCCAGCCAAATCGGTGAATGATCAGAGATAACAATATCTCCAATCTCTGCAGCAGCAACCTGGGAAAAATAGTGCGCATTGATCAAAAAATAATCAAGGCGAGACTGAGTATCATGCGCCCGAGAAAGATGCGTAAAATCCTTCTCAAAGGGGTGTAGAATCCTCCAGGAATCCACTAAATGCAACGCCGACTCCAATAGACTAATCCCCGGGCTCGCAACTCCCGAAGTGGCCGCCGTGGAAGATCTATCCCATTCAGGGTTTTTCAAGCCATTAAAGTCCCCTCCCACTACCACCACCTGATTAATGAATTGTAACAATAGGTCATGTAATTCTTGAAAGAAGGGGGCCTGCCGAGTATTGGGGGCATAAATGCAACACAAAACCATGGGGACTTGATGGAGCTCAGCCACTAAAATAATGTACCGACCCTGGGGATCCTTAATTTCTGAAAGAACTGTAAGAGGTAGATTTTTCCTTATTAAAATGGCCACACCTGCAGACTTAGAACTACCAGGCGCGAAATATACCTCCCCCACCCAACTTTGACGAAGTTTGGGGTGTTCGACGTCCGTCAAATGCGTCTCCTGCAGGAAGGCTATGTCTGTATTCTTCCTCCGCAAAGCTTGCAGAATCTTAGAGCGCTTAATGGGGGAATTTATCCCACAGACATTCCAAGAGACGATCGACGTGCCAGTACTACTCATTTATCTGTGCCCACCATGTTGGATGTCCTAGGTAATGAGATTTCAGAAAAGGGGATGGCCGTCCCAGCATGAACCACCCCCCCGAAATGTGCACCAGATTTTAAGTGGGCACAAATCCCGCTTCTGCCACATAAATCGGGAGATTTTAAAAGGGGTGCGCGCCGATGCTATTCCCAGTTTTATCAGTTCATCCCCAGTTTGCCCAGTTAAGAGATAAGTCCGCCTAGTTTAATAGCCTTCACTCCCCCCAGGTGGCTCTGACCCTTAAAACCCCGCAGATCTGCTTAGTTTTATTTTTTAACGTCCACGTCGTCCATAGCAGAAGCAAAGCAACAAGGCAGGGAGCCTCGCTGCGTGCCGGGGCGCATAAGTATTTACAGGCACATCTCTGGCTCACGCCCAAAATGCCCACACCCATGCCCCGCCCCTGTTTGAAACCTTTGGAGGTGTGCACGCTGCGGGAGATACACGCGCGTATCTCGGCGGCTTTTAAAATCCGTTCGGCGCGCGTGAGCCTGACGTATTCGCACGTCTCCTAATGGATGCACATGCCGGGCTTTTAAAATTCACCTCTAAGTTATTGCCACATCAACGTAACCATAGTAGTAACGTATAGAAATGAAAAAAACAAACAAACCTGTGCCATTCGTGCCAGCTCCTGTCTGAAATCTCCCACGAAAGGAGAGTTTCCCTATTTCATACCCAAGCATTCAAGTCCTGATCCCCCTCCTACCCTCCCCCCGTGGTTATCCCCCCCACCTTCTCCCACCTGCAGAAGCTTCCACTCTCTCCACCCCCATCACAGCTCTCTCACACGTGGCAACAGAAGACTGGGGCAGGAGAAATCTGGCAACCTCCTGCCACACGGCCGGTGCTTTGAGGAAAATGGCACCAGCTGACCTCTTATGCCACTAAGACGCATGCTTTCATCTCCCCTCCCCTCCCGAGTTAACAAACGGCCCTCTCCAGACTCTCTTCCCTGCCCTGAGTCAGCAAGCACCCCCATAAAAACAGAGACAGCGGAAAAAGACCGTAGGGGCCTATCGACTCCGCCCATCCACACTGACTGCTCAGCTCTACGGTGCTCGTCCCAGGCTTTCTTGAATTCAGATACACTCCTTCTCTCCACCCCCTCCACAAGAAGGCTGCTCCATGCATCCACCCCCCTTTCTGTAAAGTCTAAACTCTTTCAACCTCATCCCATAACCCTTCATTCCAGAGTCTCCTTTCCACTGAAAGAGGCCTGGGATTTATACAATTGAGGTATTTAACTGTCTCTGTCGTATCTCCCCTATCTTGCCTTTCTTCTAGGGCAGGGGTAGGCAACTCCCGTCCTTAAGTAGTGCAAGTCAGTGGGGTTTTCAGGATATCCACAATGAATATGTGTGAGATATATGTGCATGGAATGGAGGCGGTGCAAGCAAATGCATCTCATAGATATTCAGTGTGGATATCCTGAAAACCTGATTGACTTGCAGCACTTGTGGACTGGATTTGCCTACCCTGTTCCAGGGTATAAGTCTGTCCTCCATGTGCCTTACAGAGAAGATCGCTCACCTTTTTAGTAGCCACCCTCTAGACCAACCTTATCAAAGGTGCGGCCTCCTGAGGTCTCAGTAGGTTTCTCATACAGGGGCCATGTCACCTCATTTTTTTCTGCTGACCACTCCTCTCCCTATCCACCCAAGCATCTTTCTGGATTTTGCCATCACCTTCTCTACCAGTTTGGCCTCCTTAACATCTTCAGATATGATCACCCCACCTACCGCTCCCCTGAGTCATCAATCAGACCTTGTGGACAAGGAGTGTTGCGGCCCTCTCACCTCTCTATACAAGCTTCAGATTCCAGCTCCTCGTCGCTGGCAGCGGTGGGCCGGCAGTTCTCGACCTCGGACTTCCACCAGCACCTCTAGCCCTGCTCCGCTTCCCGGGACCCCCAGCCAGGATGCCTCCATCCGTCAGGCCTTTCCGCGGGGTTCGCGGAGAGACGCCGCCAGCAGCGCCGCGCCCCTCCCTAGGTGCGCGCGCCCACCAGTGAAACCTTTGAAGGGCCCGCGGCGGGAACCTGGCCACAGACCCAGATGTTGACGTCGGTTCCCTCAACATATAAAAGCTCAGGCAGCGCTCCTCAGCATTGCCTTTGCAACAGGTTGCCTTGGTCTCCTGTTCCGGTTTCCGAGTTCTAGTTGCCTTGCGCTTGTCTTATTCCTGTTCCTTATGTTCGTCTCATCTGTCTACTGGATCGACTACCTAGTTCTGACCTCCGCTACGCTTGACTTCGCCTGCCTTCTCCAAGCCTGACCTCTGCTACACCTGACTTTGCCTGCCTTCTCCAAGCCTGACCTCTGCTACGCCTGACTTTGCCTGCCTTCTCCAAGCCTGATCTTTGCAACGCCTGACCTCGCCTGCCTTCTCTGTGCCTTGACCATTGCTACATCTGACTACGCCTGCCTTCTCCGTGCCTTGACTATTGCTATGTCTGACCACGCCTGCCTTCTCCGTGCCTTGACCATTGCTACATCTGACCACGCCTGCCTTCTCCGTGCCTTGAGCATTGCTACGTACAACTTTGCCTCAGACATTCTTGATTCCAGAGCTCCACGTTGCTTGCTACACCTTCCAAGTGCCGCCAGCTTCCATCCAAGCTTAACAGTGACGCCTCTGTCCCTATCCTCTGGACACGGACTATTAAGGCTTTGGCCTTCCTTTGCTCAGGCACTTTCAATTCCTTCTTGTCCTTTGGTGCTTGAGTTCCTGTTCCACATCCTGTCCAGGATAGGACCACACCATCTGCTGGCTGCTGTCTCTGGGTTGAACCATCTCCTACCTGTACTCAACCTTGAGGCCCGCCTGAGTCCTGCCGGCCCCAGCACCCAAATGCTCAACCCGAGGGGAACGCGGGCTGGTATAGGTGAAGCTCCAGCGGCCTCCAGCTTCAGCCCACTCTGCCTGCTGATGGTTTGGACCCGTAGGCCCTCGCCTATAGGTTGCGTCAACCCCACCTCAGCCCAAGGATCCACCTCCTACGCAACAGGAGCACATGAGATCCTCAGGCACCATTACAGACGCTGGTTCTAGAGGACCCTCCCTCCTGCCCCCCCCCTTTTAAAACCTCTGAAGGGGTAGGCAGGGGTGGGGTCAGGAAGGACTCTTGCTGACCTGGGGAGGGGGGTGATCAGCCTGGGGAAAAGACTGCTTGCTGATTCTGGAGGAGCCAGTCCCTGTTCAGCATGCACTGACGGAAGCAGTCACTTCTCCTTGGTACGGAATTTTGAATGGGTATTGGCTGCTTCATCTGGGTGAATAAATTAATACTAAGTCAGCTGTACCTGCAATTAGTATTTAGAGAAGTGAGAAGAGTTAGGAGTCTATCCTCTTGCTCTGCTTTGAGGATACTTTTGGGGTGTCAGGGGTGTGAGGATTCTTGGCTGTTTGACCCAAATAAATTTTAAACAAATTGGGAGGGGTGTGTGTGAGGGTGGGTGGGGAGAGAATGGAGTTTTTTGGCCTGTGATATAATTTTTAAAGATATTGGGAGGCAGTGCGTGTCAAGGGCGATGGGGTTAGGTAATTGGCCAATTACTAGCATTGTATGGTTATCCACTCCAGCGAACTCTGGGAGAGCAATTTTTCCAATCCAATCAGAGTCGCATGGCATAGGCTACTTTATAGCAGATGTGCACATTTTAACAGAGCAGTACCTGCACATGTTGTCAATGGATAGGCACTTGTTTTTTCTGCTTACTTCTCTAGAAAATTGGGGTTAATTATGTGAGCCACCTGTCCGCACTTAAGTCAAAGAACCTTATGTAACTATAATCCAAGCTTCAGGCTTGCATGTCTGTTAGATTTGTAGCTGGAACTTTGATTCCCACTAATCAGGTCTTAGGGAAATAAAGTCCTCTGGAGTTCATTTGGCATAAATAAAGATGAATGCTTTCATGTATTTATCTTTGTAGAACGAAATGAATTTTAAGGGGGATTTTAATTTTCTACCAGACAGAATCTCCTGTATTTAGATACAGATTTTGTGGCAGGTATGATATTTCCCCACATCCTACTTGTGCCCTGTGTATTCTACACGCTCTGTTAACCGTTACATAAAGAAAGCATTCTGCCTGTGAAACACGAGGGATATGTTATGGGCAGGAGCGCTCTTTATTACTTGCATTAGTATGCAGTACTGTGAAATCCAGAGTACCTTGCCATGCCAAAGGAAAAATTTGCAGCAGGTTCCTTATACGTTTTTATAGACCCTTCTTTACTCCTACCACCTTGAGGCTAATGTGTGACTTGCTGGCAGGAAAGATACCTTCACCTCTATATTGACTTAACCTCTACCTACTCTGACTAGTTAACCAACCTTGGCTGAGCAATAGGGGTTGCATAAGAGCTGCGTGCCTTTTAAGCCTTGATGATGCCATCGGTCACATGTACTGGGGTATAGAGACTTGTGGCGCCGGTATCTTGTCTCTTGAACAATGATTTCCTTTATCTTTTTGCCTTTGCCCCTTTAGGGGCTGGTTAATCGCCTGTGCCTGCTGGCACAGGAGGCAGTGGACAGACGTTTGTCTACAAGGAGGGAGATGATTCATTTCTTGCCTGCTACGCCAAAGTCCTTCAATACGGAAGAGGCGCCTTGGCTGGTTGGCGGTCACGGAAATACATTTTTTGGTAATTTGGAAGTCTCATCATTTATCTCAACCCTAACACTTGGCTAAATCTTTTTGGAGGAATGTAAATGTCTGATTTATAAAGGTACTACTGGAGGTGACCTGTTACTGTGCTTTAAGTGATGATGTTTGATTTTGTGATGGACCCAACTTTCATGTTTGATTGCATTTACATGATTGGAAGCAGCACAAAAGAGTGGGTCTGAACTAATTGGACAGGGTTGGGGTTTGAGTGAGGAGAAGGATTCAAGGAGGAGCTGCTTATATAAGGGAATGGCCCTCCAAAAGCCCCTGTCACGGGCTCCTATGACTTCAGGAATCTCCTCTCCCCTCTCTGCACAACACTCAAGATATCATCCAAAGAGAAAAAATGTCTACAAAATTCTAAGTAAGCAAATAAATACATTAATGGAAAGATAAACTAGAGATAAAATGGGAAAAATAATAGGACCTAAAGAAGCGGAGGAGGAGAGATCCTGGCTGGTGCTGTTGGGCTTAAGCAGGAGTTGGCAGAGGTGGTAGCCACTGGGCTATCTGCTGTAGTTTGCATTAGGCTGTAAACCAAACAGCCCACTGCTGCCACCAGCCGTTTAATGTCATCCTGGATGGCTGTCACATTCAGAGCTGCGACCAGGGCCAGTGCAAGTGTCTGTAGCGCCATAGGCAGACCACGGTAACACTGCCCCTCACTCCCACCCTGAGTTGTATCTGCCCTTTGACAGTGGTAGAAATATAGAGTTAAGGTCACCCTCTTATAGTTATCTCTCTCTTTCTTTCTTTCTCTCTCTCTCCTCTGCAACTGCTGTCGCCCCTTTCACAGTTTGAAAATGACACCCTTGTGTACCCCGTGGCACCCCACCCACTGACACCACCTTAGGCGACCGCCTACTCTTGCCTAATGGTTGAGCTGGCCCTCAGCACCATCAGAGCTGGTCTTTTCCAGAGAAGCAGGAGCTCCTCCAACAGACTCAACCTCAGAAGTTGTGGAACTCAGGAGGTGACTGGCCAGGGTCAAATTGTAGCACATTATTCAGGGCTTCTTCCTCCAAAACTGTAATAATCCCAGGACCTTTGTCCTCAGGCCCTGAAGCAATACTGGAGTAGGCATGAAAGCCACAACCATCCCTGCTTGTGTAGGCACATATTGCTGCAACTTCTTCTTTAAGTCCTTCACCTGGACACACAGAACGTGTGAGCAATAGCAGTCATGTGCTGCAGCTAGTCTCCTTTCCCAGTGCCTAGCCATAGATCACAGTTGCTGTCTGACTTCCCTTCTTTGCCTTTATAGTTTCTCATTCCTTCTGCTGTGCATTATGGAAGTCAGTTAGCATTTCCATCTGGAGCACATTTATTTTATTTAAAATTTGTTATTCATCACTTCCCCAACTCTCAACATAATCCCTTGATAAATATTGCTGGACACTCGGTCAACTGGTCGTTATGGCAAATCAAAGGGATTATGGTTCCTTTCCTCCATTCTCCAAGATAATAGTATCCTCCCTTTCGAGCAGCTGAGGGCTCGATATGCCTTACCAAAATCTCAGTTTTATGCCTGGCTTCAACTTTGTAATGCCCTTCAAGCTCTTTCTCTGTCTGAATTAGTCTCCACAGATTTGCCCTATTTATTTCAGATCTATCAAAAGTATGGTATTTTTGGTCACTTGGCTTCTTGCTTTTATAAATTACTTAAATCCCATCTGCCCTCTCGCTCAATCACAGTTCTCTACTCTGTATGGTCCTCAGAGTTTTCCCAAACTCCAGATCTAACAGATTGGTCATATGTATGGTGGATATCCAAGCGCATATCACTGTCTTCCAGCTTAACTCAGTCGTCTTTTTTTGGATTGCATAGAGCGCTTTGGACCCCATGGAAGCTGCACCGTGCTGGCTTACTCACTTCTCATGCTTGTTGGTCCTGCACGGCAGCAATTGGTTCATTATCCCATATGCTTTTTTACTGCCCATATGTGTCCATCTTTTGGGGACAAGTTTGGCATACCATCTCAGCGATATTGGGCCTTTTGCAACCCAACACCTACTACTTGGTTATACTTAAAGGGGCTGATGCTTCAATTAATCTCCCTTCACCCTCTCATAAATTATTAGACTTTTTATTAACTGTGGCCATACCCAACATTATGGCCATCTGGAAACACAGTGATTTGCTCTCAGAACATCTTTGCTGGAACTCTGTATGTATTTTTAGTAAATATGAACAAGTGATGGCCATCATATATCACCGTCAAGCATCCTGGGGACAGGTGTGGAAGCCCCTAAACCATTACATAGCTTCACTGTCTTAGGAATGGTTGGTGATCATTGCCAGACCCTTGCACTCAGCAGGGCTTCACTCTCTCTCTCTTTTTTTTCCTCTATATATGTTCTCTTCCTTCTTCTGCCCTTCTTTCTTCTTTTTAACTCTATCTTCTGCTACCTTTCCTCTTTCTCATTCCGGTGTATGAATATAAGGGGGTATTTGCTGTTTGTAATCATACAATTACTGTTCATATTTGGTTACTCTTGTTTTGTAATCCTGTTTATATCCTCTTCCAAATAAAAAGATTTAAACAAAAAAAACAAAAAATAAAATAAACAATGTTGATCCACAATCTGACACCTAACACTGATCTCCTTCCACTGCTAACTCATCATCATTATCTGACCACATTGCTGATACATCGTTATTATTTATGCTCCTTACCAAGGGCATAACCAGGTCTTGACCTTCTTATGAAAGGTCACATAATTTCTCTCCATCCTGATCTTAATCGGCCAAATTAAAGTGAGTTCCAAAGCATTGGGGGCTGCAATAAAAAATACTCTAGCTGACAAGCAAATTCGTGTCAGTAACTACAAAGAAGGAATTACCAGCAAAACCTCTTGACTAGAGCTTAGTATCGACTTAGAACATACCGATGCAATTTCTTATGCAAATATTCTGGTCCTAACCCAAATAGAACCTGGAAAGTTAAAGTAATAAACCAAACACAAGTCTGATTGGCAACCAATGCAATGACCTCAACACTGGGGAAATAGGTGCCTTGCAAGGCCATCCTGTCGTCAATTGCGCTGCAATATTTTGGACCACTTGTAGCCCCTTTTTGAGTCTCTCTGGGAGACCCCCACACAGGCTATTATAGTAACCCAAATGGGATGAAATCAATGCCTGGACCCCGCGCTTGCCATGGGAACCCAATCTATGCATCCACCACCCAATCCTTGAACATAGGAACATTGCCACATAGTAATCGATGACTAAAACAGGCAATCTTGCCCATCCAGTGTGGCCAGTTATGCTGTCATTATTGATAAGGATTCCTCCCGGTCATCAGGTACTAAGTACGATCACCTGCCACATTTGTCCATATGTAGGGCAGCCTTTTAGTCTTCCTCCAATGCACTACACCAATTAGGATAAAAGAGTGTTGCGGAGGTGGACCCTTGGCCTGAGGTGGAGTTGGTGCTACCCGTGGGGAGGCCCCCACAGGTCCACACCATTGGGAGGTAGAGCTGAACGGGAAGCGGAGGCCGACTGGAGCTTCACCAATACTAGCCCTCATTCCCCGCAGGTTGAGCCCTTGGATACTGGGGCTGGCTGGTCTTAGGTGGGCCTCCACGTGGTGGATCTTGGAGAAAATGTTCAAGGCAAAGTGCCAGGAAACAGCGGAGACACAGAGTCCAACGGAGCTAGATGGAAGACTAGGCCTGGTTCCGGAAGCCCTGCCTGACCAAGGCAGGCAAGCAGTAGGAACAGGTTAAGTCCGGGCTTGTAGGTAGACAAGAGCCTAAGAAAGGCCAAGTCCAAAGCAGTCAGCTGAAGGCAGGGTCAGGTTCAAGCTGGAGTCAGGGCAGGCGGCTGGAGACAAAGTCAGGTTCAAGCTGAAGTCAGGGCAGGCAGCTGGAGACAAGGTAAGGTTCAAGCAAGGGTCAAGCTGAGAAATCTGTCCAGAGCGTGGTCAGGAGCAAGCAAAGATCAAAGCCAGGGAATCTGTCCAAAGCGTGCTCAGGAATCAGGAAGCTGGAACTGGAACACGAAGACTGGAACTAGTTTGGATCCAGGAACAGGAACACAAGCGAGCAGCAACTAAGCACACGACAGGAAGCGTGGAGACCTGTTGCCAAGGTGAAGACTGAATGGTGGAGTCTGCCTTAAATAGTAAGGCTTGGAGATGTCATCATCTGGGGCCGCAGGAAGGTTTACCACTGCAGCCCCTTTAAAGTTGGAGAAGGTGCATGCGCGCGCCTAAGGCGGACAGACTGGAACTAGATGATGGCAGCGTCTCCCCTCGAGGCTCATGGGGGGACCTGACTGGGACTGGAGGAGGCCGCGAAGCTGCTGGAGGAGCCTGGGAGTGTACCAGGAGTGCGAGCACGTAGGCGACTGCATACCACTGCAAAAACGGAAGGGCTAGGCGTCGGGCGGGTGAGTGGAGCCGGTTGCGGGCCTGCCTCGGCCAGGAAATGCAACAATGGACACTTTGGTGCATGTACTTTTCTACACATAAATTTGGGGAAGTAGATAGCAGGAATAAACCATTGCAGCAGCCTCCAGTGGGGGTGCAGTGGCAGAGATGGTACATTCCTGTAATCTATTCTACACTGCATGATCTAGCTACCAGGCCACACTCCTTAGTAGGGACCCAAAGGGGGCCCTACATATATAAAAAAGATATATGCTCCAGCACCTGCCATTCAACGTATGAAAGCCTGCTCTTTTAGTGGCTCTTCCCAAGTATCAGATAAGAGCAAGTTAGCGTCTGTAGAATTTGGTAAAATAATAGATCCCGTCTGCCCTCTTTTCCAGAAATTATATTGGTTACCTATTGATCAGAGAATACAATTTAAAATCCTTCTATTAGTTTTTAAAACATTAAAGAATGGTCAGCCGTTTTCCTTATCCCTATTGATAACTAAATATGATCCTAAACACTCAATACGTTCAGAAGCTATTTATTATCTCTACCATCTGTAAAGTATATACATCGGGTTAAGACGCGTAAACATGCACTTTCGTATCCTCGATTATTGACTGCTCTCTAATGCAAACTGAGATTAATGGATGACATAAAAGTTTTCAAAAAGCAATTAAAGGCTTATCTTTTCACTGAGCCATTTGGCGGTATATGATGCTGTATATGTTTACATGCCTTAAAATATATGTGCTCTGTTTTGTTGTTTCACTGTTATGTATATGTTTTTATGCAAAACTGTACACCGCTTAGAATAATATATTTACAATTTGTGGTTGATAGATTTTATAAATAAATAAATACATAGGGGTGGATTTTCAGAGCCCTGCTCGCCTAAATCCGCCCAAAACCGGGCGTAAGTCCCGGGGTTTTCGGAGGGGGGGCGTGTCGGGGGCGTGTTGGGGGGCGGGCCCGGTCATTGCGGCGTTTCAGGGGCGTGTCGGCAGCGTTTTGGGGGTGGGTACGGGGGCGTGGCTACGGCCCGGGGCGGTCCGGGGGCGTGGCCGCGCCCTCCGTACCCGCCCCCAGGTTGCGGCCCGGCGCGCAGGAGGCCCGCTCGCGCGCGGGGATTTACTTCTCCCTCCGGGAGGCGTAAATCCCCCGACAAAGGTAGGGGGGGGGGTTAGGTAGAGGAAGGGAGGGGAAGGTGAGGGGAGGGCGTTAGAGGATTCCCTCCAAGGCCGCTCCGATTTCGATAGCCTTGCGCGCGCCGATCCAGGTTTTTAGCAGATACGCGCGGCTCCGCACGTATCTACTAAAATCCAGCGTACTTTTGCTTGAGTCTGATGCGCAAGCAAAAGTAGGCCAAATCGCGCTGTTTAAAAATCTACCCCATATATAGCCTGTAGATTTTATATAAAATGTATAGATTTTATATAAAATGTATAGATTTTATAAATAAATAGATATATAGCCTGTATGTGCAGGGTTGGGCACCTGCCTCCCATTATCACTGTAAAGCAGGCTGGTGTCACAGCCTCAATTTACAAATCCAGATACACTGGCTACAGAAGAAGAATTTGCTTGGCTGGGAGACCAGCCAAATTATTTTTCAGTAATTTGGTCTGATGTTGTCCAGCAGTGAGCTGATAATGAATTGGGCACTCTTCTTACCTTACTGTGCTTTTGGATCCTGGGATGCTGCTTTTGGAATTGGATCAGGGGGAAGATCTCCAATCCCGCTAGCATTATTAATACCACATCAGCAATGCTTGTTATAGCCACTGCAAGGAGCCACAGAGTTTATTTTGGTGCAAAATATTTCTTGCGGTCTTGGCAGCTGCTGAAATATATTGTGTTTGGCAATGTCTTTCAGTGGAGATCAGAAACTCAGAGAGAAGATTCATGTTTGAAACTCATTGTTCCTCCTTAATTTGCTGCGGGCTCAGTTCACCCAAATTCTGGACTTCATAGAAACTTCCGGTGGAAAGTTATTCACCAAGTTTGGCAAATAATCAAATACTCTGTTTAATAAAAATGAATAATAATTAATGCAGGGGTTTATTAAAGCAAATTCTACATGCCTTTCAACCGCTATTCTTCTTTTGTTCCATCAGTCTGTTCCGCACCCGTTGGTTTCATTGTAGTTCAGAGCTGGGAGCTGGAGGAAGAGAGGTGTTCCTGTTCTTCAGCATGGCCTAAAAGGTCTTTGATGGCAACATTGGTCTTGCCCCCTACTGTGCTGATTGGCCTGCTAGCTAGGCAACATGGCAGTGATGATCACCCTCCTTCCACCCTGCTCGCTGACCACCCCGGTGCTTCACGCTGGCAGTAAAGAAGGGATAGGTCAGACCCAGGTCCATTGACTCCCAGCATCCTGGCTCTGATTGTGGCCAATCCAGGTCACAAGTACCAGGCAGATCCCCTAAAGTAGATCTGTTATTCACACCCAGGGATAGCAATAGCTTTCTTTAGTCTACCTGTTAATAAAGTTTTAAGGACTTTTCCTCCAGGAATTGTCCAGACCTCCTTAAATCTCCACTGTGCTAGTCGCCTTGATAAGGTCCCTTGGCAACAGCATGCACGAGCCTCATTATCTCTTTTCTGATAGCGGAGTCACTCTCCTGACATCACCAACATTTAGAACTGGGTGGAGGAAACACGAGGCACATGCTTCCGCCATGACGGAGTGTGAAGCAGCTATTTTATGCAATGGTGATTTTGGGTGCGATGCCAGATTCACTTAAAATGGCACATTTTCATCCTCCCTAAACCAGGGCATGACCAGGGCTGGCACATCCTATTAGGCAAACTAGGCGGTTGTCTTGGGTGCCACCCTTTAAGGGGGTGCCGAAGACCAGCCATGTGGGGGCCACAAGCAGGGCCTATCTCCCTCGCGGCAGAGGCGGAGAGATTTGGCGAGCCGCGAGCAGTGCCTATACTACTCACAGCCCAAAGAAGCATACACTCAGCGGGCCTGAATGCGGTAGGCGCCGGGGCTGAGACCGGAAAGGGGTGGCGCAACGGGGGGGGGGGGGGGGGGGGGGCGAGGGGGAGGGGGATGCAACTTGGGGGGTGGGCACAAGGCAGAACACTCATCTAGGGTGCCTAATACCCTTGCACTGGCCCTGGACATGACCCCAAGTTGGCATCATATTATCGTCCAATCTCACTTTTAAACATAGACATTAAAATTTATGCAAAACTGTTGGCTAACAGGCTTGTAGAAATTCTGCCATCATTAATCTCTAAGGATAAGGCGGGGTTTGTGAGGGGAAGCAGATCCAGTATAAATGTGCAACACATTTGTTTACTGATGGAAATGTGTGAACGCCATCACTTTATAGACCCCTTACAAGTAGGTTTTGATGCAGAAAAGGCCTTTGCTAGGGTCTCATGGCCTTTTCTTAAATATTTCTAGAGAAATTTGGTTTTTCGGGATTCTTTACGCAGGTACTTTTGGTTCTTTATGCGAACCCAAGGGCTAGAATTTGGGTCAATGATAATCTGTCTTACTAGGGGAGCCCCTTATCACCTTTACTTTTCATACTAATATCAGAATCCTTGGTTCAGGCTTTGGATGGCATTCTTCACAATCATATCACTTTTAATAATAGTCCTTTTTTAACTTCTTTCCTCTTTGCAGATGATATCCTTTTATTTATACCTCAGGCAAAGAGATTGTTGCCAAAAGTGCTGCAAATTTTTAAAGAGTATGAAAGTTCCTCTGGCCTGAAGCTGAATTAAGAGAAGTCAGAGGCACCAGATATCACGGGACCTATAAAGGGAGAATGGAGTAACTTCCTTTTAAAGTGGGTTGATGATAAGATTAAATATTTAGGAAAGTAGATCCACAGGGATACAGAGATGTGGTATCAAGTCAATGTCCCTCCTACTATCTGGGAGTTTAAATAACGCACTCAAGGTTGGATGAAGTTTCCGTTGTCATCAATAGGCGGGATAGCATTATTTAAAATGTCACTACTTCCTAAATTACTATACTCTTTACAAATAATGCCTTTGGTATTGCATAGGAAAGATGTTAAGACACTGCAGCAAATCTGCTCGAAATTTGTATGGAAGGAGCCAAGGGCTAGGGTGTCCCTGTCGAGGCTAATGATACCTTTCTCGGATGGAGGTTGGGGTTTCTCCAATTTGAGATACTATAATATAGTAAGTTCCCTTCGAGCTGTGGGAGACTGGTTGATGGGGAATAATTGTTTTGTGGATGTGAGAGCTGAAAATTGCCTTGCGCATCCTTATGAGCTGCATTTCCTGCTTCATGCAGGACCTAAAGATTTACCAGATTGCCTTGCCAATAACATCCTGATCCAGTGCATGCAATTTGGCTGGAGGGAGGTGCGGCAGTTCCTGGAGCTCCCCTGGAAAGCTTCGCCTTGGTTACCTATTTGTGGAAACCCGTAGTTCAAACCGGGTGAAACTAATACACTTTTTACATAATTAAAACAAGTGGGTCAGGGCGCATTTAATGACTTTATTGACTATCAAAATAAACAGATATTCTCTTTTCAATATTGTCAGGAGCACTTTAAGTTCTGGGTACAAGATTTCTTACAATATTTCAAGGCAGCTGGGGATTAAATGAATGTCTCAGTCCTCAGGTCCTTTTCAGAGACTGCTCTAGATTTTTAAAGGGAGGAAACAATCACTATCAATATCTCTATTCAATTTCTCCATACAAATCACTTTCAGCTGCTGCAGCTGTGTGGAATGTGGATCTAGGTTCCAGTCTGGAGGAGAGTGATCTAGCTACCAGTCTGGATATGTTATATAGAAGCATTCCTTAGATGTTATTAAGGGAACAACATCTGAGAGTAATTCATGGGTTGATAATCTCCCCCATAGGGCAGACCAGATGAAGTTAATAGAGTCTCTGGGGTGTTAGAAGGGCCTAGAGATCAGAGCCATGCTATCTCAGGGGTTGTGGGACTGTCCCAAGGTGTTCTGGGAGGAGATTAGGGGGTTCGTGGCAGAGAGATTGGAAGTCCGAATTCCTGCTCAGGCAGCCATTTGCGTCTTGGGCGTACTCTCTGATGAGATAGCTTCCAGTAATTGGGAAGCGCTATTGTTGATGAGGGGATTTTGTATTGCCAGGAGATGTATATTCTTACAATGTATCTCACAGGAAGCCTTTACATTCAATTTGTGACACTTGGAGATGTTGGAGCTCCTGACACTGGACTTTAAAACATGGTGTAATACGTCGCGCCGGAAGAAAGCGATTTTCCCTAAAGTACGGGGTACTTACATCGCATCCTTGTCCTCTTCTATAAGAGAGAGATTTCCCTCGACGTTGGATATTACTTCTCTAGCTGTAGTCAGTCATGAAGATCTTGCTGATAATCAGTCTTGACTTCTGATGCTTCTGGTCTGTGTTTACTCCTGACTCGGCGGCTGGGTTGGGGGGGGGGGGGGAATGGAGGAGAGGGTTCTTCTCAGTTTACTGTACTTGGGTTTTCAATTGTCTGTTCATGGTTCTATTAAAGTTTGTGATAGGGTTTTGTATAAAATGATTAAAGATATTTAAAACAAAATAGCAATAGGGAAAACTTCAAAGTTGAATCACAGTCCATTCTCCAAGTCCATTTCCTTTCCATACTGGTCAATTCATCATAAATCACAGTTCGAATTCTATTCTTCCCAGAAGTTGCATAATCACTCTTCTCTGTTACTTCCAGAACCTTCTGTGGTCCCAAAATACTCTCCCAATGTCTTGTTCCCAATCTCTATACCCTAGGCCTCCTGGGAGGCCCTGATGTATATTTTCCCTTTTGTTAAAGTCACAAAAATTCAGTACTCATACACCAGGAGCAGTTTAAAGATGGTGCACCCCTTCCCCTGGGCATATGCTGGTCCCAATCTCTGTAGTAATAAACTAGTCCAGTCCCTCTCCTGGCTGGCTGACCCCCACCCCCCAACGATGGTCCCTGTGCCTGAATCCCAAAAATTCAAAACGTCCTCTCTGTTACACCTTCTGTCTCTCCACAAACTCCTCACTCCTTGGGGCTGTTGGAAGCATCCAGAGAATCCTCTGCTCAACTCTCTCTCTTTATTAAAATGTATTAATCAGTAATGCAGTTGCTTTAAGTGTTGTACAAAATCAGTCCAGACAAACAGGAGACAATAAGGACAAAAACAAAGTAAATAAAATCAGTACTAACAACATCAATTCTCAAATATCACAAAACAGTAAATAGTCAGCATCATCAAACTACTGCATCATCAACTTGTCAAAGAACCATTGATAGCAGAACTGCATGAATCAACTTGTCAAGAAGGCACTGACAGTAGTAAAAGCAAGTATTAATATTATAAGTACCCTTGGTTGAAAAAGAAAGCTTTTAGTATCACTTTAAAACACTTAAAACAGTCTGTTAAATGCAATACTGCTGAAGCTGCACAATGTCTGACTTCTGCAGATTTCACGTTGGACAATACAGACCAAGGAGGCGAGTCACCATGGATTAATTTAAACACCATACAGCAGATCTTATATAAAATATGATAACGAACAGATAGCCAATGCAGCTCGGCAAGGACTAGTGCAACATGTTCTCAATGATTCTTACCGGAGATTAATCGGGCAGCCGTATTCTGAAGAAGCCGAAGAGGCTTCAAAACAGTCACCAGGATGCAAAGATAAAAGGTGTTGCAATAATCAATTACTGGTAAAATGGATGCTTGCACCACCAGGCAAAAATCTTACCACATACAATTCCTAATTTCTAAGATCCGGATCTGACCACAGACTTAACAGGGGAGCAAGAAGAAAGGTTAGAGTCAATCCAAACTCTGAGGCGTTTTTACATAAACTCATGGGATATGATATACCACCAATGTTAATTGTGGATGGTTGAAATTTAGTGCATGATCTCTGAATTAACATAATTTCTGTTTTAGCCATGCTAAGTGCCAACTTATTGTGAGCAAGACATTGTTTGATTGCGGACAAGGAACTCTTCAGTTGCACTCCTGGAAAAAGCACCGAATGTAACTCCACTCACTCCTGTGGCCTGGACCCTCCAGATGCCATTTCTCCAGCTCCTTCCTCAGTGACTGGCCTGTTGTCCATGTGCAACACTTCCTTCTATACCAGTTGTACCAGTCACTTTCATTGAGCAACATCACCAGGCCAATCACACCACAGGCATTCACCCCTCACACTCTGGAAACTTCCCAGTGCTAAGAAACAGCTGCCCTTCAGAAGGCCTTTCACACCCTTGCTGAACTTAAAAGTGCTAGATAGCCTTAAGGTTCAAGTTTAGTTCACAGTGATAAGAGTAAGCCCCATTTGCTAGGGATATGCAGCTACCCAGGTAGAGAGTCCATCAAGCTAGGTTGAGAGAACATTGCACAAATCTCATCTTTGGGTGAGTTTCCTCACTTCGAAGGTCATAAAATCTTCGCAAGAGAGCACTGTTCTGTTTGTACGTCTCGCTTTGAATATCAAAGTGGCCCCTAACCCCTATACTAATACCTACACCTCACCTCAAGTAGCTAGGTGGGCCTCCCATAGAGATATAAATACCTAACTAGTGTGAGGGCATTACAGTTGGGCTCTCTCTCTCTCTCTTGTGATATTTAGTGCATTTTGATAAATCCAGGCCTAAGTTTGTACCTGAGGCAACAGGGGGTAAAGTGACTTGCAAAAGGAGCGACAGCAGGATTTCAACCCTAATTTCCTTGGGTTGTAGCCTGCTGCTCTAACTACCAGGCTACTCCTGTACCATCATTTGAGTCTGTCCATCTAAGGAACCTGTCACTAGCTCATATGTAAGACCATGTACTGCTCAATCCCCCCCATACAGAAAACTAACCCTTGTTAGAGGTGAGACTTAATTCATGCAGGACCACCTTACAAGAAAATTATCCTTTACCATCAATAAAGGGGAACATTAAACTGTTAACAGGACGCTATGCATATTGGCAGTGCATTTTTAGGATGCATTAAGTAAATGACCCTATGAGTTTTGTCTGAGCTTCCCCTTTGGCGTTGAAGGAACTGAGCTTTTCTAGTTGAACCAATGGATTGGGTGAGGTGGTAGGAATATTGACATCCATTCCTTTGATATGTGACTGTTGAGCTAAACAAGCCTTGATAGCTATTGTCTAGAGCTCTGCTCTCTATAAAGAAGCAAAATGGCTCTTATTAGTGAGTAATGAGCCATTTCATATCACAGTGTCGAAATGTGTGATATCAGCAGGCTCTTGAATTTGAATCAAAGGGAGTGACGTGACATGTTTACTTAGGTTATAAGAGAAGCAGTGTGGGATGTTATCCTGAAGTCTCATCTGTAATAAATGATTAATTAATGACTTTGGAATGGGTGGAATTCATTAAGCGACAGCGAGGATTTGAATAAAGCAATTATTACAGATTTATTTGTAAATGCTAGGCGAGCATATACATACCTCAATGCGTCCTTCCATAATAACACCAGGCACTTACAAATCCAGACATAGTTTAGCTTTAATGAGGAGAAAGGGAAGGATCTACATGCACTGTGAGCTCATTAAAAGCAATTTAATAACGTTTCTCTTAAGCACAGAATTCTAGGTGCTTCCATGTTTTTTGAGGGGTAATAAACATTTTCTTGTTTTTAAATATCTCCACTAAGCTGTATGCTAATACAAAACTCATCGTGTTAGTGCAGACGCTCTGTCAAGAAACGTTGTCCTACTCTAGGCCTTCCCAAACCTGTCCTGGGGACTCCACGGGTTTTCAGGCTAGCCGCAAAGAACAGGCACAAGGTAAATCTGCATATACCGAATGTAGCTCATGCATATTCATTAAGGAAATACTGAAAACCTGACGGACTGTGGGGTTTCGAAGCACAGGTTTGGGAAGCCCTGCCCTAGGCACATGGCTGTTTTCAGAAAAAGTGAAAGGGGGGGTGACCCGCGATTAAGAAACAGGCAACTTGAACAGCAAGCGAAAGGAGCATGCGGTGGCGGCGACAGGGGGGGGTTGCAGCAGCTCTAGTTAAGATGATTGATGCACGGTACGCACGGGTTTCCCCGTCACGCGAGGCCAGCTTTTCAAACGCTCTGCATGGGGGCATAGACCACACGTGCCTTATACCCGCAGGGGTTGACCAGTTTGCAAAGCATAAGTACGCAAATCCTTTTGATTTGGAAACTTGCCGCGGCACAAAGTACAAGCACCTGTTTGTTTGTTTTTTCTGCAGGTAGATTTTTCCTGGAAAAGCCCATGTGAAGATTAGAAAATGCCATTGCAACCCATGGTTGCTGTTGACAATGGTACTCTAGTGCCTCCTGTGGATTTGTTGATGTTTTGTGCTGCTTTATCTGAGCATGCTCCAACTCTAGTTGACACCCAGCAAACCACATCTTGAGTACGCTGTGGTGGTATAAGAGGGTATAGAAGACAGAAAACCACAGGGAAATCACATTCGCATTGATTTTCAGACAATAGAGATGGGGACAGAGGAAAAGAGCTTATAATAATTTGCTTAAGTGTAGATACACAACTGTGCAACTGCACGGTGTCCACTCAAGCGTAAACGCAGCTCAGATTGTAATCCTAGGCCTCATATTTTTTTCTAAATATTTTTCATTTGCACATAAATATGTTAGCACTTATCCTTTTTGTAGTGAAGGGGATGTTCAGAGGCTAACACTGTTTCTGCCCTCTATCACTGAAGCCCAACACGATTCGTGTTTCGTTGTCGTCTTCATCAGGGGCAGTGGGAGTGGGCATAAAAGGTCCTCTGATTCTCAGCAACAGTTATTCAAGCGTGAAAGAAAAGCGTGCTTTAGGCAATATCCGACATAGCGCGTTTCCAAATTCTTAAGCGAATTATCATAAGCTCTTTTCCTCTATCATCATCTCTATTATCTGAACATCAATGTGAATGTGAATTGCCTGTGGCTTTTTTTTTGCTTCTCTACCAACTCTAGTTGAGACACTCTTTGGAGAGCTTTCGAGCAGGCAAGATGTGGCTCTCCAGCGTGCACTGCTCCCTACAGAGCATTTGTAAGCTCCAGGGAAGACTATGCCAACAGGATTAACTGGACTCCTCTTTCTGAGGCATGGAGCAAACCATCTTTTTTGTGAGTACCATGAGTGGCATTCGCCACTGTTTAGTGAAATATTAGATTATATGAGCACTATGCTTAATGCTGGATGATAAAGTTGCATCAGATTGCATTAAGATCTTTTGGTGCATCTGCAGTTTGGGATTCAATAGAACTGTGAACAGCTGCCTCCTATCTGTAATCTTCATCTTTCTTGTTAAACACGTGCAAGCAAATAGACGAGACGGTTAGACTCAGTTGGCGTGAATCCCGTGTTTCATTTTGGAGTCACCTGAGAGCACGGAGAGCAGAGGGACCGGTGAGGAAGGTACCCTGAGGCCTGCTCCCTGAGAGATCCTGCCCATTTCTATGGGAGATGGGCAAGGCAGGTTACACTTACTTTTCCCTCCACAGCCTAAGCAGACCCTGGGAATGCCTCCTCTCCTCACTGAGTCTGAGGGAGAGCCATTTTTGGACAGCTGGTTAGCGCGGGTAGCCCACCTTGGAAGCTGGCCTCATGGTCAGTGTGTGGGGGCCGAGGAGGCCCTTTGTGTCTCAGAGGTAGAGAGAGACTGTGTGGTGCACTGGGAATACCCTCCCTGGGCTGCAGAAGCAGGGAGAGTGTAAGTGATTCTGTCACTACAATATAAGACATTGTAGTGACAGAATCATTCTCCCTTTCATTGATCAACATGGTTAAGTATTCTCAAACCTAACATTTCTCATTTTCAGCACTTTTTTTCTAAGCAGGATCCTTGTACCAGCTAATTTAGGTTTCATTTGGACTATGAAAGTTTATTAAGGGTTTTTTTTTTCCCATTCATCTTCTTTAATTGATTAAACTCCCCTTATTTGCTGTGTGATGGGTGAAGATGTACAGTATTTGCTTGAAAAACTCAGTGACATCTTAATTTTCCAAGCAATTACGACAACTGTCAGCCCTTGGCGGTGCAAAAGGGCCTTAATTGATTTCCAATTGAGAAAACAGAGTCTTGGCGCCTTCGGCTGCTCTTATGGAATGAAGTCATGAGGTTACCGCGTTAAAGCGCTTTCATGTTCGGAAGTAAAGGTCAACATCACAAGATCTTTTTTATTGGACATTAATGCATTTGGGAAGCAGCATTCAAGATCTCTTTTCCTTTCCTCCTTTTGCACTGACTTGACGCGTAGCTCTCAGAACTGGTCACCGGGTTTATTAAGTTAATCCAATCAAAAATGATCACCTATAACCTATCTGTTGACCTTATCTATATCACTAGTCTTACCCAGAGGTGCAAGCAGAGTTCAGATCTTTCTGGCACAATACTGACCCTAGCCCCTGCAAAGACTGGATGGGGCAGTTGGCTTTTTTCTGCCATTAACTGCGCTACTAGACAAAACATGTTCATTTACATGTTCATTTACATGTTCATTGGCTGACATGATTCTTAACTGATCTATTTACAATTAGAAAATACATGCACGGAAAGAGAATACTCATAGATGCCAAGTCCCCCAGTTTCTGGAGGGAGCTTTTCGGTCCTTCCTGCTTCTGACAAACCCTCCCCTGATGCATCCTGGCACCTGCGGCGATGATTTCTGTTGAGGCGGTTGGTCACCGCGTTCCGCAGCCAGCCCTACTCACCCCCCCCCCCCCCGCCAAGCTGTGTGCCGCTGCCCTGCTCCGCAGCAACCCAATGTGATGCCAGCGCACCTTCCCCCACAGGATTCCTTAGGCGCGTGCGAGCAGCTCACCCCCAACCTTTAAAGAGGCCGCGGCAGGAAACAGAGCCACGGCCCCATCTGATGACATCAGCAGGAGGCCCTATGTAAGGGCAGCTCTGCCCTCCCAGAATCGCCTCAGCAACGGCTCAGCTCCGCGTGGGTAGTGCGTTGCTCCTGCTCCAGTTCCTGATCCAGCTCCTGCTCCAGTTCCCCTTTGGCTCCCCAGACTGCTCTTCTGGCTTGACCCTGGTTCATCCCTTGGATTTCTCTGCTCGTTGCTTGCTCCAACTTCAGCTTGTCTCCTGGATTCCTCTGCTCGCTTCCTGCCCCAACTTCAGCTTGTCTCCTGGATTCCTCTGCTCGTTGCTTGCTCCAACTTCAGCTTGTCTCCTGGATTCCTCTGCTCGCTGCCTGCCCCAACTTCAGCTTGTCTCCTGGATTCCTCTGCTCGCTGCCTGCCCCAACTTCAGCTTGTCTCCTGGATTCCTCTGCTCGTTGCTTGCTCCAACTGCAGCTTGTCTCCTGGATTCCTCTGCTCGCTGCCTGCCCCAACTTCAGCTTGTCTCCTGGATTCCTCTGCTCATTGCTTGCTCCAACTGCAGCTTGTCTCCTGGATTCCTCTGCTCGCTGCCTGCCCCAACTTCAGCTTGTCTCCTGGATTCCTCTGCTCGTTGCCTGCCCCGACTGCAGCTTGTCTCCTGGATTCCTCTGCTCGCTGCCTTCCCCGACTGCAGCTTGTCTCCTGGATTCCTCTGCTCGTTGCTTGCTCCAACTTCAGCTTGTCTCCTGGATTCCTCTGCTCGCTGCCTGCCCCGACTGCAGCTTGTCTCCTGGATTCCTCTGCTCGCTGCCTTCCCCGACTTCGGCTTGTCTCCTGGATTCCTCTCCTCGCTGCCTGCCCCGACTCTGGTCCATCTGACTCTGCCTTCATCTAACATCCGCCTGGAACCTTCGCAAGGAGACCCGCACCTAAGTTCAGCCGGCCCCGGCACCCAAGGGCTCAACCCGCGGGGAACGAAGGCTGGCAGTGGTGAAGGTCCAGTAGGGTCTCTGCACCACCCCGGGCCGCCTGCCAACGGTGGGGACCTACAGTGGGGTTTGCCCCCTGTAGGTAGCATCAACCCCCGCCTTGGCCCAAGGGTCCACATCACAACAATTTCCAATGGCAGAAGCAGGGACCACTCATGCCTCAGTGCACTCAAACACAAAGCCAGGACGGGTCTACATTCCCGGCAGGAGTTTGCTGCCCCAGGCCCTCAACAACTCATTCAGCCCTGATCTGGTGACTCCAGTTTCCCAATTCTACATAGATTGCTTTGAAAAGACAAAAGTAAAAAGCTCCATAGAATGGCCTGGCTGGAGCGCCTAAATGCTTGCCACCTTTGAAAGTAAAGTGCTCGCCTTTAGGTGCCTTCCCTTAGCCAGGAAGCTCTGGGGAGATTTTTTAATCTTGTGCATTACAAAGAGCCTGAGCTTGAGAAAAGGGGCCAACCAGTCCCTTCCCATCCCGAGCAACCTCTCCTCTTGTTCCCTCCCACATCAGACTGAAATTCCTTTCTTTATTGGCATGGCGAGCTTAAGTAATGCATCAGTAATGCACAGAATGGAGAACAAAAGAGAAGGCATGTGTTGGGCGCCTTCCACCTTGGGCTTCTCCCCTTTGCCGCAGGATGAGATCTGGCTGCAGATTCTGCCATGGTACGGTTCTGCGCTCACTCCTTCTTTTAAGCATGCGGAAATCCTAGTACTCAGCAGCAAGAAAGCTCAGAGTGCACTGCCCAGGGTTTCAAGTGCAACAGGCGCTGCACTCCGTAGACAGTTAGAGAGCTAGAGCTAAGGTTGATTGCAGCAACACAGCAAGGTCAGCATGCAGGCTAGACATAACCAGCAAGGAGAGTTTCCACACCTTACATTTTAACGAGAACTCTGTTTGGATAGCAAAGCGGAAGCAGTGATAACCACAGAGCATGAAAGGGCTCAGTTTGTCCTTAGGTGGACTGCAGGTTCGGGGTGAATTATGCAAGCAGCCCTTCTCCAAGCTTTGCCCCACTGTCTTCATACTGGAAGGGGCTGCTTCCCGGAAAGCCGGACTCTCCCGTGGGGGAGGGGTGGTCCCGCAAGCCTTCTCCTGCAGCTCGCTTTTCTTCCCAAATCTAGGAATATCTGTGACAGCTTTTTACAGACACGGCGGGGGGGATGATGCAGTAATCTTGGCATTAAGAAACTGTGTGCTGGATTTCAGAATACATTTTTAACACCCAGATTAAAAGGTTTTTTAACTCCCGATGCAGTAAGCTAATGCTAAGCAAATGCATTGTTTACAAAAGCGCATTGAGTGCAGAATGTGCATTCAGCACAGGCCGAATGCACATTTTAACTTGGGAAGAGGGGGCACCCATACTTATCTGGCGACGTGGCGGCGGTAAACCCGCTTTCTTATTTTTTATTTTTGGAGGACTTTAAGTGCCAGCGCAGTAGCACTGGAAACTTGACTCCATCTCTGACCAGGGGTTAAGTTTCCAGCGCTAAGAAACAACGCGTTTTTTCCAGCACACCCCTCTCTGCATCGTTGAGGAGTATTGCTTAATGCCCTCATTTGCATGGGATTTCCAGGCGAGGGCGCTAAGAGCAGTACTCACATGTCGCAACGTACATTTTCTGCACGCAAAACTCCTTGCTGCACTGGCATCAAGTCTTGCGAGCAGAAAATGTTTGTTGAAGAGCAGGCAGAAAGGTGCGTTCGGCTGAACGTATCCTTCTGCGTCGGCCCCATGGTGTGGACACGGGGCTGTAGGAACATGAGGGGGAGGGAGGAGACTGGAGAGCGGTCGCTCTGCTCCTTCACCAGCCCCTATTGTCATGTTTCTGGCAGGCAACCTGACAAAACAGGCCGATGCAAAAAGACGCGCGTTAAATCGGGCGCTTGTATTGAGCACCCGTTTCCCTACCCCGCGCGCAGAGCCACGTCTCCTGGGCACCCGATGCAATATTTAAACGAGCTGCTGCATTAAAAAGGACGCACTAGGGAGGAATTGTGGGTCCCTAGCGCTCAAATGCACTGGGGGCTCAATACGAGCGTGCGTTTTATCCCGCTCCTGGTCGATTTCGCCCAATATACACGCACAATAGAAAGTAGCAAAATCGGCCTGGAGCGCGTCTATTGTGCATCCAGATTTTTTTTCTTTTTTTAAAATCAAGCCATTACATTATACCGATATTCTTAAACACCACAAGCAGTAGATTTACGTATCGCAACGGTACTACAGTAGGAGGGACCAAAGAGGCCAGTGTTTTTAAATTTCTCATGAGATCTTGACTCGCGGATTAACACCAGCTCTGGATCTGGAGTGTGCTGCGGCAGTCAAAAAAGCAAACAGGATGTTGGGAATTATTAGGAAGGGAATGGTGAATAAAACGGAAAATGTCATAATGCCTCTATATCATTCCATGGTGAGACCGCACCTCGAATACTGTGTACAATTCTGGTCGCCGCATCTCAAAAAAGATATAATTGTGATGGAGAAGGTACAGAGAAGGGCAACCAAAATGATAAAGGGAATGGAACAGCTCCCCTGTGAGGAAAGGCTGAAGAGGTTAGGGCTGTTCAGCTTGGAAAAGAGACGACTGATGGGGGATATGATAGAGGTGTTTAAAATCATGAGAGGTCTAGAACGGGTAGATGTGAATCGGTTATTTACTCTTTCAGATAATAGAAAGACTAGGGGGCACTCCATGAAGTTAGCATGGGGCACATTTAAAACTAATCGGAGAAAGTTCTTTTTTACTCAACGCACAATTAAACTCTGGAATTTGTTGCCAGAGGATATGGTTAGTGCAGTTAGTATAGCTGTGTTTAAAAAAGGATTGGATAAGTTCTTGGAGGAGAAGTCCATTACCTGCTATTAAGTTCACTTAGAGAATAGCCACTGCCATTAGCAATGGTTACATGGAATAGACTTAGTTTTTGGGTACTTGCCAGGTTCTTGTGGCCTGGGTTGGCCACTGTTGGAAACAGGATGCTGGGCTTGATGGACCCTTGGTCTGACCCAGTATGGCATGTTCTTATGTTAAAAAGTGTGCGTTGGGCACCCGGCTGTTTTCTGCACCCGGAGTAATAGCTAATAGCCTCTTCTACATGGTATTTACAGGTGATAAGCGCTATTGCCTATGCGTGTGTTTGGGTGCGTGTTTTGGTTTTACCAAATGCCTTTGCCTGTGGCCTTCTGTGTGAAACAAAGGGCTCAACTAACTCTTTTTGGCCCATGGATGGTGAATATTAATAGCGGGTAACAGTGGGAGGTGGATGAGAAGACCCGTACAGCAACTGTCATAAAAGCAGGTATTAGGAAGCTATTTGTCAGAAAAAGAAAATATTATTCCCACTAAGTCTGTTTTAGAAAGTAGGGCTGAAGCCCCTGCGTACTTTGCACAGGCGGATTTCAGCCCTACCTGGGCCGTTATAACATTTCTGAGTGCATATTCTCAGCTCAGAACAGCTGGGGTTTTTTTTTGTGGTTGTTGAGATGTCAACTTGTTCTCTCAGTGGGAGGCAGTGAAACGAGTTGACGTCGTTGTCTGCTGTGCCACTGAGAAAATGGAGGCTCCCAGCAGTTGTGGGAGCCTTACAATGAAGGTAAGATTGCTGGAGAGGCATGGCTTGACTTTCAAACGTATTCGCCATATTGCCTGGGCAAGCAACCTTTTCTTTATTTTGCTGTGGTGTCCTTTGTAATGCGGGTCTAGAAATCCCAGAATACAATGGAAATGAGAATACCGAGGACTGGGCCAGCGGAATCTGCCCAGGAGTGGTTGGGTCACCCAGCTGTGGCTTCTGTCCCCTGCTTTCTTTGGATAATCCTCCAAGAAAGTCGGACAGGGTCACTTTTGTCACATATTCTGCCTCGGGCATGAGAGTCGCTGCTCTTTCTACGCTACGGTATGCGTTGACCCTGGGAGCAAATATTACAGATCCAGGTTCCTCATCCCCCACACCTGGAAAACAAGTCAGGAGAAAGTGTGGGCACTTGAAAGCCCCAGAAGGTGAGGGAGTCAGCAGCGTGGAGGCCAGCTGTGAGGCATGTGCTCATGTTATACCCTCACATAATGCTAAACCAGCAAGAGCCCTGTGTTTGTCATTCAACAACTAGCAAATTCCCTCATAATTAAAAAAAAAAGCAGTTTTCTGCAAATGCCAAGCCTCACACAGTACTATTTCTGTATTTCAGATACAGCCTAGGCATGGTACTGACACTGCTTTACCACGTCACAGCGACGTGGTAAAGCAGTGTCAGTACCATGCCTTTCCATCTGAATACTAATACATAGTTAAGATACAGCAGGTTTGCTTTCCCTGGCCTTTACAATTAGGGCAGGGTGGCCAACTCCGGTCCTTGGCAGGCAGAAACAGGCCAGGTTTTCAGGATATCCACAATGAATATGTATGAGGTACATCTGCATGAACTGCCTCCACTGCATGCAAATCTATTTCATGCATATTCATTATGGATAACCTGAAAACCTGGCCTGCTGTGGCTCTCAGGCACTGGAGGTGGCCACCTCTGAACTAGGGTTACCGGATGATTCCACATCATAAGGGACAGCCTCCTCCGGTCCTGGTTCATTCCATTGCTGCTTGCACAGAAAGATTTAGGATATCACTTTTCTTTGGCTAATCAGAACTACAACTCTCTCCCTTAAATGGAGAAATCCAGGGCTGGTGGGGGAGGTGGGGTTGTGCACGTAAATGCCCATGCAGAAGCCATTTCCACATTGGAAAGGGGCGTTCCTGAGGACAGCAGTGGAATGGGGAATATCATTTCCACCCATACTTCCAATTTTCAAAAGTAAGTGACAAATCTATTGCAAGTACTGTATTTATACCTCTAATTCCATATTTACTCTTTGCTTATGAATAAGAGCCATCTGTTTAACTATTTGCAAGAGATGGTTTGGCTCTCTCTTTTTTTTTTTTTTTTTAATAAGACTTCACTCAGAGGGTCATGGTCAAGGTGATCATTCTTGGCAACAGTTAAAAACTGCTGTCCCCCAGGGCTTGGCATTCCTGTTTAACATCTGTTTAGCACCTTTGAACAGGCTGCTGGCCGGGCTCTGTGATGGATACCATCTTTATGCAAACGATATCCAATTTGTCGTTCCAGTCCTAGATACCTGAGTTGAAACAACTGAGTTGATATCGATCTGTTTAGTTGCAATTCAAGAGTGCTAACCCATAATATGCTGATGTTGAATTAAAGAAACAAAAAAGGTCATGATACTACAAAGTGGTGAGAAGATTATGGTTCCTCCCTCCCTCTTATTGAGAAATGCAGTATCATATTTTTGCGTATATAACCCGCATTCTGGTATAATCCACACCCTCGAATAATCCGTGGAAAAGTGACATTTATATAAACAATGTTTTGTATTAACCACATCTATGTATTCCGCACAGCCTGTTGAATAACCCATCTGATCAAGCATGAAAACATGCATTTATCCAGTACGGTTTTTTATAATATCCTCTTCATATATCCCACTTTTTTGTTGCACGTGACAACACACTTTGGGAATTATTCTCGTGACACATCATGTGTTTAAATTAGCTAGAGAAAAAGCCTATATAAAGAAAAATTGGTATAGGGTCTACTAACCTGTTGTTCAGTTCAAATTGAGTAACAGTGCCAAAATGAAAATCGTACAGAGCTGATTTCAAATGATCAGCAGTTGAATACGCAGAAAAACATGGGAATTGGGAAGCTGGACGCATATTTTCCGTTGATGAGAAGTCTATCCACGAATGGTGCAAAGCTGAAGAAACAGTGAAAGAACTCCACCCTAGGAAACGTGCACAACGTGGTAAATCTGCCTAGTGGCCAAATCTGGAGGCAAATCTGAAACAGTGGGTACTTTTGCAACAAGATTGCTATAGGGTCATTTCCACCATCAGTATCAAACCGAAGGCTAAAGCATTAGCATTGATTTGAAGATCCCTGATTTTTTTGGGAGGAGTTAACGGGGTATATAAGTTTATGCATAGGAATGATTTATGCATTCAGGCTAGAACTATAGTGGGTCAAAAACTACCAGATGACTGGAAGGAGAAAATGGATACATTTGTTGATTTCATGAAAGAAGAACGTAAGAAAAGTAACCTGCAACCAGAAGATATAATTAACATGAATGAGATACCAATGAGTTTTGATATTCCAAGTACAAGAATAATTTTTGAGCATGGCACAAAGATGGTGTCTGTAACAACAACTGGTCATGGACGAACCAGTTTCACTATAGTCTTGGCATATACTGCTGATGGCAAGAAGTTGAAACCACTAGTTATGTTCAAACATATAATTATGCCATGTGAACAATTTCCATGGCAACAAAAAGGGATGGATAAATGAAGATATTATGAAATACTGGATAAATGGATGTTTTTGTGCTCGATCAGATGGGTTTTTCAACAAGCAATCATTGTTAATATTCGACTCCATGACAACTCACAAGTCGGATTCAGATAAGAAATTGTTGAATGCCACTGGAGCCCATATAGCAGTAATCCCTGGTGGACTTACTTGTAAGCTACAGGTTTTGGACATAGCTGTTAACCATAAGGCCAATGCAACCTGGACGCACGTTTTTCGAATGTGCACACATCACCTCTCTTGGGCACTCAGTGTAATACTCAAATAAGCTGGCGTGCTAAAAGGGACGCGCAATAGATAAATTGTGCATCCCTAGTGCATTCCTGGCATTGAGTGCCCAAGAGAAGTGGCTGTGGGCAAATAAGGAAAAAGGACACTCAATCTTCCGAGCTCGTAAATTCAGCTTCCCTTTTCTTAACATGACCGCTGTCAAGATTTTTTTGTTATGTTGCATCCTTCTGTGGTTCCTCCTGCTTAGTATTGCAATGATATTAAGTAGGAGGAACCACAGATAAGCTGTATTTTTTGCTTTTCTGAGCATGGCTTGGGGTGCCTCAAAATTTAACACCAGCTCTGGGCTTGAGTTAATTTTTGAGAGTTAAAATGTGTGCGTCAGGTGCACATTTTTTTAATATTGGAGGTACTAGCTAATAGCCTCATCAACATGGCATTTGCATGTGATGAGCGCTATTTAGTTATGTGCCAGTTTGGATGAGCATTTTGGATGCGCTAATCCCGATACTGCATTGGGTGTATGTCTACCGCATCCAAAACGTGCTTCCAACTGCGTGTTTAGTGGCGTGCTGAGCTCAGCGCCCCAGATTGCATCGGCCCCCATGTGTGTAAATGTCTCGTAAAGAGAGAGTGGGATAAATAGATGTGTGAAGGCACACACTCATTTACACCTTCAGGGAAACAGAAATGTGCTACTTATGCAGAAGTCCACATCTGGATTGATACTGCATGGCAAGCAGTGAAGCTACATTCCATTAGCAACAGATTCAAAAAAGCAGACTTACTTGAAGGAGAGACTTTGTATCATACCATCTCAACTGACGAGGAGGAATGTAAATTCAATAATGAAGCAGAAGCTGAGTATTTCGCCTACTCAGATGATGATATAGACTTTAAAGGTTTTCCTACTAGCGACAAACAAGATAATGTTTGAGACACTGAGTTTGCACCATAAACTTATGTTTTGTAATAAAAAGTATTTTATGCACATTGTTTGCAAGTTGCATTATTTATTTTTTTATTTGATTATATTTGCTTCTTCAGGCACTTCAAAGGAGATTACATTTTGGTGCTGTAGGTTTTTCCCCAGAGGGCTCACATTTTAATAAGGAGATTTATCAAGCTGCAATAGGGCTACAACGTGTGTTAAACAATATATATCACATCATGTAATCCTATCGCAGCGATATTCATGATATCATACAATGTTTGGGCCTGAAGCCCATTCCTATTACAATGAGCTGCTTTGCATGGTATTTGCATGCATTAATTTTGCAAATCCATGCAAAGCAGCTCCTATGTAAATAAAATAGAGCGGCTGACTTAGACATTTTTCATCCACATTATTTTAACCATACCTTTGTCAGAAACGCTATTCTACCACGGGGGCACAGAGACCCTAACACAGGTCCCATTGCTCCTGTGGTAGAAATAAAGAATTTTATAATGTGGTTCGTTTTTCTTTCCTTTAGCTTCAGAGGTTGATTTTCAAAAGCTTTTACCCACATAAAATGTGGCTTGTTCTGCATAAATGGGTTTTTGAAAATTGTCCGGGGGACTGGCGGGGGAGGTGGGGTTGTGCATGTAAATGCCCATGCAGAAGCCATTTTCACATTGGAAAGGAGCGCTCCTAAGGACAGCAGTGGGATGGGGAATACCATTTCCACGCATACTCCCAATTTTCAAAAGTAAGTGCACAGATCTATTGCACGTACTGTATTTATACCTCTAAGCCCATGGTTATAGTGCATGCTACCCCAGGGTAACATGAAAGGATTTGTTTCTCTTCGGGGCTGGAACCACTCGCCGGCTCTCACAACATCTCTTACTCCCAGGGCCGGATCCTTTGTAGGTGGGGGGAAAGATTGACTTTCAGGGCCCAATGTGACAGGGGTGACACTTATTTGCATTACTTGGGAGGGAATACACTTTCCTCCACATTGTGAAGGCTATAAGGGCCAGAAATAAGACACAGGAGATTCTGGTTGAGTGTCCAAAAATCAAAGATTTTACTGATGGGTACTCAGATGAAAACCGGCACAATTCAACTTAATTCCTTTCATTTCCACAGATGGCTGTTACAGTTCTTTCTCTTTCTATCTGTGCAAGGGTCTCTTTACTTTGATCCAGGGACAAGGAAAGCACTCACCAGCCATGGCTTGAATTAATGAGGGTTACCAAGTGGGCAGGGATATTCTTGTTGAGACAGAAAACCCCCTTCCAGTTGGCCAAAAATCTATCCCACGGTCTCTCCACAGTATTCTCACTTACTTCCCTTCCCAGAGGCAAAGACTGCAAGCGGGAGTCGCCTGATGTAATTTAAATGTAATCCTACTCACAGTCTCCTCAGTCCTTTGTCGATCTCACTCTCTTTTCACAAATCCCAAGTTGGGAAGTGATCCTGGAACACAGCTCTCGATGTTCCTTTATCGGGATAGGAGAAAGGGGCAGCCAAAATCTTCCTCCCAGATCGTCCAAAAAAATTATCTTTTTATCCCAAAAACTGATATTAACACCGGAGTTGTTCCTTGCGGCTGGTCGCCATCTCAAAGGGCAGGACCTCCCTATCCCTGGGCATCCCAGACACGGGGTTCCCCATTCCCTGAATCCAGGAAAGGCCCAGCTGCCTCACAAGGCGCCTACCACAAAAACTGAAAAGACCCAAAAAACAACCCAGAGGGAAAGTCCCGATCAGCCAGTGAGTGGACTGGAAAAGGAACAACTTCTCGACCCTGGTCAGTCTCCCCAGGCAGGATTTGCCTGGCTCCTCTGACTGGGCCTGAAAAATCCAACTCCGACAAAGCGCCACACTGCCTCCTAACTCCAACTCAAAGCTGCACTGCCCCCAGAGCTCACTCTCACAAGCTGCGTTTGTTAACCCTCAGGGGGTGGACCATCCCAGCACCCTCAAAGAGTGAATTGAACCTCCCCTATTTCTAACACACTATTTTATTTATTTATTTAATTTACTTAACGTGTTTTGTATACCGTCATTCGGTTTCGCCATCAGAACGGTTTACAGTGCTCGTGAAATAATCATGGTTACAAAAATCAACACAGGAAAGTTTTGGGGTTTGATTGTTAGTTGAGTACATATACAATGATTATTACATATTAACAGTCTACTATCGCAGTGATGTTCATATATGTGGTAATGTTGATATAAATAAAAAAGAAACTGTTGATAGATATAGGCTAAGGGTAGTAAGTGAGGTCAGTTGCACATTGTCTTAGGTGTTCAAACTGCTTTCTGAACATAGGAGTACCCAGGGCTTAACCGAAGGATCCATCACATACCTGCTAGCCAGCAGGTGTAGATATGCGTATCACATGCTGGGCTCTGTGTGAAGTGGCTAATTTTCAAAGCGGGCTTATGGGTATACATTAGCTATGAAAATTCAGGAAAAAGTGTGCAGTTACTTTGTAAAAATGCAGACTTTGGCCCTCTGCGGATCCCACGAGCTAGAGAGATTTTGCATATGGAGAGTCGGGACGCTGAGAGAGAACAGACTGCTTCTGTTTTTGCTCCTTTTATAAAGCCCCTTTGTGTTGCGATTCTGCCCTGTTAGGGCAGTATCTCACTGCTTTTTTCCCTGTGCTGCTTCCTCAGCACGACTGGAGCTGTGCTGCTACGCTTGTCCACGCGGCTGGAGCCGCACTTGCTTCTCCTCCAGCAGCCCGGAGGCTGCCGACGCTTCCCCAGCATGGCTGGAGACATGCTATGGCACTCTAGGCGGCCAGGGGGCCGCCATGGTTCCCTTAACGCGGCCGGAGCCACCCCAGCCTTTCATCTTGCGGCATGGAGCCGCCGATGCACTTCCCACGCGGCAGGAGCCGTGCTGAATCACCCAGCACAGTCCGGAGGCCGCCGACAGTATTTCTATGTGACCTGGAGGTCACCAACTTACCTTTGGGTCCTCCGTGGAAAGAGGCCTGCATCCCCAGGCTCTCCTGCAGCATGGAGCCGCCAGCAGTCTATTCTTCGCAGCAGGGCGACCGCTGTCCATCCTGGAGCTTTTCCTGAGGCCTGCTTCTCCTCCTGCAGCCTTCAGTGTCGCAGCAGGGCTGCTGTCCAGGGTCCTGTACTGCTTCCTGCTTCCTTCTAGGGGGCGAGGCCGGCTCTTCCTTCTATATTTAAAGGAACAGTGAGGGAGGAGGTCCACCAATGATGTCATCAAGGAGTCGCCTCCTCTTCAGGATAAAAAGCTTCAGTTTTCATTTCAACCTTGCCTTCGCAAGGAGCCAGTCCTCCTTAGGACTTCTCGTCATCTGCTTCTCAAGGCATTCTGTTATATGTAGGATCCTGTGTCTTCGTGATGTTCTCACACTTCATCTTCATCGTCTCAAGGTCTCCGGATATCTTGTCTTGATGTCTTCTTTATCCGGTACATCTTCGTCCTGGCAGCGCAAGTCTCCAAGAGGTTCCAGCTTCTTATTTTAACCTTCATCATAGAGGCATCCCCTCGAAGCCTAAACCTTGCCTGGATCCTTGGAGTCTGCCCCCTGCCTCCTCTTCATGAATGAACTCTATTTATACGATCCGTTCCGGCATGGCCCTGCCTGGCCTTTATCAGTTGTGCAGGGTGCAGTTGGTACAGGCTTCGTCGGAGTCTTCACTTCATCTCCATCTTCTCTGTGTGGGGAACCACCAGTGTGGTCCGTGACCTGTCTTCATTGGCTGAGTATATGGGCGCGTCCTGTGCAGTACCAACTCAGCTCTGCTAACTTGTGTGGGGAACCACTAGCGTGGTCCGCGACCAGCCTACCCCGGCTGTGTAGGGCGCGTGACGTCCGGTACTGACCAAGTCTTCTTCAAGCGACTTATGGCCTTTCTAGAGTTTCTTCATATACGTGACCAGAGTTCCTTTTCACTCTACGTATCCAGATTGCATTCTTCATGTGTTCAAGTCTTCGTCTTTGATGTCCTCATCCTCTGACCACTCTCCGCCCTGTCGCAGTTGCTGCTCTGTGCGGCAGGTCCGAAAGGGCTTGGAGTAGTCAGAGGACCACTCATGAGACCAACATTGCATTGTTTGGGTCTCTTTCTGCTGCATACTGGTGTGGCTGTGGTTGAGGTCATCGCTCTCCATCTTCAACCCATGCTGGGGCACCTCTCACCTGCCTTGGTGCTTGCCGGAGCTCCTCTGCGGCTGTATCGGGGCCCAGGGGCACAAGAAAACATCAGAGATGGAACCGCTACCCGCATTTCCACATCAGTTTGCTTGTCTGAAAGGTTGAAATTCAGAGGGAATTCTTTGATAATACGCTCAAAGTAGAGAGTGTGTGACTGAAAGGAAGGAATGAGATTGTGATTTAAAAATTTTGTTCATATTAGAGCAATCCAGGTAAGAATTGTGGCAGCAAATGCATAGTAATAGTCCGTTACTTAAAATTACAGCTAAGACGCGGAGATTTTCATTGGCTTAGTTTAGACAGATCACTGTAGTAAGAAAATTTACTGAGTATGAGAAATGGAGGAGTATAAAAGCACTGTGTTAATAAGTGTAAATAAACTTTTCAGACTGACCTCACTGTGAACATTTGCTGCATAACTTGACAGAACCCGAGAGTTAATGGGCTTTTGAAGTTCTACAGCACAAGTACTTAACTCAGATTCTGGTCTGAAAGTGACTGCAATTTAAGTGAATATTCATTGTTTCATATGAAACAGCGGAGCCGCCATGCTTAATAAAGCTTGATATCTACACTTGATGTTCATGTGCAAGGACTTTGTACCCTGCTGCATCTCTTTTGATTGCTTATCTGATCCCCGAGTGCAGCTTTACTCTCCGTTCCTGCTTGTGGAAAAATAACAGAAACCAGAACTTGAAGAAGAGCGGATGAAGCACGAGGAGCCAGAAAGCAAACCCCTAGGTCTTTGTCGAGTCCTTTCTTGTCAGTTCAAAAATGTCGTCATTTTAATTTCAAAAGTCTTGTGTAAAGCCCTAGGTTTCTTATCACATGAGCCACACGATTATACTGCCTGTCACCTTCTGATCACCCATCATAGCCCCCCTGAGCACTTCTGCCCCCCTTCACCCTATCACTGCCTTTCATGGTTCATTTAAGGCATCCACACTGCTTTATATTTCCTGGTAAATGTCATCTTTCGCTCATTTGAAATTCTGATCTAAAGAAGAGAATATTAGCTCTCGAAAACTACTCAAGAAATGTACTTAATCCAATAAAATAGGTATCAACATATATATATATATTTTGTTTTTGTTAACCTTTATTTCTATCCACACCTAGAATAGGTATAGCTGTGATTAGTTTTCCCCATGTGCATCACTTTGCACTTGTCTAGATTAAATTTCATCTGCCATCTGCAGACCCAGAATCCCAGCCTGCAAACCTCTTTATTGCAATTCCTCACAATTGGCTCATGCTTTAACCACTTTGAATACATTTTGATCATCTGCCAATCTGATCACTTCGCTGATCGCTCATCTTTTTTTTTTTAATGAATATGTTTAACCAGCACCGCTCCCAGTACAGAACCACGGGGCGCTGCACTATTCACTTCTCACCATTTAGAACTCTTTGCTACCTTGCAGCCAGTTACCATTCCAAAATAGGACACTGCTTTGTGGTTTCTTGGGGAGTCTCTCTCCTACGGGAGTTTCTGGAAAGCCTTCTGAAAATCCAGGCTTGCGGTGGGCACGGCAAGCGTGACACATGGTTTTGCGGCGAGGCTGCCGCACATTAATGTATCCGGAAGCCATTGTTCCGTGCAAGAGTGGCAACATTGGTTTAATTCATGCGAACAGGATATTATGTCTCAGTCTGGCTGCATCGCATGAGATTAGCAATGAACAATGAACAAATCTAGGTGGACTGTGAAACCTGGAGCAGAGAAACCGGTAAGGAAAGAGCCTGGTCAGAGTGAAGTGCCACAGTGGAACGTGTCAACAAATTCAACAAAACCATTCATTGTTCCGTTTCTTCGATTCAAGATTAGAGTGGGTGGTAGGGGCAGGGGGGAGGGGAGGGGAATTCTGGCCACCAGTGACATCTGTGGGTGAGATTTCAGCATGCTGAAGGGAGCCTTAGAGCTATACCAAGGATTGTCCCTGCCATGCATGGGAAGGCAGATAAGGGGCAGTGAAACATGAAGACAGCACCCCCAGTCCTACCCCCAGAAAGCATCAGAGGCCGATTGTGATGCTGATTGTGCTGGAAGCCGAAAGGACCGGGAGGAACCTGCCAGACACCCCCACCCCCCCTCCAAAAAAAAAAAAAATTTGTTAAAAAGAAAGACGGTAAAGTAAGAAAAGCTCTGTATTGCTAAGGGAGCAAGTTGAAACTAGTTAACGGCAGGGACTGCATACAAATGTTCTTCTGCTCTTCTGTGTACACTCTTCAAGCCAAAGATCTTTTCTAGAAAACTTAAAAAAAAAAAAAAGATTTGAATTTTAAATACAACTGTACTTTGTATAAGCGCAAGATAAGCAGAACAGTTTGAGATGACTCAGGGTCCAGGTACTTTCCTGTAGAAAGTACAAGAAAAGAAGACTAGAATTTAGAGCCAAGTTCCTGATTTATTCAGATTCATTTTGCTAATTAATTAAAAAAGGTTCCTGATCTTTTCTCTGCAAAGGATGAAAGAATCCTTAAAGGAAAGCCAGGTTCCATAACTCTGCACTGGGGCTCTTATAGCGATGCGGTATGAGGCGTTAGGTCTGCTTCTGCTTGAACTTGCGGCTCGCAAGACTGAAGCAAGCAATCTAGCTGCCTACAACCGCTTCCTGTCTCTGGACCTGGTCTACCTGTCAGCTGACCCTAGCACTTAATACGGTGATGCCCATGGAAGAAACCATTGCTGGAACAAGGGCCACACCTGGACTGGCTGGAACTCTTAATACCATCCCCCCCAGACAAACTCCCCGCTGGCACAACAACAGGTCTTAGGAAGTGTCTTCCGGTCCCTTTGCTCTAGACCCAGGCCTTGCCCCTGCTTCAGCTTGCACTTTTGGTGCAGTCCCAGGCCCTATTCCTGCTCCACACCTGCATCGTGTTCCACAGCTTTGGTGTCATTTGTTCTCTGCATTTGCTACCCATATTAAATGAGTCACACTATTTTGATTAACTGTTCCAATTGGATTCTCCTGAAGATTTGGAATCTCTGATCATTCTATCTATTCAGTTTGCTGCCTTGCAGAACACTGCCTTAAGAGGACTCAAGAATCCCTTTTGTATCCAAAAAAGGATGGAACTTATAGCTATGTATAGATTATCGAGTCCTGAATACCAACTTGATCCAGAATAGAAACCTACAACTACTTATCAATGAACTATGCTTCCGGGAAGTCAGAATATTCACAAAACTCAACCTCCAAGGTGCTTATAAACTGGTCCAGATTAAAAGGGAAGATGAGTAGATAGTGGCTTTTAGATGACAATGTGGACATTTGAATATCAAGTCTTGCCTTTTGGTCTCTGCAATACAGCAGTCACATTCCAAAAGCTAGTCAATAATAAGGTTGATATTCAAAAAGATTTGTCCAGGTATCTTTTAAATTATCCAGACAAATTCCAAACTTTTAATTTCCTGCCCTGTCAACTGGCAAAATTTTACCCAAGTTACATTTTGCCAGGATAAATATTTATCCACATAAAAAGAGAGAGGGTGAGAGCATTCCAGAGGCCTGTCCTAAAGTTATCTTGTAGCACCAACATTCAACGCTATCCAGATAAATTTAGCTGCATAAGTCTGGTCAAGTAAATTATTGGCTTAAAGTTATCTAGGCAATTTTACTTGGGTATGTTCAGTGAGAGACTTACCTGGGTTAGTCCTGCTGAATATCCTAGTTAAAGTTATCTTGGTAACTTTGCTAAGTTAACTTCTCACTCACTGCACCACCCAATAAGGACTTCAGTATCTTTAGGGATATGTTGGATCACTTTGTCAGTGGTTGTCTGCTCTCCTTGTCTTCTCTAAACTAGCATACCTAGTCAAGAGCTGCCTCAGAGCACACAAACTATTTGTTGAGTTATTGGACCATCCAGTCCAATAATGTATTCCAAGAATACATTGATCCATCAATCAAGCACCTTAGAGGTATATGCACGGACCTAAGGAAGATCATAGCTGTTACAGAATGATGACCCCCAGACATAATAAATAGATATAATGTTTTCTGGGGTTTATCAGCTTCTACAGATGATTTATTAAGAGGTTCTCCAAAACCAGGCTAATGGTACTCTTCATAGCTTTTCTAAAGGAGTTGGCCCTTTTCTGATGGAGAGCAGAGGTCCAATTAGTCTTCAATATTCTAAAAGAAACTTTCACCTCTGCACTTATTTTGGTACATCAAAACTTAATCCAGCCATTTGTATTCGAGGCCAATTTGTACAATGCTTAGAAAGAGGGGATGGACTGCTATTAGGGGATGTGTGAGGATAAGAGAAAGGGGATGGGGTGCTATTAGGGGGTATGGGGATAAGAGAAAGAGAGGATGGGGTGCTATTAGGGGGGTGTAAGGGGATAAGAGAGAGGAAATGGGATGCTATTAGGAGGTGTTTGAAGATAAGGGAAGAAGGGGATGGGGTGCTATTAGGGGGTGTATGGGGATTAGAGAAAGAAGGGATGCGGTGCTATTAGGGGTGTATGGGGATAAGAGAAAGAGGGGATGGGGTGCTATTGGGGATGTATGGGGATAAGGGAAGGAGGGGATGGGGTGTTAGATGGAGGGGTGGGGAAGAAGTGTGACAAGGACTGGGGGACTTCCTTCCTTCTCCACTCTCTAACCCTTTTTTCCTCTTTCTCCATTCCTCACCCCGATCTTTCTTCCTTCTCTTCCTGCCCATCCCGTCCTCATCTATCCATCCCTGATCCTCCCTCCTTCCTCCCCATTCTTGATTCCTCCTCCGTCCCCTTCTCACTCCCTTCCTTATTTATATAATTTATAGCCCGTCCTGCCCTATCCTCTCTTCCCTCCTCCTCCACCTCTTCTCTCTCTAATCCTCCTGTCTGAGATCCCTTCTTCATTTCCCTCTTCTGAGATCCCCTCTCCCTCTCCCCATTCCCAGATCCCTTTCCCTCCTTTCTCCCCAGCCCAATCACTAAGATCCCTTTTCCTTTAATAAAGAAGCACATAAATTCTTCCAGAAATGTCCAAATTGTAATCATTTTTAGACATTAAAAATGATTACAATTTCAATTTGCAATCATATGCAGAATTATGCAAATCTGCTGAATTACTACAGAATGTTGAAAAATCTGCTGCATAATTTGTTAACGTTTGCTGCAGAATATTGTAAAGGAGAAGTCTTGCATTTTCTGTTTTCAAATTTGTGAGTCGTGTGCATCAGCCTCCCCCACATCAGTGCTGGAAGGCCTATTAGTATGAGTTTACCCGGGCCTGATCAAGGGGCCAGAGGTCTTTTTTTGAGATGCGTCCATCCAGGCTGCGCACGTACAGAGCGGTGGCCTAGGCACCAGTAGGAAAAAAAACGTTTCCTTCTGAGATAAGACCATAAAGAACGCCATTTCTTAATTTTGCGGATGATTTCTGGGCTCAGCAGACAGCTACCTAGGTTAGTCCTGTGTAAGGGTCCCCACCTGCCCCCACCCCCCATTCCCTGGCCTGAACATCACGGGGTGGCAGTTCTTCTGCTGAGCTTGGGGTTTCTGCAACGGGAAAATCCTTCCGGGAGCTGGGTTGAACGGTGAGTGTAATCCGCCGGCAGCAGGGCCCTGGCACGGTACCGGGAGTGACCTGCCGAGAAGGGGGCCAATGCAATACCGCGCGCAGTGGCCGGCGCATGGTAATCAACACGCGATTGAACGTGCGTTTTGGACACGCGTCCATAAACACCCTCCCCCAGTGCAATACGGGGCTTAGCGCGTCCAAATCACCGCGCAGCTAATAGCGCTCATGACATGTAAATTCCGGGGATGGCGTAACGATGTGCCGCGCTCAAGGCCGCGTTGAAAAAGAAAGAGAAAGCCAACTTCCTGTGATTTCTCCTAATAGCATCGTAGTCATACTAAGGGGCCGATGCAATAATAATCGCACAAAGCCGGCGCTGACTTTCCAGCGCCGGCTTTCTTAACGCGCGCATGGCGCCCGCAAGGAGGGGGCGCCATATTATAAACAAATTAGGGGGTCACGCTAGGAAGGAGGCTTGCGCGACCTTAGCGCCTCCTTGCTAAAGTGACCCTGCGGTTTCCTGTGGTCTGCCGGTTATGAAAACAGACACCGGGCATATCGACGTCGGTCTTCAATGTAGCCAGCTGAGTACAGAAAAGCAGTTTTTTCTGCTTTTCTGTGCTTTTTTTCAGGCAGGCGTTAATAGCTGAGCTATAAATGTGTATCTGAGGCGCACATTTATTTTTTTGCATTGGAGTGAATGAGTAATAGCCTCATTCATGTGCATTTGCATGTGATGAGCGCTAACTCATTCACTCTGTGTCGGACGTGTGTTAAATAGGCGCTAATCCCCTTATTGCATTAGGGGATGGATTAGCGCCTATTTAACCCACATCCGACTGCGGGTTATACAGTGCGCTCGGCAGATTTAGTTTAAAGAAAAAAGTTTAAAAAAGAAAAAAAAACATTCTGGACGCCCAGTAGCACACACAAGATTCGCTGAGTGCCTGTTTTCTGCGCACAAATATTGCCTTGGCCTCGAGGAGCCTTATATAGAAGCAGAAGTGCCGTCTTCCCTTGCATCCTTTGGCTGGAAGGACGCATCATTTCACGGCAGCTTCGGCCTCCTGGGAATTACCCATCTTTTGAGTAATGATTTGTTTGTAGGTGCCTGCAAAGGGGTTTATTGTCTGCTCTAGGAGGAATTCCTTTGAGAATTGCAAATGCACATCAGACATTAAAGTGGCTTAGCGTTTATTCTCCTGCTTTAGTGCGGCAGTAAATTCGCTTCTGCTGAGAGCAATCAGTGGGGCCGAAGGGTCGGACTACGGCGGCTTCCTGTCAAGCTTGCTGTAATCTTCCAGTTTTGACTCTGTGGGAATCCAGGAATTGTGCCCGCTCATTAAGGGCTGGAATTGTTTTGCTCCGTGATAGGGCAAAGAAAAAAACAACAGAAAAGAAATCTGTTATGCTCAGGCTTGTGGACCCTTGGGCCGAAGGGAGGATGGTGTACCTTAGGAGGAAGATCCGTAGGTTCTCCCGTAGATGCGACCAGCTGACCCTCGGCACTGGAGACTGAGGTGAACGTGAAAGCAGATGGAGAGTCATGACTTCAAGGAGAAGAACGGAGTCTTCGCCACTGGAAGTCCGCGGTCCCCCTAGGAGGAGCCCGTAGGGACCCGGACCGCTGGGACTTAGGTGGACCTTTGAGAGGTCAAGGAGTCGAGAGTTCGGTGCAAGGGCTAACTGGAGCTTTGCTCCTGGAAGCCTGCGGTCCCCCCGGGAGGAGCCCGTAGGGACCCGGGCCGCTGGGACTTAGGTGGGCCCTTGGAGACGATAGTCCAGAAGAGGTCCGAGGTCACGTGCCAGAGACTCGCCGCTTAGCAGTCTGAAGTCGTATACCAAGGGATCGCCACTTGCCAGTCCGAAGTCACACACCAGGAATCACCGCTAGCCAGTCTGAAGTCACACACCAGGATTCACTGCTAGCCGATCCGAAGTCAGGAACCAGGAACACCAAGACAAGACAGGAACCAGGAACAAGGATCCAAAGCGATGGAAGACTCACCGAAGCAAGCAGACTTAAACAGTGCTACAAGAGATGTTGCCAAGTCGAAGAATGGGCAGAGGAAGCTTCCCTTTATACTTCCTCTATTCCGGCCCATTAGAGACAGCTGTGAGTAGTTAAGGGGTCTGGCCCCTTTAAATCTGTGGAGGAGGTGCGGCCTCACGCCTAAAGATGGCGGTGGCCATCTTTGATTTCCTCCGCGGAGGAAAGACTGTAGAACGCCGTGAGGGAGGAGCAGGGATGGCTCCCCACCCGGTGGCCAGACCGGGGACCCGCGCCGAAGCGACGGGCACCGGCCCAGGGGAATTGCTAGGAGCTGCCGCGGCGGGATGCTGCCGCGGGTGAGGTAGGGGGCAGGTGCGGAACACAACAGTACTCCCCTCTTTAGGGCGCCTCCCCAGAGGCCTGGGCTTAGACGGATGGTCTCTGTGAAATTGCTCAAGCAAGCCCTGGTCTAAGATGTTGGCCAATGGCTCCCTGGTGTTTTCTACGGGGCCGAACCCCTCCCACACTAACAGGTATTCCCATTTCTTCCTATGCTTTCTCATGTCCAAGACCTCTCGGACTTGGTAGATGAGGTCATTTTCAGAGGCAATAGGTTGGGGAGTCGGAGGCGTGCTGGAAGGCCATAACAACACCAGAGGCTTCAAGAGGGAAACATGGAACGTGTTGTGTATCTTGAGGGAAGGCGGAAGGCGAAGCTGATATGAAATGGCACCAACTTGTCGAACGATGGGGAACGGCCCAATAAATCGCGGGGCCAGTCGCGCTGATGGCAGCTTCAGGCGGATGAACTGTGTGCTCAGCCATACCTTTTGGCCTGGCCGGAGGGGCGGATATGGTCTTCTTCGCTGATCGACACAAAATAAAGATTCAGCTGTGACAGGAAACTCTAAACATAAAGTGTATCACACAACCTTCATAAATGGCCTCAGAACGCTTGTGGCTTATATTATGAAGCCCATGATGGTCTGGGCTTATATAATCATCGGTTGTGATAACACTTGCTGTGCACCAAACAGGGCTACAAAAATGCAGACACTGTAAATATTATTCAACTAGTGAATGCACTTATCTTGTTCCACATGAGGAGAGATGGCAAACAATCCTGAAGAGATTCCTCCGACACTTACAGTGTTTCGAAGTCTAATTACTCATTCTTCAGGGACCTTGACACTTACAGTGTTTCGGAGTCTAATTACTCCTTCTTCAGGGACCTTCAGGGTAAATTGAGCCGTCTATACAATTTCAATTCTCATACGGTCAGTTTCTTCGGTGAACAAACAGCATATGCTTGTGCAGTGCGCCTTTAAAATCGCAACCTGCCAGTGTTCTGTATACCGACTGGTATACAGAACAAGGATCCAAAGTATAGGAAGACTCACCGAAGCAAGCAGACTTAAACAGTGCTACAAGACGTTGCCAAATTGAAGAATGGACAGAGGAAGTTTCCCTTTATACTTTCTCTACTCTGGCCCATTAGAGACAGCTGTGAGTAGTTAAGGGGCCTGGCCCCTTTAACTCTGTGGAGGAGGCGTGGCCTCGTGCCTAAAGATGGCGGTGGCCATCTTGGATTTCCTCTGCGGAGGAAAGACTGCAGAACGCCGCGAGGGAGGAGCAGGGACGGCTCCCCACCCGGCGGCCAGACCGGGGACCTGCGCTGGAGCGACGGGCACCGGCCCAGGGGAATTGCTAGGAGCTGCCACGGCGGGTCGCCGCTGCGGGTGAGGTAGGGGGCCGTGCCCATGGCTGTCCACGGGCGCGGAACACAACAAAATCCAAGGCAATTCCCCGCATGATTGTGAACTGGCAGATTTTTCATGGCGAGCCTTAATTTCCTGCAACTTCAGTAGGGACCTTCATTTTCTTTTTTTTGTTTAACATTTTTCCTGGGAATTTATCAAGGTTTATTTTCACAAGAATAAAAATGCGAGAAAATCAGTGGAAAAAAATCACTCAGTTTTCCGGGTGAATATCAGAGCCCTCTGCCCACCCCCCCCCCCCCCCCCCCAACAAAGATAATGATCCAACCCTCACTGAGAATCGGTTTAAACTGAAAAGGAAGGTCCCTAGACTTCAGGAAGGGAAAAATCAGTAGGGGGTGGGGGGGAAAGCAAAAAAACATTTCCACCCAAAAAAATGCAGAGGGGGGGGGGAACAGAAGGAGAAAAGAAAGATTGAGTTCAGGTTCCACAATGTTTTCTGCACAAATCATGCAATAAGGGGATTAGCGCCTGCATAACGCGCGTCCAATGCGGGGTGAAACTAATAGCGCTCATCACATGCAAATGCATGCAAATGAGGCTATTAGCTATTCACTCTGCATGCAAAAGAAGCACATTTTTGCGCTCAGAAATTAACGCCCGCCCGGAGCAGACGTTAATTTGCTAAGCACTCCCGAAAGTTGGACAGATAAGCAGAAAAAAAACCCAACTGCTTTTCTGCACAGCCTCCTACCTAATATCGTTGAGATATCCTTGAGATATTAAGTAGGAGGAACAAATCTTTAAAAAACTAAAAAAAAAAAAAGTGCCGGCAGTCGGGTGCAGTTTACAAGTGTTTCTTGAACCCCTGGCTCTGCGCCATTTAGGAAAACGCACGCCGATAAATTCCTAACCGGCGGACGGCCGACGCTCGCGGGCTCCCGTTATCAAGGAGGCTCTAATCATCTGGTGATTTTATTGTTGATACGGTGGCGAATAGTCTGCCTTCCGATAATCACCAGATGATTAAAGTAATTGGTGTATTTATTCCAAGACTGTTTTCAGATATATATATAAAGAGATCAACTTCACACAGCCCCTGAGGCAGCCCCAACTGGGGCGAAACTCGGCCTGAGTCGGACGCTTGTTTAAATCCAACGTCTCCATCCAAATAAAGCCTACACTTGGACTATTTTGGTGTCTAATCTGCTTTGTTGCCCAAATGCTTTTTTAGACAACCTAACCGCCTGTTTTATCAATCTATAACATTATAAACTGTACATATATATTATATATATGACATATGTAGCCCCCTTTTTCCAGGCACTCCCAGTGACAGGCAAGGGGCCTCCTTCAGATGCTGTAAGAGCTGAGGAAAACCTGGCTGCAACTCTGGATCCGGGTTCTCCCACGAGAGAGAGCAGCGCTGTAAGAGCCCAGTGCGTCGGGGTCCAAAACAAGACTTACCTTTCCCTGAAGATACTAGTGGAGGTTTTGAAGTACGGGAATAGAAAAAAACGACAATTTGTAGAGTCTCAAACGTTCTACAAGGGACATTTTCAACCGTGCAGAAATCGGAGCGGAACGGATAGGAGCAGGCGCGCGCACATGCACGCTCTGTGGCAGGAGCTGCACGCTTTATAAAACACCGTGTGGCTCTGGCCCTCAAAGTGCACGCCTGCGAGTCAATCCACGCCGCAGCCGCATGCTTTCTATACGTGTTTAATGAATGCACGCACACATTTTTTTGTGGAAAATAATTGTAACCTGTGCGTGCATTTATTGCGGTTTATTGTATTTTATAAAGCGCGTGCGTCCTCCGATTATGGAAACGGCGTACTCGGGCGTGCTTTTGTTCCACCAGTTGCCTCACACTTCCGCCAGTTCACCTCCACCCTCCTGCTCTTCACCTCCTGTTTCCCCCCACCACTTAAGCCAGACCTGCCACCCAAAAAACTGCAGACAAAATGCCAATGCGATTTCCTTTCCGTGACTCAATCAGCTGGCGGCAAATTGGGCGTAGAATTTCGCTAATGCATGTGCGTCTGCCCGCTCACAAAAAACTAACTTGTGCACGAACCCCAGAATGCCTCAAACCCGCCCCTTTATTTGCGTTCACCTTTACGCGCGACACTGCTAGCACGCACACACATCAGCCTTTCACAAAATACTTCATGCGCGCGTACCTTATTGTTAATAATTTGATTTATATTCCTCTCAGCGCTTGGTGCTACTTACACTTGGAACTTTCAATTGTGTGCATTGAAAACGTTTGAAAATTAACCCCCTAGCTCAAAGAAATATACAGGTCTTCATGCTTCTCGAGTCAGTTAACAGGAGAACTGGTCCTCTTCTTGTTCCCAATGGAGTAGGGTCCCTTCAGATCCCTCGGACGCGGGAGGATTCTCCTCTCCTGCTTGCAAAGTTGTGGCAGCGCTTGGCTGGGGTCTTCAGCCTCCCAACCCAAGCCACCCTGCCCCAGAGGCCTGCTCATAAACACCTTCCTGAGCACCGAGGACGATGAGACCCCCCTCCTGGAATCCCTCCATCCACTTCAAGAGAGAGAGAGAGAGAGAACGCGTCTCTCGGCTCCCTTCCCTTCCTAGACTTAAGGAGAGTCACTGCCCTGGCTGCCTCTCCCTTGCCCGCCCCCCTTCATTGATAACTCCTCTCAGTCACTCATGGAGTCTTCTTTTTAGATGGGCACCAGTGAGTCAGAGACTATCGCGCGATAATTTAATTATACACCCTGGAACCTCCCAGTGATGGATGTTTTCCACACTTAGAAGTTAGTCAAGCCTACACATATACATGTACATATCAAAGGAGCAAAATTAGGCGTGTAACTCTCACGGTTAGGCACCTAAACCCTTTGAAAATCCACCTTTTATCTATTGTTTTTCGAACTTGCATCTTTGCCATTCTGATGACATTCCCTGCTTCTCTTAACCTTGCCACATATTTTATCCCAGAGCTCCACATTTCATTACCACCAGAAATGTCTCTCACCCACCCTCCCTGCCCCTTGCTTGTGCCTTTCTCACCCCTCCTCTCATCCAATCTCCCCTCACCATCCCCTTGGTCTATCACCCCTCTCCCCTTTGCTCTTATTTCACGCTCTCACCATTCCCCCCTCTTGATCTCCCCCTCTGCCTTGTTCTTGGCCTGTCCCCCTGGCACTCACTCCTCTGCCCCTTACTCTCTTCCTCCACCCCTTGCTCCCAGTTTCCCGTTTGCTCTCACCCCTCTCTTGTTAAAGCTGCAGGAGCACAGAAGACGCAGCGCTGAGCTGCTGCGGCTTCCTTGCCACCCATCGCCATTGGTTCACCAACGCACAATAAGCCAATCAGCAGCAGAAGGTGGGCAAGCAGCAGCAGCAGCAGTGCAACCTTTCAGCTCCTACGGGTGCTGCCATCCTGCTGCCTTCAGTTGCCAGACTGGATGGCCGAGGGGGCCGTGCCTCTGGAGCCTCATCTTTAGGATGGTGCAGGTGCAGCTGCTGCGGGGCCCCTCCAGTCATGGGGCCTGCTGCGCTCGCATTGTTTGTACCGTCTTGAAACCAGCTCTGGGACAAAATATGTGGCATAGCAAAGAGAAGCAGGCAATGTCATCAGAATGGCAAAGACGCAAGTTTGAAAAACGGTAGGTAAAAGGTGGATTTTCAAAGGGTTTAGGTGCCTAACCGTGAGAGTTACCCGCCTAATTTTGCTCCTTTGATAACTGTTGAATGTCTAAAAGGTGGGCAGGGCAAGGGTTGGTGTACAACACTAGGCACCTAAATTAAGCATCTACATTTAGGAAAGGGAATGCCAGGCCTAAAAGTACATTTTAGGAACATAAGTTTCACAAATTTTCAGCCAACAATTAGGTGTCTAATTTTGAGAGAAATTTTGCTTAACGTTGTGCATCTAAAATGGAGGCACCTTTTGTTTTTAGATAGGACACTGGAAGGAGGAAGGGCAGAGGTGGGAGAGTAAGACTGAGAGGAGAAGAGGAAGAATTTGTGGGAGACAACATGGACAAAGGAGAAATGCTAAATACATACTTTTGTTCAGTGTTCACTGAAGGAGGGGCTGGAGAAGGGCCGCAGATAGGAAGGGGCACGTATGGCGGTGATACAGGAACACGGGGTTTACATGAAACCAGCAAACCTAAAAATGGAGAAAGCTAAGGGGCCAGATGGGAGAAAACAGAGGATGTTAAAGTAGCTCAGAAAGATGGTGGCAAGCCTGCCCTCAGTCAGTCTTTAACAACGGGAGTGGCTCTGCGGGACTGGAGATGGGTGAAAGGAGATGGAAATAAGGATGTGTGTGCATTTATAATGAATATGCATCCCAAATTGAATGAGGCCATTTTCATTTTGCTTTGCTAAATCCGAAACAAAGTGATAAAGTCACTGAAAAATGTCAGATTTCTCATTTAAGCAAACGGTGCATACTAATTGCAAATAGTGCCCTATTTGCTGGAATGAAAAGCCAAATAAAGTGACTCTCCCCATCCCCCTAAATGAGTTTGGCTAAACAATGGCCTAAAAATGACTGAAACACATCGACCCAAAAATGTTATGCCTGCACATGCCTAGTAGAAAATTACAGGTGGGCTAGCCTTACTTCAGTGGTAGGTAAAGTAATAGAGATTGTGCTGAAGGAGAGGACAGTAAAATATCTTGACAGAGACGGCTGAGGGGGGATATGATAGAGATGTTTAAAATCATGAGAGGTCTTGAACGAGTAGATGTGACTCAATTATTTACTCTTTCGAATAATAGAAGGACTAGGGGGCATTCCATGAAGTTAGCAAGTAGCACATTTAAAACTAATCCGAGAAAATTCTTTTTCACTCAACCCACAATAAAACTCTGGAATTTGTTGCCAGAGGATGAGGTTAGTGCAGTTAGAGTAGCTGGGTTCAAAAAAAGGTTTGGATAAGTTCTTGGAGGTCCATTACCTGCTATTAATCAAGTTTACTTAGAAAATAGCCACTGCTATTACTGGCATCAGAGCATGGGATAGACTTAATTTTTGGGTACTTGTCGGGTACTTGTAGCCTGGATTGGCCACTGTTGGAAACAGGATGCTGGGCTTGATGGCCCCTTGGTCTGACCCAATATGGCATGTTCTTATGATCTTATGTTCTTAACGCAGCACAGGTGAGTGATTGTGAGGGGTGTAGGAATACGTAGCGTGTATGGCTATCTGACTTCAGAAGTGTGGGAGAGATTGCACTGATGGTGCCTTTCTTTGCTAGTTGCTTCTGTTTTCCCTTACTGTCTGCCTATGTTGCTCTGGGTCAAAGCACTGGAAAGATGATGGGGAGGAGGGGGCTTGTGGAATGAAGCTGTGGTCAACACGATTCTGCAGCCTCTTAATTGTTTCCCATAGAAAGTGATGGAGACTTTTTTTGGAGGCTCAGGTCTCTGAAAATATTGACCCGATGATTCTAGTTTTCAGACTTCTCCAGGATTTACATTTTCTTCCTGCATGACAAATTTGGTGAGTTTCCAATCATTTTTCGGAGAGCTAATTTGCCTATGGATGGACAAGCATACAGATATCATATAGTGCTTTCCAAGTGCATTCAATGTTGGAAAGCATTAAAATACCTCCATCACCTCCGGCATCTCCGGAGTGACTGGGTACGAGTTAATGAAAATGGCTCTCTTTTTGAAAGCACTCATCTTTCTAAAGGTCACTTCTGCATAAAATGCTTCCTCTCGCTCTTCTGGAGGATGGAAAATTCAATTATTATTTTTGCTATATCATCATTAACATATGAACTGTTGTCGGTGTTTTTTTTTTCTTCCCCACAGTAGCTCTCGCTCGTTCCAGATATTTCCCCTTAGGGCTTCAGGATGGCACAGAGACATGCAATTTCTATTCTTGGACGAAGAATGCATTCTGGGTGAGCTTGACTGTGACCTTTCCTAAATTTCAATGCAGTCTCAATACGCTCCGTTAAGACTCAGAATGAAGAGCTCATAAAATGGACAGACGGATTAAGGATGGGTAGTAACCTCTCTCACTGGGCTGTCATGCTAATGTTGACCTAGGTGGTAGTGGGGGGGGAGCGGATATTGTGTCTCCCAGAACTGGCCTCATTATCGGTTCTGGAGTTCATATCCTGTTGGGGTCACCTTGGGTACCCCCAGCATTTGTTTTTCATAACAACTCAACCCCCATGTTCCATGCTGGTAAGTTTAACTTGACCCAGTAGAATATGAATTTCCCTCACAGTGGAGTCAGATATTGATAGAAAGAGACTCATCTTGCCCCTTCCCCACCCTGAGACGTTTCTGACTTGTACTGAGATCAGAGCACAAGGCTGACATTACTTTTGTTCTTTTGCTCCAAGGTTGACACGGAGGGACTAACCTTAGGCTAGAGGTTCTCAACTCCTGACCTCATGGGCAACAAACAAGTTTGATGTTCAGGATATCCACAATGAATATTCATCTAATATAGGTACATGCAATTGGTCTAAGAACCCACTTAACTTGCATACATTGGTAATCAGACATGTGTAGCCCTCAAGAACAGGACTAGAACACCCCTATTTAGGAGTGGATGCCCACTCCTGGGCCTAGTTGTGCATCTTGGAAGTGCAGGTCAAAGAGAGAGCAAATCTGAGGAGGTATCTGAGCCTGGAGAAAAGATGGAGGTCCTGGCCAAGGCTAACTGTAAATGGAAGTCAAAATTAGAGGTTCTTCAGACCACATTATATTGGATAGTGGAGGGATGGCTAACAGGTGAGCCCCATGCCAGGTTTCTGTGGCTGGCAGCTTGCCAGTGAGCCATCAGCTGCTGGAACACAAGGACCTGCTGGAGGTGGAGAGGTTCACGTCTCTGTGTTAGTCTTACCTCGGTGGTGGGGAAAATTAATAGAGAGACTGCTAAAGGTAAGGATAATGAATTACCTGCAATCCAGTGGGTTACAGGATCCAAGACAATATGGGGTAGATTTTTAAAGAAGCATGTACGCGGGGTACATTTGTGTGCGCTACCTGGCGTGCGCAAATGTACACCTGATTTTATAACATGCGCGCGCTGCCGCGCGCATGTTATAAAATCCAGGGTCGGCGCGCGCAACGGGGTGCACACATATGAACCTTGCGCGTGCTGAGCCTGAGGGGAGCCCCGATGGCTTTCCCCGTTCCATCCAAGGCCGCTCCGAAATTGGAGCAGCCTTGGAGGGAACTTTTTTTTTACCCCCCCCCCCCCATCTTCCCCTATCTAACCTACCCCTCAGCCCTAACTAAATCCCCCCTACCTTTGTTTCAAAAATTACGCTGTACCGGAGGACTCGGGATCACCCCCGGACCTCCGCCATGCCCCGGCCCAAACCGCCACCATGCCCCGGCCACACCCCCGAACTGCTGCCACGCCCCCAGACACGCCCCCGGCCCGCCCATTCTTTAAAGCCCCGGGACATACGCGCGTCCCGGGGCTTGCGCGCGCTGCCGAGCCTATGCAAAATAGGTTCGGCGCGCGCAAGGGTAGGTTTTCGGGGGTTACGCGCATAACCCTTTGAAAATCTACCCCTATGTTTTTACCAGAGAAGGGCCTTTCAAACAAATGTGATTGATTTTTTGATTGGGTGACTAGAGAATTGGATCAAGGAAGAATGTTCGATGGGGTTTACTTTGATTTCAGCAAGGCATTTGATGCAGTCCCACATAGGACGTTCATAAATAAAATGAAAAGCCTGGGAATGGGACCCGAGGTGGTGGAGTGGATTACAAATTGGCTGACCAACAGACGCCAGCGAGAGGTGATAAATGGAACCTATTCCGAAAAGGAAGCGTGATAAGTGGAGTTCTTCCAGGATCGCTTCTTGGTCTGGTTCTATTTAATATCTTGAGTGATTTTGCGGAGGGATCAGATGGTAAAATTTGTCTTTTGCGCATGACACTAAGAGCTACAACAGAGTGGGCTCTCCTGAAGGAGTAGAGAGCACGAGAAGTGACCTAGAAAGGCTCGAGAAATAGTCAAAGGTTTGGCAGGTGGAATTCAACACCAAGAAGTGCAGAATCGTGCATTTGGAATATGGCAATCCAAAGGAGTCATGTGTATCAGAGGAGGCAAAAGACTGATGTGTATGAACTGGGAGAGAGACCTCAGCGTGATGGTATCTGATGATCTGAAGGTGGCAAAGCAGTGTGACAAAGCGGTGGCTAAGGCCAGAGGGAGGCTGGGCAGTATCGAAAGAGGCATAACAGGCAGGAAAAAGGAGGTGAGAACACCACCGTGCAGATCCTTGGTGAGGCCTCATCTTGTATACTGTGTTCAGTTCTGGAGACCTCGTCTCAAAGAGCATAAGAACCGAACGGAAGCCGGCCAGAGAAAGGCTACCTGCCGTGGTCTGAGGGGAAAATAACCGGAAAGCGGGGACAAGGGCAGTGGAGGAAATGAGGAAAAGAGGCAGGAGAACTGAAGGAAAAATAACTCGGAAGAGGAGATGTAGACTGGCACCTGTTCCACAGAGGTGGCTTATTAACAAGCTGAGTCACTTGGTAAATGTTGGAGATCTGTGGCACAGTGGAGTTTGTTTAGATAAAAGAAGGCCTTTGAAAGAAAGATAAACAAGCCGGGAAGCTTTCTACTTGCAAAATCAGTGTAACAGCGCCAGCTTTGGGCTGAATTCCTCTTTAGGAGACCACGTCCCATGCCATCCACTAGCCCCAGGTGCTCCCCAAGCCAAATATTCAGCAGCAGGAGTTGGAGGAGTGCCCCACTGATATGGCAAGGACTGAGAGACAAGCCAGACATCTGATCAGAGGTATCGTAAAAGGGGAACTGAATATGACCCCTTACCCCACCAGAGTATCCACTCCAAGGAGAAAGCTCCTCAACTGCCCCTAACCTGGAAGGGATTCTGGCTGGGAATATACATTGAGTAAGAGACCTCAGGGGGTCACAAATTCACCCTCAACAAGGTTTGTGTTAGGGACTGTGAGAAGAAAGCAAGGGCTTGTGTTTCTCTATAAAATCACCTATCAATAAAGTTACATTGGAGTTCAGCCTGGTTATTGCTATCTGCCATGGAGTCTGTGCAAGATGAACACCCAGGGCCTAGGAGCTACACCGGTGGAATGCCACGCTTCTCCTTTACTCTTCAAGTCTTCTCTCCCTCCCAGGACAATCATTTGCTTATCCTTTTCTCCTTCTAAAACCCTGGATGGGCGCACTGACTCTCTGAGATGGAGAGCTCTGAAAAAGAGTCCTGGGGGAATTCTGCACTACTGCGGAGCGCAGAATTTGCGCAGAATCCCCCCCCCCCCCCGCGCAGAATTGCCAAATTCTGCGCAGAAAATAGCAGAGGAGACCCCGGTATACTGCAAACAGAGTGCGCGAAGATGAAGGCCCGCATGTGCTGTGGGACGCGCTCCGTTCGTGGCGAAGATGAAGGCCCTGGTGCGCCATTCACGGCGAAGATGGAAGGCCCCCGTGTGCCACGAACGGAGTGTGCTCTGCTTGCAGCGAAGATAAAGGTCCCGGTGAGAGAGAATGTGTGTGTGTGTGTGAGAGAGGAGAGGGGTGTGGGGGAGGGGAGAGTGAGAGAGAACAGGAGGGTGTGAGAGAGAGCATGGGAGGTAAGAGAGGGGGCGGGGGGATGCTTGAGTGTGGGTTTCAGAGAGAGGGATCCTATATGAGGAGATTGTGAAAGAGTGTGTATGTGTGTGAGAGATTGGGAGCTCGTGTGTATGAAAAAGGGATTGTGTGTATGTGAGGGTGCTAGCTTGTGTGAAAGGATTGTATATGTGAGACAGAGCCTGTGTGAAGGGGTGCATGAGAGAGAGACAAAGGTAGCCTGTGTGAGGATGTATGTGTGAAAGAGAAAGGGAGCTTGTGTGGGTGTGTATGCAAGAGAGAGGGACCCTGTATGAGGGGATGTGTGTATGCAAGAGAGAGGGACCCTGTATGAGGGTGTGTGTATGTGAGAGAGAGGGACCCTGTATGAGGGAATGTGTGTATGTGAGAGAGAGGGACCCTGTATGAGGGTGTGTGTATGCGAGAGGGAGGGACCCTGTATGAGGGAATGTGTATATGTGAGAGAGAGGGACCCTGTATGAAGGTGTGTGTATGCGAAAGAGAGGGACCCTCTATGAGGGAATGTGTGTGCGCAAGATAGTGAGGGAGCCTGTATGAGGATGTGTGTATGTGTACTAGAGAGAGGGAGCATGTGTGTGAGAGAGGGAGGGACAGAGGGAGCCTGTGTGAAGGGCAGTACTGAGAACAGGGTCAAATTCTGGGGCTGGCTTTAGAGTGGAAGGGTTTGAGCCTAGAGGTGGAGGAGAGAGATACTGGCAGGTGGAGGAGTTGGGGCCTGATAGGGCAAAGTGGCCAGGGGAGTAGGGAGAGTGAGTGGAAGGGACACTCTTACAGTGAATTTCTAGGGATATTCTGCTCAAAATATTTAAAATTCTGCATCTTTAAGTAATAACTTTTTTCTGTATTAATTTAAAATGTAATTACTTAAATACTGTCATGTAAGCTGTGTTATCTTGACCATTATAAAGTTTGCAGAATTTTAAGTTTTTGTGCGCAGAATTTCCCCAGGAATAGAAAATCCATAAAAGAAGGGAAGGTGGATAAAACTTCCTCCAAAGAAAATTAAGAAGATGGGAAATAATATTCCTTAACAAAAAGGAAGATGAACCCCCCTTTCCCACTCTAACCCCAAACCTTTAAGCACCAGGTCTAAAGTCCTTTCCCAAAATTAAGGAAAAAAGGAAAAAGCCCCAGGAACTATAACAAAAGCACTCCTGCTTCTTCAAACTAAAGCTCTACAGCCTAAAATGGAGTCATAGAAACAGGACATTACAATTACAGCAGCCAACATGGGGGAGCTGTAAGCAATGGACATCCCTGACCTCTACCTACACTGATGGGGCACTCCTTCTAGTGAAGATCCAGTAGGGTTCTACATTAACAAGGTAACCCGAAGCTGTAAGCAGCCAACAACTTAACTCACACAGAAACCCAAGCAAGGAAATACACATAGAAACAGGATATTACCATTACAGCAGCCAACATGGGGAGCTGTAAGCATTGGACATCCCTGACCTCTACCTACAGGTGCATTCCTTCTAGTGAAGACCCAGTAGGGTTCTACATTAACAAGGTAACCCGGAGCTGTAAGCAGCCAACAACTTAACTCACACAGAAACCCAAGCAAGGAAATACACATAGAAACAGGACATTACCATTACAGCAGCCAACATGGGGGAGCTGTAAGCAATGGACATCCCTGACCTCTACCTACACTGATGGGGGCATTCCTTCTAGTGAAGACCCAGTAGGGTTCTACATTAACAAGGTAACCCGGAGCTGTAAGCAGCCAACAACTTAACTCACACAGAAACCCAAGCAAGGAAATACACATAGAAACAGAATATTACCATTACAGCAGCCAACATGGGGGAGCTGTAAGCAATGGACATCTCTGACCTCTACCTACACCCAGTAGGGTTCTACATTAACAAGGTAATCCAGAGCTGTAGGCAGCCAACAACTTAACTCACACAGAAACCCAAGCAAGGAAATACACATGCAGTATGGAAGCAGTATGGCAATGCACTTTTGGGATTGCAAACTGGCTAAGAGACAGGAAACAGAGAGTAGGATTAAATGGACAATTTTCTCAGTGGAAGGGAGTGGACAGTGGAGTGCCTCAGGGATCTGTATTGGGACCCTTACTTTTCAATATATTTATAAATGATCTGGAAAGAAATACGAGAGTGAGATAATCAAATTTGCAGATGACACAAAATTGTTCAGAGTAATTAAATCACAAGCAGATTGTGATAAATTGCAGGAAGACCTTGTGAGACTGGAAAATTGGGCATCCAAATGGCAGATTAAATTTAATGTGGATAAGTGCAAGGTGATGCATATAGGGAAAAATAACCCATGCTATAATTACACAATGTTGGGTTCCATACTAGGTGCTACAACCCAAGAAAGAGATCTAGGTGTCATAGTGGATAACACATTGAAGTCGTCGGTTCAGTGTGCTGCGGCAGTCAAAAAAGCAAACAGAATGCTGGGAATTATTAGAAAAGGGAAAGGTGAATAAAACTGAAAATGTCATAATGCCTCTGTTTCGCTCCATGGTGAGACCGCACCTTGAATACTGTGTACAATTCTGGTCGCCGCATCTCAAAAAAGATATAATTGCGATGGAGAAGGTACAGAGAAGGGCTACCAAAATGATAAGGGGAATGGAACAACTCCCCTATGAGGAAAGACTAAAGAGGTTAGGTCTTTTCAGCTTGGAGAAGAGACGACTGAGTGGGGATATGATAGAGATGTTTAAAATCATGAGAGGTCTAGAACGGGTAGATGTGAATTGGTTATTTACTCTTTCGGATAGTAGAAAGACTAGGGGGCACTCCATGAAGTTAGCATGGGGCACATTTAAAACTAATCGGAGAAAGTTCTTTTTTACTCAACGCACAATTAAACTCTGGAATTTGTTGCCAGAGGATGTGGTTAGTGCAGTTAGTATAGCTGTGTTTAAACAAGGTTTGGATAAGTTCTTGGAGGAGAAGTCCATTACCTGCTATTAAGTTCACTTAGAGAATAGCCACTGCCATTAGCAATGGTAACATGGAATAGACTTAGTTTTTGGGTACTTGCCAGGTTCTTATGGCCTGGATTGGCCACTGTTGGAAACAGGATGCTGGGCTTGATGGAACCTTGGTCTGACCCAGTATGGCATTTTCTTATGTTCTTAAGCTCTAGTAGCTCAAAAAGGTTCAGTGCTCACTAACTCAATACCTTAGTACTCTACAGTCCAGTGACGCGAAACTCTCCCACTCATATGAATGTCACTTGCTATGCCAATCTGCTTTAATGAGTCCAAATTCTTATGTACAGAATTGATTCTTATTCTTCTAAGGTGGTTTGGTCAAGTATCTGTGATTATGTCTTCTGTTGGGATGTAACGCAGGTGAAATTTTTCCTGTTTCACTTCAGATTGTCTCATAATTCAATTTTCTTCATTTGCTAAAGCCAATAGAAGTCTAAGAGATATCAATTTTATTAGCAGTGAAAATATCTCCTGATAGACTACTCCATGTTGGTGATCATAACCAACTGCCACTACGTGTGCTTTGTATCATGCAGCATCATCTTTAGGACTTAACACATATATGATTCAGCCAAACACATTGACGTATCCTTTGGATTGTCTCTTGTCTGCCTATGTTTCTTCTATTGATTTTTCTTTCAGTAACTTTGTGCATGCACGAGTAGTGTGCCTACTAAACATGTCCAATTTTGAAATTTAATATTCACCTGATTCCAGCTATGCTCCCGAAATGCCTTCTCCTACTCTAGAGCACTTCAAGAAAGTGTGCTGTGAAAGTACGCTCATGTTTATGAGCACCTGGAAATCCATTAACCAGATTCAAGCCGTCCACCCATGCTACTCTGTTAGGACCTGGAGCGTGGACCCTTGTTCTGAGGTAAAGTCTGTGCTGCTGCTGCGAAGGAGGAAAACCCTCATCGGTCTCTACCGTCAGATGGCGAGGCCTGTTGAAGACGTAAAGCGACCTTCACCCTGGAAGCACGTGATCCCCCCAGGAGGAGCCCGTAGGGACACGGCCGCTGGGACTTAGGCGACTCCCTGAAGACTGAAGATGGTCTGGATGCAGGCGCCTCCTGCAGGTCGTGGGTTCCAGACAGCTGGCGCCTCCAGCAGGTCGTAGGTAGTCTCTATAGAGAAGTTGAAGCAAATCCAAAAGCCAGTCCAGGGGTCGGTGTCCAGAGAGCGGTCCAAAGCCAAACCAGAGGCTGGAGTCCAAAGCGCGGTCTAAAGCCAGTCCAGAGGTCGGAGTCCAAAGCGTGGTCCAAAGCCAGTCCAGGGGTCGGTGTCCAGAAAGCGATCCAAAGTCAAACCAGAGGTCAGAGTCCAAAGCGCGGTCCAAAGCCAGTCCAGGGGTCGGTGTCAAGAGAGCGGTCCAAAGCCAGTCCAGAGGTCGGAGTCCAAAGCGCCTTAAGTACTCCAACATGGAGTACTTAAGGCAAAGGACTGAATGCTCAGCCTTTGCCTTAAGTACAGGAAACCAGGGGAGGAGCTTCAGGGGGAGCCATGACACTTCCTGTCATGGCTCCTTTAAGAATTCTCTTCAGCCGTGCGCGCGGCCCTAAGGGCAGAGGAGGAGGAGCCAGATCGCCGCGGAGCACGCTGCCGACAGCGATGGCAGTGGCCAAGAGGGAGAGAAGAAGAAGGCTGCCTGCGTCTGCAGGCAGCCTCAACCATGCCGGTGATCCGGGTGAGTTTAATTTTACTGCGGCCGTCAGCCTTGCTTCAATCGCGGCCGACCGCGGCCGGCGGCCATGACACCTGGTCCCGGTTGCGGCCTGCCGCGCCCGACGCCACTAACATACTCCATATCATGCACCTGCAGATCCTGATGAAGCTGTTGAAAATTTACCCTGCAGTTTACTCAATCCTACCAACCTGCGCAGAAAACAATTTCCTTCTTACACTCGCGTCACACACTGTGCATCTACAGACATGCAGTGTGCACTCTTCCTTTCCTAGTACCTCAGTAGCTTATAACATCATGCACACACACAGGCGCCAACCATCCAATAGAAAAACATATATACACATGCTATCAGTTCACGCGTGACGTTTGAGTCGGCTGTGTGGAAGTGCTGCTGTATAACTGACTTTCTTGCGTGCTATTACAAATGTAATACAGTAAATGGGGTATCTTGGTTCAGGTTTTGCAGTAGCACTAGCCCAGATGATATTTAAGGCGGTGTAAAGAGCAGCAGAGCTATGGTGTCCCTGCCGACCATGATGCGGTGCCTTCTGACTATTGGTTATTTGTGGGTTCACCTTGAGTACCAAAACATTAATGGGGCCAGTGGAATACTGTGCGCTGGCCACTGCGCATGGCTTAACATGCAATTGGACATGCATTTTGGACATTTTGGATGCTTGACAGCCACCTCTCGGGCGTTTCAACACTAAGCACCCGTTTTCTGCGCACATTTATTAGGGATGTGCATTTGTTTCATTCGTTTAATTCGTTTCATACGTTTCCCATTACATGTCAATTAGATGTGCATTCGTTTCATACGTTTCATATTACATGCTTGTATAGGAAACGTATGAAACGAATGCACATCAGTAACATTTATTGCATTGGCCCGAATGCACAGTGCTTTATGGTGGTCAGTAGATACAAATCGCAGGAAAAAATGGGACCGATGTAATAACTGCGTGCAGAAAGCACGCGCTCTGTGTTGAAATGCCCGATTTCCTAACGCGCACCCAGCCACCTCTCCTGGGCATGCAGTCCAATATTTAAATGAGGGGGGGTCACGTTAAAAAGTAGGTACTAGGGACAAATGTGAGTCCACATCTCCTTGTCATCGGGCACAGAGGAGAGGTGGCTGTCAAGCGGGTTGGGAAAATGGCCACTCAGTCTACGCGCATCCGTTTTCTCCCACTACCGGCGTCGACACGCACAAGATACACGGCCTGGACCACGCATCTTGTGTGTGTTTTGGACCTCCAGAATTTTTAAAATTGTTTTCAAAGACTTTTTTGTTTTTTAATAAATACTGCTTTATTTGGTTCCTCCTACTTAGTATCGCGATGATACTATTAGGAGGATTCACAGAAAGCAGGATCTTTCTTTTTTTTTTTCAATGCGCCCTTGAGCGGGGCATAACTTTACACCACCCCTGGGATGGCACAAAATTTGCCACGTTGCAAGGGTGCATTGGCCGCGTAGAAAACGTATTGGATCGCGGGGATTAGCTAACAGCCTCATCTGCATGAATTTCCATGCGCTGAGCGCTCTTGGCTACGCGGCGATTTGGACGCACCTTTTGGACAGGCTAGTCCCCGTATTGGATCGGGGGTTATGGACACGCGTCCAAAACGCGCGTCCAATCACGTGTTAAGCCATGCGCAGCGGCAAGCACATGGTGTTGCATCGGCCTGATATTGCCAGCATTATACTGTGGAAAGTAAAATAGCCAAAATGGATTTAGGACATCCAAGTTCCAAGGATGGCTCCGCCGTTCCCTGGGGCATTGCTTTTTGGAGAGATTGTACTCTGGAGCTGCTGTTCCTCGAATCGCTCCAAAACGGCGCTTCACACAAGGCCCCCGTCTCCACGGCATTTCCCAGATTGCTCTAATTTTCCTGTCCTCTTTCCATTTCTTATTTCTAAGACACTTCATTCAAGAGCAGTGGCAATTTCCTCGCTGAAGACGGCAAAAAAAACAGAAATTGACTGTAATTGCGGGTTAGACTTGAAGTATTGTCACTCTGCCACGAGACATTTAAGCGATTGCTCTTAAGAGAAAAAGCTTCATTGCCTCATTTTCTTTCCTGTTTTTCTCCCCGGCCAGACTCTGACTAACCAGCCAGAACTGCTCTGGTATAACCCCTGCCATTCCTCTGGGGGGCAAGCTCGATTGCAAATAATAGCGAAGCGCATTATCTGGCAACTTCAACAAAGCAGACTAAAGCCAGCACTTCCTCGTAAGCTGCTTCAACAGGTAGATGGGCTTCCCATTTACGTAATTCACAGCACAGGCCGCGATTTTCTTTTTATCCCTCCGAGTTGTTATTCATCCTGCACCATAAAGGAAGCGTCAGAAATTCGTGGCCTTCCATGCCTTTGTGGCGGTTCCATGTCGGGCCTGTTTTTGCATGGCAGGGGGGAGTTTGGCGTGATGCGACGTGGCCTTCCCAGTGACCTCCCGGGCCCTGGCACCAGGATGATGGCGGTAGCTGGCACTGAAGGTGGGATTCGGGTGCAGGGATGGCAGTCGCTGTCCAACATGGCATCTTACGCGTAGGCGACCAGATAGTCAAAATTCACCTGGGATGCTGTAAGTAGAATGCAATATTCAGGTTCCGTGATAGACTCTCTCCTGTTTCGTGTTCCTGTAAATCTTTTATTTTTTTTTTTCTGGCTGTGCCTCCCCCACTTAGATGGGCGCTGGTGCATATAATAAAAGCTGTTTAATATCTGCTGGCTCCATCTTAAATTCCACAGCACCTGTGGACGTGCAGTCCTGTTGCTGGTAGAGCAGGGTTTTCCAAACCTCTGCGGGGGAAAACCCGCAGGCAGGCGGATGATTTTTGGGCTCTCCACAATGGTTACGCCTGAGGGAGATCTGCATAGGCTGGATTTCCAGTGCATGCTGAAGGTTTATCTCACGGATGCTCGTTGCAGGCAGCCTGAAAACCTCGACTGGCTGTGGGGTTCCCAGGGCAGGCTTGGATCGCCCTGGTTCGGCGCGAAGTGCAACTGCAAAGTCCGTAGATTCGATGGGGGTGAAACCAGGCCTGACTCAACCTATCCCTGACAGCACAGGGGCTATTATCTGTTCGTCTGTCCTCCTGGGCTGGGATGGCATGGATCATTTTCTCCTTGGTCAGCTCTTGCAACGCTCTTGGCTAGTGAGCTTTTTTTATTTTTTAATATTAAACCCAGCCCAAGTAATAGTGCACCCCGGGGCTTATTTTCAGGACAGGCTGCTGGAGGCATGACGGCCATTAACATCAAAGAGCGTCAGCTGTAAGCCTCCATCACCGGGGGATCGGTTTCAACCCAGTCTGACAGTGAACCACCTCGGCTTGCCAGAAACCGGTTGTGACAAAGAACAGTAATTGTCTTTACTGAAGAAATACAAACCAGGAATTGTGCTCCTGACAGGACGGCCTCGGTCTGCATTAAATATGAGCCGATCTGCAAGTTTTACATTTCAAATTATGCTAATGCAATACTGCCTGCTTGTTCCTTCTTCACAGATTTAGGACAATCAGTCTCACTTCTCTGAGCAACAAATTATCTGCCTTCAGCTCTGTCACTCCCCAAAATTAATCTATTCCCAGACATTGTGGGGGAGGGGAGGAGAGTTTATAATCCTTTAAATCACCTCAGCCAGAGAAGGGCGGTGTTACAGAGAGATTTGACCTTTGTTTAAAAGGACTCAGCCTCTAAAACGTCTGGATTTGCCCTAGAAATTAAACCCTCCCCCCCAAACTTCCATAATGAAAGCTAAACACACCTCCAGCTGCCTAGAACACACAGGGACACATTAAAAAAACCCAAAAACCGTGGAGTGCCTGACTAAGGGAACAAAATTTTGGTTTTCTAGGTTTAGGGGAATTTCCAAGCACTCAGAGCTACTGCAGAAAAATGTGCCAGCCTAGATTTGGACTTGCCTTGTAGCCATGGCGTGTTGGTGACTAAATTTAGATGCCCAGGACTGAAAAATCAGTGCTAGGCAGCGAAGAACCTCCCTGAACCCCAGGAATGCCCTCCCCCAGGCTTCCCATGTCTTCCGCAGCTAAATTTAGCCACTTGCCGTGGGGGGGGGGGGGGGGGGGGGGGGGATATTTAAATGCCAGGCCTGGCTGACTTTTCTTTGGGAGTTAAGCTTTGAAACTTTGCCTCCTGGAAAGTGCACTCGAAGCAAGTCTTATGAGGAAGGCTGAAATCACCAGGACGAGTAAAACCCAAAGGACATGGAGGGCTGTTGCAGGCTGGAGCCAGGGAGCAGCCCCGCAGAGGCACTACAGGGCTTCAAGACAAGACTGGAACTGATCTTCCTCCTATCCAACCTCCTCCCCTGCAGGTTGCGCTCTTGGGTTCAGGGGGCCGGTAAGACTTGTCTTCTGTAGAACATCAGGGCTCGGACTGAGAGCCGAATACAGGAGCTGAAGTCAGGCGCAGGCTGGACGAGGCAGGGCAGGCTGGAAGCTGAGGGCAGTGCTGTGGACCCTTGGGCCGAGGGAGAGATAGCGCTACCTGCAGAGAGGAGCCCCTGCAGGCCTCCCTATTGTGGGCAGGCGGAGCCAGCGGGAGCAGAGGCCCAACTGGAGCTTCACCAATTCCGGCCCACGTTCCCCTTAGGTTGAGCCCTCGGGTGCCGGGGCCGGCTGGTCTTAGGCGCGGGCCTCTGTGGTGATGGAGATCCATGGAGATGAGGTCGTTGCAGGCCAGCACATAGGAAGAAGCGGCAAGAGGATCGGCCGCGGAGAACAGGGTCAAGCTCAGGCTGATGTCGGAGGCAGGCGGAGTCCTATCAGAGCCTGTGCCCAGGCAGTGGTCAGTGGCAGGCGGAGTAGAGTCAGAGTCCAAGCCAAAGTCAAGCCAGATATCCATCTGAGAGAAACAAGGGATGGAGAGGAGGCAGGGAGACTAGGAGCAACACAGGCAGGGACAGAGGATATCGAAGATGAGGAGCTGAAGACTGACCATGAAGGAAACAAAGAGAAGAACTAAGAAACACAGAGAGGAAACCAGGAGCAGGAACAATGCTGTGGCAATTAGCTCTACCAGATGGTAGTGGGCCTTATATATTTCTGACCAGATGATGTCATCGGGGAGCGCCTCCGGGTGTTTCATGCCACTGGCCCTTTAAGAGGTACAGCATCAGCGCGCGTATGCCCCTAGGAGGGCCAGAAGCAGATGCCGTGTTGGTGGCAAAGCCTGGGCAGGGGCCTGCTATGTGGCCTGGGGAACTTGGCCCGCTGTCGGGAAGCACAGCAGAGAAGGCAGACAGAGTGCGGCAAGGTGCCGCGCACTCACGGGAAGGTCTTCCCTGGCAGCATATCTCCAGGGACCGTGGGTGGCCAGAGCTGCCAAATGCAACAGGCAGGCATAGGCAAGGGCTGGATACAGAGCGTAGGCTGGACCAAGGACAAGTGCAAAGTATGGGAAATAGACAAGGGCTGAACCGGACTGGGCGAGACAAGGACCGGACAAGAACAAGACTGGACAAGGATAGGATTTGATAAGACAGGTAAGATTGAACAAGAAAACCCAACAGGACGCAAAGCTTGCAAGGTGATCCTAGTAGGCCCAGAGGCCGCAAGGTAAATCAGGAAATCCCAGGAGGGCACAGAGCATGGCAGGGAGGCCTGAGAGGCCACAGAGCAAGGCCAGAAGATCTGGAAGGACACAAAGCAAGGCAAGCAGCCAAGAGAGGCTGCAGAGCAAGATAAGAGATCTGGGCGTCATAGTGGATAACACATTGAAATCATCAGCTCAGTGTGCTGCAGCAGTCAAAAAAGCAAACAGGATGTTAGGAATTATTAGGAAGGGAATGGTTAATAAAATGGAAAATGTCATAATACCTCTGTATCGCTCCATGGTGAGACCGCACCTTGAATACTGTGTACAATTCTGGTCACCGCATCTCAAAAAAGATATAATTGCGGTGGAGAAGGTACAGAGAAGGGCAACCAAAATGATAAAGGGGATGGAACAGCTCCCCTATGACGAAAGACTAAAGAGGTTAGGACTTTTCAGCTTGATAGAGGTGTTTAAAATCACGAGAGGTAATTGCAGGTTCTTATGGCCTGAATTGGCCTCTGTTGGAAACAGGATGCTGGGCTTGATGGGCCCTTGCTCTGACCCAGTATGGCATGTTCTTATGTTCTTAAGAGGTCAAGATAGGCCACAAAGCAATGGAGGAGGACTGGGTAGGGCACAAGGCAAAGCAGCATGCCCAGATACGTCTTAAGCCAAGGCAGAAGGCCCAGAAGCCACAAGGCTAGGCAAGGCAGAACAGTTAGGTAAGAATGGCCAGGTCAGAGAACCGAGATGACCAAATGAAGATGTACTGAGGTACTGGATAGGCTGGGTTAAGTAGGGCTGAGGCTTGAGCTAATCAGTGAGGAGGTAACTGGCTAGGTAGTGAGCAAGGGTCACTGAGGACTCCTGGTGGAGGGAAGGCTGCACAGCAGGCAGAACCTTGGCACTGGAAGACCACACAGCAGGCAAAACTGTGACAATGTGCATGCGGATTTTGAAAAGGAAACTCCCCTGAGGAGTTTCCCTTTCAAAATCCAATGAATAGCTGGTGCAGCAGGGAGTCTTTAACTTGCAGGGGCAAAGTATACAGGCTAAATGGGCAAAATACCCATGCACACCACGCACCCAGTGCTACATCTTTTCCTTGTAGGAAGAGGTACGGCCACCGAGGGCAGCTTGTAGTCCTTTTCCTGCAGGGGGCCTGGGGAACTATTTTAAAGGATCTGTATCCTCAGATAAACCTATTTACCTGTGGAAATCCCTTGGAAAATTGCCCTGCAAATGAGTACAGAAGGGCATGGCATTTCCGCTTGCTGGGTGGCCAGAAGTGACGGAGAATTCGTGCTCGGAGATAGGGCAGTGCTCCAGTGCCTGCTACCAGCATTTGCCATCTTGCAGTCCAGGACCAGGGAGAGGAGGAGGAGTGGCTGAAGCCTGGCGGAACCCATCACTGCGGCTGCCAAAGTGAAGCCACGCCTTTTCCCCTCCCCCACCCTGCGGCAGTGAAAGGGCTGGCAAAATCTGGCAGCAGGAAGGGGGAGGGGCAAAGCAAGTGTGTTCCCCTGGTCCATGGGTCTGCTCCTCCTTCCACCCCCTGATTTGCCTGCTGGTGGCGGGGAGTTGCAGCCGTGGCCACGGGGAGCATGTGCGCACTCACTGCCAGCCTGCTACTGCCGCCGCTGCCCCCCAAGGAGAGGAAAACTGAGAGTGAGGGGGGGGGGGGAGGAAAGATGGGTGTGATGGAGAAGTGTAAAAGTCTTTCTTTTCATTTTTCCTTTTCATTGATAATAATTGGCATCAGCCGTCCACCGTCAGTTGGCAGTAGGACATGGTTTTTTGTTTTTGGAGGCTGAAATTTCCTTCCCTGAGAAAGGGACAGCATGAGAAGCAAATGATCTGGAAAGCTGGGCCCTGGCCTCAGACCTTGACCTAAGATGCCAGGTCTTGGTCCTCCCTACTCCAGGGTTATGTCTTGGAGAGGTCAGAAAGGCAATCTCGAGTTTGGATGGACCAGTCCACCTATCCCAACCCCATTCAGTGGCGGGCGGCGGGCAGGAGGGGAAGCTGGCAGTTCTTGCACACAGGGATCCGTCCAAATGGTTGCTTGTTATAATAAAGTCTTTCATATGCCGACAAAGTCAAACAACCTTTCCCTTTCCCTTGCAGCCTTTAATTCTCAGCAGTTGGAAAAGTGAGAGGTAAAAGCTCCTTATTGCCAGGGATTTTGTGTTTTGAATCACAGCGCACCGTCAGACAAACATCCTGATTAACGGTGGTAGCTCCCCTTGCTTTCTTTTTCACCAGGACCATTCTGACCTCCCTGTGTCACTCTCGGAAGCGGGAGCTGAATCTCCAGGCTTGCCCTAGAAGTGCTGCATAACTCACTGCTTGAGATAACGGAGCTGCTGGGTTCTTCTGCTCGCACCTTCTGTCCATCTGTCGGACGCATTGCAGAGACAACGATTAAGGTATGGATGAGCCCTACGCCAGTGCACGGTGTGAGGAAGAGACCCAGCTGGCCCAGGCAGCCTGCCCAGAACAGGTTCCAGGCTCACAGGCTGCAGCTCATCGGGTCCGGTGGGCCTGATCCGAATTAGGTGAAGAAACACGGCACCCCCACATACTGGAAGCCTGCGTAAGACTTGGAAGCGTAAGGCAGCCGGTACAGCACAGGAATAGAAATCCGAGTCGTTGGTGAGATCTTTCTGTCCGCCGTCGGTGCTTTGAGCATAGGAGAACTCCTTCATTTCAATAGATCCGGGTGTGGGGGTCAGGAGCCGGGGACTTTCTCCTCTTCTCTTTACACTTTGAATTCAGGAGTGGAGCTAGGGAGGGAGGTTCTGCAGGGCTGGGAGAGACCCAGGCAGGCCCCGGACTGGGTGTTTAATGAGTAGGAGGGGGGGATAGAGGGGAGGTCTTGGCTTGCCCCATCTCCACCCAAGCAGGTAGGTTCAGGGCCTGGGCATGTCTGTTGTGGGAGGACAGGAGTGGGGTTGGAGGGTTTCAGGGAGGCCCAGTTTGATTGTTTATTTTTTTTTGTTTGTTTGTTTTAGGAGGTTTTTGTTATTTTAATGGGGGGGGGGGGGGGGGGTTTGGGCTTGGGAAACAAACTGAACCCCCCAAAAATTAAACAAACTGAAAAATGAAGACACCCCCCGCCCCAGAAATGAAAAAAAACAAACCAAACCTAAAATGTTCGCTCTGCAGATCCCTATTGTGAAATGTTTCCGTGTGGTAGCGTTTGGCTGTCTGGCTCCAAACCCCAATCTCACTCTTTTCAGGAACCAGCACCTATTTTGGCAACAGAGAGAGCTTTGCTTAGGAAATGAGGGAAGAAAAGCAAATGTAGGAGAGGGAAACTATCTCCCAAGTTTGTTTCTGGGTGTAAATAAATACGTTATGACCATGAAGCCGAGAAAGAAACCCTCCCATAAATCCCAGGGCCTGTCGGGTTCCATTGGCAACACTGAAAGCAGCCACTAGAGGGTGAACCCCCTCTAGTGGTGAGAGATGGCAACTACCAACTGAGGAAAGAGAATGGAGCTCCCACAGCTTCCACGACTGGAGGTGCTCTTCTGACTCGGATTCTGGCCTTCTCCTTAAATTTAGCTCTCAAGGACAAAAGTTCTGCCGCACTTTTTACACAGCCTTGCGCTTGCACATTTTCTTCCTACAATCCATATTTCCAACCAGAGGTTGCGGGACATTAAGTCCTTGGGCATAATTTATTTTGCTTATACTGTATATATATATATATCTAATAGGATTTATCATCTGCACGCATTCAAAGGTTGTGCAGTTTCAAAATTGCACAAGTAAAGTGACTTGCAGGCTTTTCGTACTTGTTTGCTCTAAATTTTGCCTAGTTGTTAAATTTGGCCATTGGTCTCCAATCCAAAATGCGCACAGTACATCCCACGCCGCCTGTGACAAAGCTGAAGGTTGGAATAATTTCATTATTTGCATGATTGTGCTGGGGAGGGGGTGGGAGGGGGTCATTTTAAAACTGTCCCTATTGAGACAAAGTCTGCGGGGTATTTTTTGACCAGCGCGTGTGTGCTTTCACTTTCTAACTAGCCATGGCTACGAACTGCGCAAGAATGTTTGCAGCAACCTTTCTCTGGGGGCAGATTTTTTTCCCTTGTAGATTTAATGCACGTAGACTTGAAAATGCAAGCCACACGTATCATTTTCCGATCCTTTTCAAATCACTTTCTCCGGGAACGGCTCCCCTAAACGTGGCTACAGATGAGCGTGGCATAGGACATTGCACATACTTTTACCTGGATTTTAGGAAGGCAATTTCCACATAGCCAGTTTATGTGCAGGCTCCCATTCACACACACACACACACACACACACACACACAAAATCACATATACACACACACACACGCACACACATCCAATAAACCTGCCATGGAATGGGCTTTAAAAATTGTCCCCCATAATGACGATGATCCCAGGTACCACACATTTTCATTCTCTTTTTTTTTTATTGATGTTAACTTTAGAGGGTCCTGTCATATTCCTGGGAGCTCTAATCTTAGGAGGAGATGCAGATGTAATCTAACCGAAATGATCATTCTCTGTTCTTAGACTCAAGGTTTAGCCGAAGTGTAAGAAGACCAGAAGAGGGGGCTAACGAGGAAAGAGATAGGAAACAGAGGGAGTGAAATTGGGCATCCATTCAAGGAACAGAACAAGAGCTTGCCGTGATTAATTAATCTGATGTAAAAAAAAAACTGTTCAGCACATTTCAGTAGTAAAAAAAAGGACTGTCCTTTGTAAGCATGGCTGATAAGGACTTATTTGAATTAAGAAACATGTTGGGTTTTTTTTTTTTAAACTGATTTCAAAAGGTTCTTTTGTTAGAACAGATTCTTTAACATCGGTAAGCACATTTGATATGGAACAACAAGTTCTAGGTTGTCTTTGCAGGATAAGAGTCATATTGGCCGTGGCAGCTGGTGGAAATGCACTAGATTCAAAGCCATTTATCTGAGTAAATCGGCCCCAGCCAGGCTATGAAAGAGAGCTGGGATGCTGCGGCACACCCCGGGGGGAGGGCGCAATGGTGAAAACTGCTGTTGGGAGGGTTTTCGGTGGAAATGATATGGTAGTTTTGAATAATCAGACCTACAGGAGACATTGCTCTCTCCAGCCCCTTCACTCTGCGGGTAAGGGTGTGTGCAAAGCTGAACACACACACACACACACACACACACACACACACACACATACACACACACACACACACTACTTCTACCCACAAGCAGGTTGGGCAATGATGAAATTCTCTCTCTTCCTGGGGGGTCAAGTGCTGTTTTAGCCATGGAAAGGGCTCTTTCATTATTCTCCTCTCAGTGTTTGCACTTCTAGAGGAAGACAAAGGGGAATCGAGTCACACGCTTGCCAGTAATGAGGGGAATGGCTAGTTGGGAGGGCTATTCAGCAACTTAGTTGACAACAGCAGAAGAAGATCGATCGGCCCATCCAGTCTGCCCAGTTATTCCCGGCCACACTGCTAAGGATACATCCCAGCTGCCAGCCTTACCTTTGTAGGGTCTCGCTCTCAGAGCCGATGCTTATTAATATTTTTTGCTGCCCTGCACGAAAAATTGCTGTGCTAACCCCCCCCTCCCCCGTTCTGTTGGTTTTTTTTTAACACAAAATGTTTATTTTTTTTGTCCGATAACCAACACACTATAGAAACTGTCACTCCCGCTCTGTCCCAGGCCCCCTTTCGCCACGAAAAAAAAGCTCCCTCCAGAAATCCAAATTGTTAAAACTGACGCGCTCCCGTGAACCTATTTTACCCCATCCACAGGTCCAAAATTTCTAAATTGTTCGGAATGATTTCCAGGTGCTCCTTCCCCACCTACTGGTACATAAAATTGGTGCCGGCTGGGCTCTGTATCTGCTGTGGTGCCACCCAGAAAACCCTGTAAAAGCAGATTCTTGGAACCCACATACTATTAGGTCTATTGTAACGCATGTTAGCTGTGGGTTTGGCCCTTGGATAGCTTTGAGAAAACTTAATGAAAGCAATATGGTAAAATTCCCTTACCATAATAGTACTATTTATCTTTTTAAAACATTTCTAGACCGCCAATCACCATTTCATGACTGTTTACAATGGTACGTTTGTTAGGAGTTAGCAATCTGTTAGAAGTTTGCAATCTGTTAGGAGTTAGACTGTGGAGTAGAAATCTATTATACTCGTCTTGCTAGGAGTAGCAATCTGTTATACTGGCTCCTGTTGCAAGGGGGAGTTAGTGAACATCAATAATAGATTGCTAGGATAGCAATCTATTATTGATGTTTGTAGGTGGATCCTTGGGCCGGTGGCAGATGACCACGCCCACGGGGAAGATCCCGAGAGGGGCCACCGGTTTTGAAACCACCAGAGGTAGCAGTAGTGAGTTGAAGAGCCCAGCTGGGCTGTAATCCTTCTGATACTGGAACAGCAATCCCTGGATGGCTGAGCTGTTGAGAAACTGCAGACAGTGAGTAGATAGAGTAGGCAGAGTTCAGGAACAGTGCTAGATGACAACACTTACATAATGGTCTCAGGGAGCTCAGGAGCTGGAAAGGGTTAGGCCCTCGAGGAGCGAGTACCTGGTTCCAGGGAAAGCTCAGAGAGAGCGATGGTAACTCATAGATGTAGCAGGTAGCGATGTCTTCTAAGCAGAAGAGAATCAGCAGGTAGTCTGGGAACATAGGCCCTCGAGGAGTGAGTACCGGTTCCGTCAATAACCTGGAAAACGAAAGAGAGAGCGAGGCCCCCAAGGAGCGGGTACCTCTGGTAAGTCCGAGGAGGCAGAATAGCTAGGAAAGCCTCAGCAAGTCCTTTTCCTTTTCCTTGCTAACTCGAATAGTCAGAGTTCTGAAGACCTTTAAATATCAGCAGCGGATGATGTCATCTCAGGGGGACGCCCCTGAGGTTTGCGCTCTCGCCGGTACTTCAGTCGGGGTCGCGCCACGCGCGCGCCCCTAACCCTCCAGGAAAGATGGCAGAACATAGCGTTGTGCCACTCCGGGGACACCGGAGGACTGCGGCAGAAGGACGCTGAGGCAGCCAATCTTCCCGCAAATGAAGAGGGAGTCACCAAAGAGGTGAGGAGGACGGAAAGAGGGCGTCGAGATGCGATGGACACAACAACGTTCATTTTCATAAAACACAGACATAAATAAATTCAAGTATTACATAAAATCTAAAACAAAAATAAATCAGTCATGAAAACAATTATCTTTCTGGTATTCATATGTTAATATATTATTAAACTGAGTTCACTTATTTAAGATGTATAAACAGTCACATTCCCTTAATTCTGAATTCTCTGCTTTTTTGAGAATTGTCAGCTTCGGCTTAAAACTAAAAAAACCCCCCAGTAATAATTACAAAGTAGCACAGAAATATAGCCATAATACAATAGCAACTAAAAGAGCTTAAATATGTCATATAAAATCGAGTAAATCTGATATATTAAGATGCAAAGTCAAATCAAGAAAAAAAAATTCTCAAGTCATCAGATCGCAATAAAAAAGGCTTGCTCATAAAAGTAAGATTTAACTAATTTTCAGAATTTTAATAATGTGAGCTCTGCCTTAATTGGGATAAGGAGAGTATTCCAGATGATAGACCCCTAACTACTAACTGCAAGCACTCAAACAGGAACAGCCCTATCTATGAAAAGGCAAATATTACACTAGGCCCTAAAACACCTCCTATTTAGGAAAGCAAAATAAACCAGTCTGCTCTAAATTCCTACAGAGAAACTATACATGCTAGCAGAATACCTCACCTCGCTTACACATGCAGAACCCAGACAGGCCCTCATCAAATACAGAATAAAGAGATCATAAACTATAAATAGAAATTTGAAGACAGAAACTGAACTGGAAACTGAAACAAGCCAGACTCTGTGGAAGACAGAAATAACACTAACCATCATAAATCAAACAATAAAATCTGGAAACAGAAATCAATAATAATAAACCATACTAATAAAAAGAATATTAACAAACAGATGACAAATAGAATAACATTCAATAAGAACATAAGAACATAAGAACATTAGAACAAGAAGAACATAAGAACTAAGAACTCATATAAAAAGTTTTAAAAATTTCCAAACGGCAATAAAATATTTCAAAATAGCAGACACATCAACTACCCAATAGTTAAAACAAGAAGAGAAAACTCCCCCGCTTCTCATACGTGAAAACATTTAATTTCCAGTCACTCTGAGCTTGTCATGGATTGGTTGAGGTGGCAATCGTTTTTCACATCCCCTCCCCACCAAGCCAGGCTCTTATTCACACATACATACACACACACACACACACACACACACTTTTGACATACATCACTCCCAGGCAGGCTCACATTCACACCCAAACCCCCCCCCCCCCCTCCGCCCACACTCATTCCAGGTAGGGTCCCATTCACTCATCCATCCCAGGCAAGCTCCCATTCACAACCAACCCACTCACCAATCCCAGGCAGGCTCCTATTCACATCCACTCATCCCTGGAAGGCTCCTATTCACACACAAGACACACAAGCAACATATATGCAGTCAGGGTCCACTGGTCTCTCACTCCTCTTCTGCCTCTTCTGTTGCTCCTGCCACCACCCGGTGCCTTGCTCCTTGGGCGAGGAGTCCTTGCAGTGCTGTAGACGTCTTTCTTGTGGCTCCTCTTCATGTGTTGGCTGGCCCCACAAGGGCGGGACAGCGTGGCGAGAGAAGCTCTGGTGTGATGACGTAGGCTGACCTGAGGAGCGGGGAAGCCCGAGTCGAATCTCCAAAGTAGTGATGTAAGCTGCCCCGAGGAGTGGGGCTGCACACGGTGGAATCTCTGGTAGAGAAACGTAGGCATGGCCCCGAGGAGCGGGGCAGCGCAGAGTACAGTCACTGGTGTAGAACGTAGGCACTGCACTGAGGAGCGGGGCAGCGCAGACTACAGTCACTGGTGTAGAACGTAGGCACTGCACTGAGGAGCGGGCCAGCGCAGAGTACAGTCACTGGTGTAGAACGTAGGCACTGCACTGAGGAGCGGGGCAGTGCAGACTACAGTCACTGGTGTAGAACGTAGGCACTGCACTGAGGAGCGGGGCAGCGCAGACTACAGTCACTGGTGTAGAACGTAGGCACTGCACTGAGGAGCGGGGCAGCGCAGAGTACAGTCACTGGTGTAGAACGTAGGCACTGCACTGAGGAGCGGGGAAGTGCAGAGACAAGTCACTGGCGTAAGCACTGCCCCGAGGAGCGAGGAAGCGCAGAGTACAGTCACTGGCGTAGAACGTAGGCACTGCACTGAGGAGCAGGGAAGCGCAGAGACAAGTCACTGGCGTAAGCACTGCCCCAAGGTGCGAGGAAGCACAGAGTACAGTCACTGGCATAGAACGTAGGCACTACTCCGAGGAGTGAGGAAGCGCAGAGTTGAGTCTCCAAAGCAGTAAGGTAGTTTGTGGGGTAACCCCGAGGAGCAGGGAAGCCGGCAAGCAGGACCTCTGGAAGGCGCAAGGGCTACCCCGAAGAACGGGGAAGCCTGGAGACAAGGTCTCCAACTGGAGCGCGAGAAGGCCCCTGAGGAGCGGGTACCCGAGCCAGAGTCCAGAGCCGCAGGTAAATCCAAGGCAGGAACCATGGGTCCGAGGAGATAGGAGCAAGCACCAGTAGCCAAAGGAACTCGTTGCCAAGTCGAAGAGCAAAGGCCAAGGGAGGTTCTTATGAATCTCAACCTAGTGATGTCATCAGTCGGGGATGCCCCTGAGGTTCCCGCCATTGAGCCTTTAAAGGGAGACCCGGTGGCACACTCACGCGCCTAGGGAGGCCCGAAGTCAGCGTGGGGGTCGGCAGCGTCCCGGCCGCCACGAGGAGGCTCAAGAACCTGGAGGTAAGCGGCGGTAGCGACTAGCCCCAGCCGCGAGTTGAACCGGAGAGGAGAGCAGGGCAACACATGACGTGAGCTGAGTTGGTCGCGGCCGTCTGCGACCGACGGTCACAACAGTTTCTTTGCAGCAGTGAGAAAAGCCTTGGAAACACTATTTAAAAAAAAGATAGTACTGCACCTTGAAATAAATAGATTAAGGGAAGATGCTGCCAAACAAACTTCAGCCCTTTAATGAGGTGACAAAAGTGGTGGGTCAGGGAGGTACAGTGGATGTTGCCTGTCTGGACTATGAGATTTCTGATCTAGACAGCTAGGCTAGTGCTAGCCACCAGCTAGTTTGCTTCTTCTTCACCTGACTATAGCTCCCGGACCACTCAGAATTTGAGTGGCTAAGTCTAGATGCCATGCAATGGGGCTAGATTTTTAAAAGGGATGGTCTTTACTTCCTGGCTCCATGGTTAAAGCGGTTAGAGTGCTTTGCAATTCTTACCCCATAGTGTACTTTTCAACTATTAGCAGTCAGCTCGAGCAGCCTTCATCTTCAATGCCAGTTGAAAGTGACGTGTTAGTGATAAGAAAGACAGCCAAGCAAAACTATCCAGCAGTTATTGGCAATGCCCAAGGAATGGCAGGTTAGATAGTAACAGACAGGCAGAGCACGGGGAGGGGAAAGCAATCCTCCAGTTTGCTTTAATTGAGCCCTTGGCTTTTCCTGTTATTAGTCCCCAGATTTGCAGTGCAGAATAAAAATGGCTTTTTACTTCGTTCTGGGGAATCATTACGTCTCATCTTTATTAATACATAAAAGAAGCCATTACGAGACACTTGAAAGAATATCCAGCAAATGAATAATTGATTTATGAATTGCTTGGAATAAAATTAGAGCCCCTCTGGATGATGACATTGGTCCAGGCATCTAATGAGAATCTTCCATAAAAAAGCTTATGCTGTAAAATAATAATAATAATATGTACCATTTATATAGGCATAACAGTGCAAACATTGTGCATGCCATCTTTGCTTAAAGAAGTCTGCGGTCTTGAAAGGCTGATACGTCACTTGTTTCCTCCCATGTTCTCTACGGTATATAGTGCCAGCTTCTGTACGCTTTGGGCAATCTGTGGCAATCCCTGTGGGGTGTTTTTTTTTTGGCCAGGGCTTGCTGTGATTCCATTGACGTCAGTTGAACCTATTACAGGTTGCGCTGGGCAACCTCTGGTGTTCCCACAGGATGCCACAGATTTTCAGAATTTAATTATACAAGGGCTGGCGCTGTATAAAAGCTAAAGATAAGCCCTGCTCTGTGAGTGCACGTGGGCTGGCCACGTGGCTGGAGGGTGAATAGAACAAGCAAGTCAAGGTCTCCCAGGTCATACAGGCCTGTACCTCACTCACGATGCTATCCTCACCACCTAACTTATCTGAGTCTTTTTCTGGGGTCTGCGGTGCCAGAATAGTTACTTCGTTATTTAATTTAATATTTTATTCCACCTTTTGCAGCTGGTGAACTGTGTGGTAGATTAGGTCAAAGGTTAAGGGGAGTACTACAAGCTGAAGAGCGAGGCATCAGTGAGGTCCATTACAGTGAGATGTATTACACTGAGGTAAAAGTTAGGGGCATTACATTAAAGGAGTTACACTACAGTCAGGCAGGCTGCAGATTAGGTCAGAAGCTATGAGGTGTTACAGTAAAGACATTATATCAGGGTCTTTAAACAGAGCGAGATTCTCAGGTCTCTCTGCTTCCTGGCTTTTGAATGTTACAATTTCTTTCGGGTCGATACAGTAAAGGCCACTCTCCTGTGTGCGCGATTCACTATACAAATTAGGCCCGGCAGTAAAAACAGGCAAAAGGAGGCGCTAGGGACACTAGCGCGTCCCTAGCGCCTCCTTTTGGACCGGAGCGGCGGCTGTCAGCGGGTTTGACAGCCGACGCTCAATTTTGCCGGTGTCAGTTCTCGAGCCCGCTGACAGCCACGGGTTCGGAAACCGGACAGCGGCAAAATTGAGCGTCCGGTTTTCGACCCGCGAGCCACGGGCCGACTTCAAACCTTTTTTTTTTTAACTTTTGGTAACTTTCGGGACCTCCGACTTAATATCGCCATGATATTAAGTCGGAGGGTGCACAGAAAAGCAGTTTTTACTGCTTTTCTGTGCACTTTCCTGGTGCCCGAAGGAATTAGTGCCTACTTTTGGTAGGCGCTAATTTCTGAAAGCAAAATGTGCGGCTTGGCTGCACATTTTGTTTTCTGAATCACGCGAGAATACCTAATAGGGCCATCAACATGCATTTGCATGTTGTGGGTGCTTTTAGGTTCGGGGGGGTTGGACACGCGTTTTCGGCCCCTTACTGAATAAGGGGTAACGCTAGCGCATCAAAAACGCGCATCCAATAGAGGGTTAACAGTGCGCTCCGTCGGAGCTAGAATATGTGTTAACGCATAAGCAGTTCTGCCTGCCAATGGACTGAATCAAATCACGGTGAACCTAGAAGATGTGGTAGACCTCATTGACAAACTGAAGCGTAGTAAATCACCTGGACCGGATGGTATACACCCCAGATTTCTGAAGGAACTAAAAAATGAAATTTCAGACCTATTAGTAAAAATTTGTAACCTATCACTAAAATCATGCATTGTACCTGAAGACTGGAGGATAGCTAATGTAACCCCAATATTTAAAAAGGGCTCCAGAGGTGATCCGGGAAGCTACTGACAGGTTAGCCTGACTTCAGTGCCAGGAAAAATAGTGGAAAGTGTTCTAAACATCAAAATCACAGAACATATAGAAAGACATGGTTTAATGGAACAAAGTCAGCATGGCTTTATCCAAGGCAAGTCTTGCTCACAAATCTGCTTCACTTTTTTGAAGGAGTTAATAAACATGTGGATAAAGGTGAACCGGTAGATGTAGTATACTTGGATTTTCAGAAGGCGTTTGACAAAATTCCTCATGAGAGGCTTCTAGGAAAAGTAAAAAGTCATGGGATAGGTGGCGATGTCCTTTCATGGATTGCAAACTGGCTAAAAGACAGGAAACAGAGAGTAGGATTAAATGGACTATTTTCTCAGTGGCAGGGAGTGGTCAGTGGAGTGCCTCAGGGATCTGTATTGGGACCCTTACTTTTTAATATATTTATAAATGATCTGGAAAGAAATACGACGAGTGAGATAATCAAATTTGCAGATGACACAAAATTGTTCAGAGTAGTTAAATCACAAGCAGAATGTGATAAATTGCAGGAAGACCTTGTGAGACTGGAAAATTGGGCATCCAAATGGCAGATGAAATTTAATGTGGATAAGTGCAAGGTGATGCATATAGGGAAAAATAAACCATGCTATAATTACACAATGTTGGGTTCCATATTAGGTGCTACAACCCAAGAAAGAGATCTAGGTGTCATAGTGGATAACACATTGAAATCGTCGGTTCAGTGTGCTGCGGAAGTCAAAAAAGCAAACACAATTTTGGGAATTATTAGAAAGGGAATGGTGAACAAAATGGAAAATGTCATAATGCCTCTGTATCGCTCCATGGTGAGACTGCAACTTGAATACTGTGTACAATTCTGGTCGCCGCATCTCAAAAAAGATATAATTGCGATGGAGAAGGTACAGAGAAGGGCTACCAAAATGATAAGGGGAATGGAACAGCTCCCCTATGAGGAAAGACTAAAGAGGTTAGGACTTTTCAGTTTGGAGAAGAGATGGCTGAGGGGGGACATGATAGAGGTGTTTAAAATCATGAGAGGTCTAGAACAGGTAGATGTGAATAGGTTATTTACTCTTTCGGATAATAGAAAGACTAGGGGGCACTCCATGAAGTTAGCATGTGGCACATTTAAAACTAATTGGAGAAAGTTCTTTTTTACTCAACGCACAAACTCTGGAATTTGTTGCCAGAGGATGTGGTTAGTGCAGTTAGTATAGCTGTGTTTAAAAAAGGATTGGATACGTTCTTGGAGGAGAAGTCCATTACCTGCTATTACGTTCACCTAGAGAATAGCCACAGCCATTAGCAACGGTAACATGGAATAGACTTAGTTTTGGGGTACTTGCCAGGTTCTTATGGCCTGGATTGGCCACTGTTACAAACAGGATGCTGGGCTTGATGGACACTTGGTCTGACCCAATATGGCATATTCTTATGTTCTTATGATCAGGAACCACAGATGAAGACAAGGGAATTCCCACGAACAAACAGAGTGCCTTGAAGAAGCGAGGATGGACATCGGAGCCTCCTGGATGAAGAGCTGGAACAGAGGAGAATCCAGGAGCAGGAAACTCCTTGCGAAGGCAAAGATGGACTGACGGAAGGCCCTCTTTATAGGGCTGAAGAGGAGATGCCTCGGGAACATCATGAGGTGGAGCCTGGAAATACTGCCCACCGCTGACCCTTTAAAAGAATTCTTGTAAAGCTGTATATAATGCTTTCTTGGTACGGATGGTTACCTGTTCATATGTTTGCTAGTTTGTGAGTTTGTCACTGTGAAAGCTTCAATAAAACTTCAAATGATAAAAAAAAAAAAGAAGAAGACAGGCGCGGTTGTGCACCTAGTAGGAGGGCAGGACCTTGGAGAGTGGCGTCCATGCTGTGAAGGAGGAACAGCCCCAACGTGAGTGCCTCTCTGCCACAAAGAAAGAAGATGATGGCGACTCCCTGGCAGCATGAAGAGGAGCTCCGGGGCGGCCTCCTGGCCAAGGAAGAGGACGTGGTCGGCAGCTCTTCCTGCTGTGAGTGAGGCGACTTTGGCAGTGGCCTCCTGGCCGCGAAGAGGGATAGCGGCAGTGACTCCCAGTCCGCATGGAAGATGGCGGCGGCAGCGGCTGGCCCACCACATAGGAGGAGCATCAGTGGCGGCCTCCAGGACGTGAAGAATAGGAGGGAGAAGCGCCCAGGTCGCACAGAAGACTTCGATGTCGGTGGCGGCCTCCAGGCCGTGAAGAGCGGACGGAGACAGCACCTAGGCCGCAGGAGGTAGCGGGAGTGGCAGTAGCTTCCAGGCCGCAAGGGAACAATGGCGGCCTCCAGGCTGCAAAGGATGGCAGGCGCCGGCAGTCTCCAGGCCGCATGGAAACCTGGTTAGCAGCAGCTCCCTGCCGTGGACAGTGGCAGTGATGGCAGCAGAAAAGGCAGCGGCCTCAAAGCCATGAGAAAGGTGAGAGGCTGCTTGTGGGCCTATCCCACAAGCAGAATCGTAATAGCTCCCCCTCCTCAGATCTTTTTCTACAACAGAGAGGGGTCAACGAACTGAAGCTGGAACTTCTTGGTGGAGGACAGAGGCGATGAAGAATTCAAGGCTGGAAACTGAAGCTGACGTCGTGGAAGGTCGAGATTCAGAGAAGACATAGACAAACACTGAAGCAGCATCTCAGGTTCTGGAAGTCGAGGGAAGAAACTGAAGACAAGGAGTCCAGATTGAATGAGAAATACAGATGAAATTGTGTCTTGGAGTATAGTCCGGCACTTGGTTCTTAGTTAATCAAGACGGAAAGCACATAAGTATCATCTTCTTGGGGGTAACAATGATGAAGACAGATCAAACAACAAGCTGGATTTTAGATGTAAAAGTGATATCACAGGAGAACGGATAAGGGAACTTGCAGGTTTCCACATGCTCTTGGGTAGGCATTGATACAAGGAACGCCCAATGGAACAAGGAATCCAAAGAACATTATGCCAAGGATGGAAAACTGATGTGGCGGCATGGATTTCCTTTTGATGATGGGTGGTACAAGGCTAAGATAAAGTGGAAGGAACTTCAAGATTACTGATTCCAGGCGTTTGCAAGGCCAGAAGGTAAGAGAAGTCCCTTTAACTCGGTCAAGGAGAAGATTATCTCTCAGGAAAGTCTGTATATTCACATATACTTCCAATGGTGGTAAAGCTACTCCCAGGAGGGACTTGGTAATCAAAAGACGTCACAGTGATACTTTGTGTAAGGTACTAATTCGTTGTAAGGGATCTTGCAGATGACAGCAAGGATGAGAATTCCTCAGGTTAGAATCCAATGAGCTGCTTAAGATAGTAGTTGAGCTCTGGAGACAAAGCTCGAGGACAGCAGAGGATTCCAGTGGATAATCAAGAATGCTTCTCCGCAGTGATGGATGGTTAAGAATACAGCCAAGGCGTACCTCCTAGCAGAGGCTACTCACTGATGGAATGCACAGAGAAGCTGGCAATTGCTTTTAGTTATCTTGTAGAGCCATTCAGAAAGATCTCTGGGGTGATGGACTGAAGATAGCTCCCAGTATGTCAAAGGATGGAAAACTCTGGAGAAGATGGTCGCAAGTGCTCTCATAAATTCAAGGACAGCAAAGTGGAATCTTGCCTGTGGCCTCCAAGGAATACAGGGTCCTTCCAGGTGGATAAACAGGCTATACAGGCTTACCAGACAAGATGGAGGATGGTAACTGCAGTCCTAGCTTGGCAGCGAAGATCGTACAGGAAGAGCAGATGAATAGGGAATCAGGATCTCCCAATCCTGATCCTGGCAGCTCAGAACGTGGAGTGAAGGACACTGAGGACTGATGGCGGCGAGTTCAGGATGTAGGACAACTCGCAAGGATGGAAATGAGAGATCAACAAGACAACATCTTAGGAACTTGGAAATGTGATAAGGCTGAAATTCCGCATGCGCAGAGGAAGAACTGGAGCGTAGCCGTAGATACAAGGTGACTCGCCATGTTGAAGTCATGGAGAAGAAAAACAGCTAGGTGACGTCTCAGAAGACTTGGAGTAGAATCCAGGGCAAGAACCAGGACAGAACAGGAACTGAGTTGGAATGACGAGACGGAGCGGTCTAGGGTGCAGGCATCTCCTGCAGGTAGTACAAACCCAAGGACCTGAAGTTACTGTGGAGTATACTCTCATTATCTACTCCCTGAAGCTTGAAGATACTTGGTGATGAAGTTGGTACTGGATGTGGAAAATTGGGCGCAGATGTCTCCTGCAGGTTGTATGGAACCCAGGAAGATGAGTCAACATCGCAATGGAAAGAACAGGTTGAGAAGGTTCCAGGACTGGACTGGACTTGGAGATCTGGATGCAGGCGCCTCCTGAAGGTCGTGAGATCCAGATAACTGAAAAGGAGAAACTGGCAGTAAAAACTTTTCAGCTAGAAACAAGGTATCAAATGTCCAGAAAACTGGGAGCAAAAATTTCAAACAAGCTGGTGCCTCTAGCAGGTCGAGGGATACTAGGAAGACTTGAGAAGAAAAAAAAATTCTTGAGAAAAAGTTCTTGGATCAGGAACTCTGGAACTATGAATGGACCCATCACAGGAACACACTCACCAGACACATGGCCTTCGCAATCTGTTGAGGGAGCGCTAGGGAGTGGTCCCGATTCCAGGGAGATTGGTGTGCCCTAGGACCATGGCGCAACTACAGAGAGGAGCTCCGTGGAAGCACAGAGGCAGGGCTCCGTTGGTCAGCCTGTCCAAGCATGGGCGGACAGGCTGACCAACGGAGCCCTGACCTCTGCTGAACCTGAACGCACAGGGAGAGACCCAGCAATGCAATGCTGGTTTCTGGGTTAGACCTCTGGCCACTCGATAGTCCTTTTGGACCTGCCGTATGGGAACAGATGCTGTTCCCATACGGCAGGAACAAGACAGGAATTTGGAGACTTGGACAAGGCTAGAAGACTTGAACAAGATGAGGATTCTTGGAAGTTGGACGAGACGAGGACTCTTGGAACTTGGGCGAGACGAAGACACTTGGAGCTTGGAACTCGGACGAGATGAGGACTCTTGGAACTTGGATGAGACGAAGACACTTGGAACTTGGACGAGACAAGGATACTTGGAACTCAGCCGAGACAAAGATGCTTGGAACTTGGATGCAAGATGCTCAGACGTGGATGGAGATACAAGATGCTCAGACGTGGACTCAGGAAAGTCAGACGAGGACTCGGGATACTCAGACGAAGACAAAGGCTCAGGATCTAGGTCAAGGACAGAAGCAGGCACAAGGTACTCCGAAGACCGGGAACAGAATTCAAGACTTAGGATTCAAGACTCGGAACTCGGATTCAGGAACAGACCTCGGAATTAAAAACAAGGAGCCTTCCGGAGACTTGTGTTGCAGACATGAAAACAGGCCATGTGCCATAAAGCGCCGTACACAGCCCCCCATAGGCTGGTCACGGACCACGATGGTGGCATGCAAGGAAAGGTGGACAAGCAGGAAACTTGGAAGCAGGACGAAGAGCTGGAGACAAGGACATCAGGACCAGGACTGGAACACAGTGTTACATCTGTTGGTCGCAGATGGCTGCGACCGCTATTGCTCACCTCTTGCCTCATTGCATTGACTTTATGGGAAAGACTTGCAGCCTCTGCCAGCTATCGCCAGCCTGCCCGCCTCTGTTCCTGGGTCTCCCTGGACGGCGTGGACACTGCCGACCGCCATCTTGCCCTCGGAGATCCTTAGGTGCGCGCTTGTGCTTCCAGGCTAGTCTTATGCACATCATGGCAGGAATCTCAGGGGCGTCCCCACCAGATGACATCATCCTCCATGGACTCTTAAGCTAGCTGGCCCTGTCTGCCTACGACTTGGCAACGAGTTCCCTCATTGCTGAGTCCGCTTCGCTCACGTCGGACCTTCCGTTCCAGTTCCTTCTTCCTTGTCTGAGATGCCTCGGGTACCCGCTCCTCGGGGGCCCCCTCCTCGTCTCTGGCTATGCGCTCCTCAGAGGGCCTTGCGCCTAGGACTGGTGGCTGTCCCGTTCCCCGGGGCTTCCACTGGAACCACCCCTACTTCCACTGTGAGTACTTCGCTTGCGGACCATTACCGTATCATCTCTACTGAGGAACCCTCATCGGTGTACCCCGCTCTGCGGACCACTACCGTGTCATCTCTACTGAGGAACCCTCATCGGTGTACCCCGCTCTGCGGACCACTACCGTATCATCTCTACTGAGGAACCCTCATCGGTGTACCCCGCTCTGCAGACCATTGCCATACCATCTCTACAGAGGAATCCTTTCTCTTGGGTATACCCCATTTCACAGACCCTGTGGCACCTCTGTGTCTGTGTGACTTTCTTGCTAACACTCCCCACTCTACAAGCAGTGCCTCTCTCTCTACTCTCTCCAGTACCTGCTGCCCTGCACACCCAGCAGCTGAGACCTCGCCTCCTGACGGTGAAGCTCACGGGGCTCCTCCCCATGGGTGGTACCATCTCTCACCTCTGCCCAGGGCCCACAAACCCACAAATCCTAACAGACGGAACATCAGGAACTTCTGGACATGGAACATCGGAACTTCTGGACATCGAACATTGAAGGAACATCAGGACATCGAACATCAGGAACATCAGGACATCGAAGAGACAACGAAGGAGCTCCAATGAAGAACAGGGCCAGGAACATCAGGACGAAGAAGACCAGGAACATCTAGAACATCTAACAAGGAGCCATCAAGACACAAGAAGACCATGGAGGACCTTGACTGGAAGAAGACCACAGACCACTGTGAAGTCCAGCTCGAAGGCGTCGAGGAATGAAAGCTGAGCCCTTTTATAGGGCTGGATGAGGAGCAGACTGATGAGGTCATCCAGTGGGGCTGCAGGATTTTCCCGCCGCTGGCCTTTTAAATATTGTGCTGAGGCGCGCACATGCGCGCGCCTAGAAGACCAGGAAATCAGGAGCAAGTGTCAGCGTTGTTCCTGCCTCATGAAGGAGGACAGAGGCGGCGGCATCAGTGCCACGAAGAGAGGACCGATGGCGGCGGCTTCCATGCTGCAAAGATGAGGCGTCCCAGCGGCGGCACTATACCGCGAAGAGGATGAAGACGGCTGCGGCTCCTGCCGTGAAGGTGTCCCGGGGGTGGCTTCCGTGCTGCGAGGAACGGTGGCAGCCACTCCTGCCTCATACAGCGGTGTCGGGCCACACGGGAGTGGCAATGGCGGCCTAGGCTGCGAGAAGGCAGCAGTGCGGGCCAAGGTGAGTGAGAGGCTGCTCGTGGGTTGGGCCCTGCGAGCAGCAACGTAACAGTTAGGTTCCACATTAGGAGTTACCACTCAGGAAAGAGATCTAGGTGTCATAGTGGATAATACATTGAAGTCATCAGCTCAGTGTGCTGCGGCAGTCAAAAAAGCAAACAGAATGTTAGGGATTATTAGGAAGGGAATGGAAAATAAAACGGAAAATGTCTTAATGCCTCTTTGTCGCTCCATGGTGAGGCCACACCTTGAATACTGTGTGCAGTTCTGGTCACCACATCTCAAAAAAGATATAGTTGCACTGGAGAAAGTATAAAATAATAAAGGGGATGGAATGGCTAAAGGCTAAAGAGGTTAGGGCTGTTCAGACTGGAAAAGAGGCGGCTGAGGGGGGATATGATAGAAGTTTACAAAATCATGAAAGGACTTGAATGGGTAAATGTAAATTGGTTATTTACTCTTTTGGATAATACAAGGACTAGGGGGCACTCCATGAAGTTAGCAAGTAGCACATTTAAAACAAATCAAAGAAAATTCTTTTTCACGCAATGCATAATTAAGCTCTGAAATTTATTGCCAGAGGATGCGGTTATGGCAGTTAGTGTAACTGGATTTAAAAAAGGTTTGGATAAGTTCCTAGAGCAGATGTCCATAAACTGTTATTAATCAATACAGATTTGTAGCTTGGGATCTATACATTTAATGTTTGGGTACTTGCCAGGAACATGTGACTTGGATTGGCTACTGTTGGACACAGGATACTGGGCTTGATTTACCCTTGGTCTGAGCCAGTATGGCATATCTTATATATCTAAGCCTAAACACGGACAAGAAACCCCAACTATAACAAATAGCAGAAACTAAAAACATTAAACGATACAGACAAACTCAGCAGCAAGGAGCAGCAAAATAATTAAAAGAAATCCTTGTATTGTTTGTATGATATATTAGTATATGTATTGTACACACAGGGCTAGGGATTGAGTCCCATTAGGGCTGGCAGGACAGCAGGAAGAAACAAGGCCCAGGATTGCAAAAATAGCCCAGGGGGGAAGAAAGAAATCCCAGAGAGGTCCCACTGCCAGCCTCAGCTGTTCAGTTTCCACTTTCCAGAGACCTTAGACTGCCCTTGGGACTGCATTCAGTGCACGGAGAGGGAGCCGCGATAGGTATTGTTGACGGACACTTCTTCGGTACCGAGGGAGCAGTGATGTAAGTGGCTGAAAGTTGGGACTCTGTGAAGGAAGGGAAAAAGTTTCTCCAGAAAGCTACTGAAGTGCACATAAACCGAAATCAATAAGAAGAAATAGAAGTTGGATGTGATTACTAAGAAAAAGGCGAGTTCCCATTCATTGCATTACATCGATAAAACTGGCACTGTACTTTTTATGTGCGACTGGCTCCCTCACTCATCACCGGAGATGCTTTCTTTCTTTTATGAAAGCGTGCGCACGTTTAATTGTTTTACCCCGAGGAGTGTTCAGAGTTTCGGATTGAAATGTCTTCCTGTTAGCATTCTGTCTGCTGCAGAGCAGTTTTTACGGATGCAGGAAAAGCAGGATTCCTTATCACTGCCGTTTTTAATCTTCATGTGGCAACTTCTCTAACGGCCACGTTAACGCGGCAAGTCATTGGTACCTTGGTGACCCGAGACAAGTCCAACAGTAAACATTTACTCTGGTGCGGAAGCTGAAATATGAAATAACTCTTCCGTGCGAGTGTTGGAAAGCTTTAGGAAAGGCTTCCAGGCCTTTACTAAAGCTGCTTCTTGGCTGCATCTGCAATATATTTCAGAGGGCTTCGGATGAATTTTTGGGAGACAACAACCCTCCCCCCCCCCACGCCATTGAGCAGGATGGTGTATTTAGCTTTTAAGCACAGGAACCATGAGGATGCTGTTTACTGGTTCAGGGAGGCAAACCTGTTAGGAGTCGAAAGGAGGTGACAAGGAGTGGAAATATTACGGCTTCGAGAGGTGAAACGCAGCCCGACTTTTCTTCTTCCATCAAAACCATCTAGGTAGAGAGCATGGGTCTTATTCACAAAGGACTTTCCTCCGTTCTGTGCCAATGGGAAAAAAAAAAACCAACCCTCATTGAATAAGCTTTCTTAATTTATGCAGCGTGCTGCGGGCTTATCAAGAACGGAAGGGAACGTCTCATCCATTCCAGCTTGCCCTAGGTGCCGCATGGTGGCACTGGTTTTAGTTTCCTGAACCGGGAAAGAGAGGTTCATGATGGCAGGTGAAGACCACCAGGCCCAGCTAACAAAAACAGAACATGAATTCCTCTTCTGCACTGCTTATACCTGGGGACCCCACAGCCAGTCGGGTTTTTAGGAGATCCACAGTGAATATACACGAGATAAATTTGCACACACTGAATCTCTACGATATGTTAAGGGTCACGTCACTGGGCATTATGGAACGTATACCTTTTTTTTTTTTTTTGTGACCCAGCAGCTTTATCTGGCTCCTATGGGTTTTTCCGGTCATTGTGTGACCCTATAGTGCCAGGAACCTTAGTTTTCAACTGTTCTCCCCCTTCCTTCTGACCCAGCCACTGCGGCAGCAATCCTTAGCCGAAAGCAACAAACCGTGGTTCCCTCCAGAATCTGACATGTGTACCGCGAATCCAACCTACGCCATTGACTTAGCAACGGCGGGGCGGGGGTGTTAGAACGTCGCCCGTATAAATAAGGGATCCTGGGTTCAAATCCCCTGGGAGATCTGCTTCTAAGGCAGATCGTATTGTGGAGCACCAACATCCTATGGGGAATAGCTGCTTTCCTGATACCTCAGCCATATATATATATTTTTTTTTTATATTGGATTGAACAGTTTCCTCTGGCTCTTTTGGGTTTCCAGATCAATCTACACCAGGGGTGGGATCTGGTACCAGGAGCCTTCATGTACATCAACCTGGGAATTTTCTTTCCCTGTTTTATAAGAACATAAGAAATTGCCATGCTGGGTCAGACCAAGGGTCCATCAAGCCCAGCATCCTGTTTCCAACAGAGGCCAATCCAGGCTACAAGTACCTGGCAATTACCCAAACAGTAAGAAGGTCCCATGCTACAATTTCTTATTAATTAATAACAGTTTATGGACTTCTCCTCTAGGAACCTATCCAAACCTTTTTTAAACCCAGTTACACTAACTGCTGTATCCCCCTACCCTCAACAGGGTGAAAGTCCCCATGCTCTTTGCCCCGTGCAGACAGTTTGATCGTTTCCTTCATAAAGTGTTAACGACTCATCGTTACCTCTGTACAGTATACTTACAAGTGCAGCCGCGCTTTTTACAGTGCTGATGCAGATCCGCCCGTTGCATCCTAACAGACACGATGAATGGTTAGCACTAGGGACACAGCGGGTCTCGCAGGGTAAACGCGCTCACCACGCGATGCCCGCTATAAGGGACTGCAGTACAAGAGAGCTACACTGTCACATAGACACGGGAAGGGAGGCATCCATATCGAAGCAGGCCCGAGGCCCAGCCAGCTTGCAAGGGGACCGGAGGCCCACGGAGCCCGTCGGCAAGGCATTCTCCATACAGAGCTACCGAATCGCAGTATGCCTGCGATGTTCTCCTTAAAACAGGGTGTTGACTAGTACGGTCACCTAGTCTGCACATTTACAAATCTAAAAATGAAGTCCTCATCATGCATGTTTGGCAAACGTGATTAAAAATGAGAGAAAAAGAACGTGTTGATCCCTGGAAATAATGGGAGAAGTATGTCTGTCTTTTGTTTGTGTTTATATTCTTGCTGCATAACCAATTGGTCTCTTTCTGAATCCATTTTTTATGTACATATATGTAAAAGAGATATGAGTGCAGTGAATTATTTATTGCCCGGAGGTGCCTGCTCAGAATTCCGATTGCTTGTTTTCATCCTGAGTTTAGCTTTCTAATGACAGAAGAGCATCACTGACAGCAAGGAAGCAGCAGGTAAGGGGAATCCAACAAAAACCTCTCCTGAAACTTTTCTTTAATCCTGAAAGCACATGTCTAAAAATCGTTTTTTTTTAAATATACCACTAGTATGTTTATCCAGCACGCCTCACTAAAAATAAGAAAACCGCAAGAGAAATCCGCATCCTATCCCACGTCCTCAAGGTCCCTCAACTGACACCAGGATCCAAAGCTCCAGTCCACAAAGGATGAGACTTGCCTCCTACATAAATCAATCCACAGGGGTTTCACAGTTGGCTGAGACACACTCCAGTCTCCCGGGGTCAGCGTCAGCTCAGTTTTACAGCCATTCATTAAGGGTCAGATTTAACTCAGATGCACTCCAGTCCACAAGGGGGGTCAGGGTCAGCTCACATTTACACTGACCTATAAGGAACCAGATATACCAGGCTGATTTTTAATCCTCCAGCTGCCCCTAGGCTTCCACAATCAGGTGCCCCCTCCACATTCACTCCCAGCCAGTGAAGGGGGGAATCCCCCCTCCCCACGTTGTGAATTGCAGCCAGCCCGGGGGGGAGGGGGATTCTCCCCTCGATGAGGCATCCACAGGCCGCTAGAGCTACTTTCAGGGACAAGGTGAGATTTTGCTGGCAGGATGGCCACGCCTAGTTGCCCGTTCTGCCTAATGGGAAGCCTTCCCCCTGCAGATACACACATCACTCCAGCCCATAAGGTGTCAGAGCCACGTAGAGTCAGCTCACACCCACTCCATTCCGCCAGTTCAGACTCAGTCCAGGCTGGTAGGGGGACAGAAGCGGCAGCGCCCGCCACTGCTGGTTCAAAACTGAATCCAACCTGCTTGCCCTGAGCTATCCCTCCTGAAAATAACACGGATGCAAGTTCATTTTTGATAGCTCTGGTAGAGACCTGCCGCCTTTAGATGCTGTATACCCTGATGGACGTCATTGCTCAGTCGTATTCCATCATCGCCTTGTGCTGGCAACCCTCTCAGGTGTGCTATCTCTGCGCCATGCTTCATCATTGGACTGGATACACCGACACCTTCTATGTATTCAATTTTCAATGTGCCACCCAGCAGCAAAGGCAACTGGAAATGTTTACCCTTGGCCAATTTTTCAGATGAACCTAACCAGCTGGGCTTGTATCTGACAATACATGTAAATCTTTTCATTTTTAATTTAGTTTTATTGGTCAGTTTTCTTCATTTGGTTTCTTTTCGTTATCATTTTTTTCCTTTTCCTTTTTTTTAATGTGTTTCTAAGTGTGGGTTTATCATGGGGGGGGTGGCATGGTCAGAGCAGGAAAAACCGAAACAAAAGAAAAATGAGCAAAATTCCATTCGTTTACAACAGGAAACAAAGTAGGAAAATGTCATAATTTCCTATTTTGTTGTCAACAAAAGCATATCCCTACTAAATTCAGGACAGTATGAGCAGAGTTTTCCAGCTAAATTTTGCTGATTATCTAACTCAAAAACCCGACGCAGGAAAAGGAAGATGGAAGCAGGAAGGAGGCACCTGCCATTGCTGGTAGGAGCAATGGACGGCCGGTGCTATCTTGTGCTCCTACCATGTGACAGGGGCCGACCAATGGCACCGGTAGCCCCTGTGACATAGTAAGGGCAAAGGGCCATCGGCGCCATTTTGATTTGTAGCAGGCCCGACAGCCCAACGGCCCGGAGGGAGAGATCGCTCGCGGGACCTCGCTGGACCACCAGGGCTTTAAGTAAGTCTTGGGGAGGGATTGGGATGGTGGGGGGGAGGGGGGTTGTAAGAAAGTAAGATTGAAGGGTTGGGGTGGTTTTTTTCCCGATTCATTTTTTCCCCCTATTCGTTTTTTTTTTTCCGATTCGTTTTCTGACTCGTTTTCCCGATCCGCACCGACAAAAATCGATCTGTTGAAAAACGAAATTTTCGACGAAGCGTCCAAACCAAAATACATCCCGATACAAAAAAATGAAGCTCATCTCTATTATTGTCTTGTTATGTCTTCCAAACATAAGGGGAAGGTAAAGATTTTCCCCTCTGAACCTACCTGGATAACAGCCAATAATCCTGTTCATGCCTCCTTGGTTTGCTGATTTGGGGGTTGAAGCCCCCATTGAAGGTCTGGGTGAAGGAGTGTGTGATCTTCTAAGGGAGGAGGTCTCCCTCAGTCCATTGGACCATTGATTACCATTGGCAGAGAGATGCGAATGCTTGCTAGAGCTGACTGCAGTGCACAGGAGTGATGTCATCATTGCGACTGAGGAGGAAGGGGGCCGGTGAGGTGCAGACATCTTAGCAGACTCCAGTGGCTATGGTGGTGAAGGAATGTGAGAGAAAGCTGGCATTGGAGAGTTTTCATCGTTCTTCACTGCCGAAAGTGGTGGTTCTGGCAGTGGAGCCAACGAGGATGGCTTGGGTATGCATTGGGAGTTTCCCCCTCATGTGGGATGACCTTTGCTCCTGTTGATCTCCCTGCCACCTTCATTAAGCCGGCGGTTGTAACATTAGATTCTCTATGGGAGCTGGTTGCTGGATTTGGGAAGTCCTTGAAGGATTGTGCCATTAAGATGGATGAACTGTCCCAAAATGCGTCAACAGGAAGGCCTCCTACAAGTTCATGCCAATAAGATTTCCACTTTAGAAGGGGACATTAAGAATATTAAAGGATTCAACTCTGCTGTTGCACAGGAGCGCTTAGACTGCCCTCGAAGACTTGAATTATTAGAAAAATCCTTCTAAGCGCTTGAATCTTCGCTTTCTGAACTTTCCCAAAATTATGGGCGAGACGCCGTTAAGGATGCTAAGGGAATACTTTCTGGACATATTACATTTTGATTCAGACCAGATTCCATTGATTAATAAAGTTTTTTTTTTGCCTAGTACCTCACATTGAAATCTGTTTTTTTCTTTGGCTTCTCCTTGATTCTAAACTCCTCCTTCCTTATTTTTCTTGTAACTTGCTGAATATTTGCTCACCTGCATTGTATATTTGTCATTTTGAATGCGTATTTTTTATTTCTTTTATAGTTATGGCTAAATGCAATCTGTTTTTTTCTTTCTTTTTCTGTATGTAAATTGAAAAATCAATAAATATAAAGTTAAAAAAAATCCAAGAACACATTTAGCAGATCATTGGGGGATGGGGAAGGAATTTTCAGATCAAATGTTTGCCTAGCTCACTTCCAAAGTTAGCCGGGTAAATCTTTTGGAAATGGACTCATATATGTTTCATTGCTCTTTGCACTCGTACCAGTAATTATTTTAAACAGAAAGGGCAATATACTGCCGGTTATGGTCCTGTCCGACGGTGAATGCTTCTCCAAGGAGAGTAAGTGCTATAATGAACTCAGTGTGCCTGCAGCACTGGACTGAGACCTTGGAACTTTTGCGACTTGCCTTCCGATTCAGCTGCATCTCATTTGGATAAATGCAACTCCAGCTGCCTGGGAAGGGGTGTAGGGAGGCAGATCGGATCGGGCAGGGGTTTGGTTTATCCCTGCCAGATCCGATCCCTGTGCGGGGAGATAAAAAGCTATGCGCGGCCGTGAAAAAGGTTGCGCAAAGCCGCACACAAACACAGCTTAGAGGGAACAGTGGAAAGAGCGAGTTCCTACAAGCAGGACACATCCTTAGCCGAACAGACTGGAACTCGTAGGCACGCTGGAGAAGCCAATTGATCTTAATAGGTTTATCTTATGTGGTAGGTCCCAGAATACGGTGAACCCCTGCACTTCGGACCCAAGGAGTTTTGTGAGCATGCTCTACAGCGAGGTGGTTCAGTGCGAAAGTGGAGCGTGTGAAACTTCATGCCTGAGCAGCTGCGCAGAGATATTTCCAGAAGAATCCGGCATTAGCAGACATGCCTGGCTCTTGGTGAAGCAGTGAGCTCCTGGGAGGAAGATGAATTCCCCCCATCTATATGGCAGCGTGCGTACTTTCAGCCAATGCCACAAAGAGGCAGGGCCAGGGGCACTCCCTGTACCAGGCCTAATGAGTAGAAAAGTGCCCGCCTTCCCCATCAGCTGCCAAACTTTCAAAGGCAAACTCCGTGGCAGTGTCTCTGCATCACACAGACGTCCATATTGAGTAAGCCAGCAACTGGCTCTTCAGTGCAGCTTACCCAGATAAATGCTCCGCTGGATTCACCCTGATAAAGCTATCCAGGAGAAATTATCCAGATAAACTTTAGGACAGTATTTATCTGACCAGGTCATTTTGTCTGGCCAGCACTGGATATCAGCGCTGCCCGAACAAAGTGAAACCGCCCTCTGGAAGCCCTCCCCAGGTATATTTTGTGCAGAGGAGTTGCAGGGAGAAATAGACAAATCTTGGGTTTTGTCTAGCTAACTCTAGCCAGATGAAGCCTTTATCCTATCGAAATCCACTGTAACAGCAGCCTAGTCCTGCTTCTCTGGACCCTATCTGGGAATGCTGCACACAGGGCTGGAAACCCAACTTCTAGCCGATTCCCTCTTTAAGCTGAGCCCGCTTCTTCCTTCATTGCAGAGAGCTGCAGACAGATGGCAGAAACTGGAAGTCAACATTGTGGTCTGCCCCGTATTGCTACACTGAGTAAGTCCCCTGTTTTTATTTGGACATGGACTGCCTCCCCAGGATGCACCAGATTGGATTATCACTTCATTTTTACTGTGCAAGGTTTCAGAATGGTCTGACCTTTGCCCTTGGAAGATGAAATAATGAAAAGTAGGATGTGTGGGGGGGAGGGGAGGGCAGGACTGTGAATGGCAAACCTGGCACTTCTGAAAGGGCCACCTTGCATGCAAATGCAATTAAGCTTAAGCTATTGAAGAGAAAATTAGCAGAGAGGTTAAAGTAGGAGTGGGAAAGCAAATACAGTTCTCTTGAACAAAACGGAAAGAAATATTAGCAGTAGCAGAAAAGATGTCACCGGGAATCACTCAGCCTTGCAACGTCAGTCCAACTTACGATAGACGAGAGTTAACGGCAAGTGCCGATGTCAGCACGAAGTGGAAATTATCAGCTCAAGCTTCAGGCAAACACGGCGGGGAATCTGTCTCCTTTCCTCCCGGAAGCCCAGAGAGGCAGGGCAGAGGAGAGACCTGGATTTCAAGGCCCTTCAGCTTCTCTCACCCACGCCCTAGCCCTGACACCCTGGACCCTCCGTAACCTCTTAACGCTAGCCCTCGGCGTGAAGAACCGAAGGCCAAAGACAAACTCTTCATCGGCTCATTCTTTCTGCGCCCTGTGACTGCAGGGGCCACCCTAGGCATCCTCTCGTGCATCCTCTCGTGCTCCTTCCTTTGAGAGGCTGCCCTCCATCCCAACCCACGACTCACTCATCCAGACCCGAGGACTCGTCAGGGTCGTCGTGCCTGTCTGGTCTTGAAACTCCTATGAGAAATAAACCCAGATAAATGGTTTTGGGTTTTTTTTTTTTAATTTTTCTTAAAGCATGGGGAACAACGGAACAAAACTCCCCAAATCTTGTTCCTAATTGGGTGAAAGATTGTAAATACCAGACTAAATTTGCAAGAAGATATCTATCTATCCATCTTATTATCTCTGCAGTATCTATATTCAATACAGGCTCTGGTATGCAGGCAAATATACTTTGTTTCAAATTATCTAGGGCTTAGTTTGTATCATGGATAGATTCTGTTTTCGTTGCACGTCCCTCTGCCTCTGTAACACAGGCACTGTTATTGAAGAGATGAAGGCAGAGGATTTTTTTTGCTTTAAATGACACAGGAAAGGGAAAAAAAAATCCCCATAGGAAATGAGCATTGCCCGGCAAACCCCAGGATGCCAGTTCCCTGTCATATCCTGGTTCGGGAACGCGGTCACTGCATGAAGGTGAAAAGCATGGGTGTCACCACCTCATTTTGCTAAACTGGACGGGAATCGATTTTCCCTGCAAGCTCACTCTGGGAACTTCAGTGCATGAAAATAATGTACAGACACAATCCAATCCAATCCAAGACCTAAACTGATACTCATCACTTCTTTAAAATCTATGGCTCTCTCTCTCTCTCTCCCCTCCACTACACCTCCCCCACCCTCCTTTAACTTCCTCCATTACATTCTCTCTCTCTCTCTTCTTCTCATCCACTCTTCTTGTCTAATTTCTCTCCTTTCCCCTCCATTACTCTTTCTCTCCCCTCCTTCCCTTTTGGGAATCCCGGCCATGGGCAGCCACGGCTGGGACCCCCTCTTACCTTCTAGCACTCCTCGACTGTCACCGCCAACTTCCCCCGTCCCGGCTCGGGCCGCGTCGGGGCCTTCCAGCCGCGTCCTCCCCACGAGAAGACGCCGCCGGCTTCTTTGGGCAGCTCCGCCCCTTAGGCACACGCGCGCACACCACTCCAGAACTTAAAGGGACCACGGCGGGACACCTCGGCCCGGTCCCCAAATCCCACGTCATCATCGAGGGACTATAAAAGGGTCCTGAAGATCTCCATGCTTTGCCTTGGCAACAGGTCGACTCTTTGAGTAGCTAGTTGCTGTTCCTGCTTGTTCCAGATCCCGCTCCAGCGTTCCTGCTTGTTCCTGTCACCGCTTCAGCCTCCGTGCCTTCCTGCCTGCTCCAGCTCCGCTCCTGCTTCCGTGGTCCTGCTCCTGCTTGCTTCTCTGGCTTTTGACTTCGGCTTGGTTCTTGGTATTCTCTGTCTGTTGCCCGACCTGACCCTTGGCTTGTTCCCTGGCTTCGCCAGTCTTCTGCCTGCCCTGACCTCTGGCCTGACTCCTCATCTTGCACCTCCGCCGCTGCCACGGCTCCTGGATCGTCTCCGAATTCTCAAGTCTCCTGCCTGCCTCGACTCGGACTGTTCACCGGACTCTTCTTCGCCAGGAGACCTTCGCCTAAGTCCTGCCGGCCCCCGGCACCCAAGGGCTCAACCTGCGGGGAACGAGGGTTGGTATAGGTGAAAGCTCCGTCAGGTCTCCTGGTCCAGTTCTGCCTCCCAGCTTCAAGTCCCGTTGTAGGCCTTCCTTCAGCGGATCCTCCAAGCACTCTAGCTGGCTCAAGGGTCCACGTTCACAATATTCCCCTCTCCTTTCATCCACTACTTTCTCTCCATCCTTTAACTTCCATGGCGTTCTCTCTCTCTCTCCTTTTTCCTCTTTCCCTTTTTTCCTCTCTATTCCTTTCAGTCTCCTCCTCTCCCCTTCCATTACTCCTTCTCTCTCCCCTTCTCCTGTACTGCTCCCTCTCTTTCCCCTTCCTCTCTATGGCTCTGTTACTTCCAGTGATTTTTCCTTTCCTTCTCCTTCATTACCCAGTCTTCTGCCACAGTTTGCTGTCTCTGTCTCATCTCCCCATCCGTTGCTAGCTCTGGTCCCCTCAGCAGATCGACCCAAAACACAGAGCTGGTGAGGTGTGGGCAGACGTGGAGGAGCTGCAGGAGTAGGAGGAAGGACTTCTCAGGAGGCTGCTGCTTCTTCTGGTTGTCTCTGCTTCCTCCAGCTCTAGTGGCCTTACACTGGCTCCATACTAAAATGCAACCCTGGGCACAGACGAGGGCCTCCTTTTCCCTGGCTTGCCATGCAAAGGGAGGGCAACCAGTGTGCCCACCCACCCTGTTCTCCACCACACACGATGATGATGCCAATAGCACAACAACAGCTTTTTTAAATTTTTGTTGATCCTTTCAAAGGTATCACAGACACTTAAGGAAAGAAACAATGTGTTCCACAATGCCTAGGGTGGAGCTAATAACCTGGCGGTCTTCTTGTTCCGCTCTGGTTTGTGGGTGCACTGCAGGAACCACCACCCTTAAGTAAAATCAATTTTAGCTTTTAATTTTATGCAACCGCAGCCCATATAATGGCATTTACCTTGCTGATAACCTTCTTCAAACATACTTAACACTGCCTGCCAATAAAACCTGAGTGATACATGTATTTATCAAGCTCGTTCTTGTGTTTTGGCTACTGGACCGATGATAATAGAGCTGACAGTACTTATGACTTGAATATTAATGGCATGAAAGGGTTTCTCCCCCCCCCCCCCCCCCCCCCCGCTCATTAACAGCCTGACTTTCAAAAGTATACTCTTGGTTATATTTATTTCTTTTTGTAGAGCGTTAAGTTTAACTGGCCATGGCCGGCTGCACTTACCCCAACACCCCTGATGCTCCTGGGTCACTGACTCTGTTGCCTCCTTAGACCCCGCAGTGGTAATCTACTTGGCGGGCACCTCCTGATGATGTCATGTGCCTGGGTATTTAAACCCAGCTGCGACTTCTCCTCTTCGCCTCAGCAATGGGTCTCCAGCTTTGCCTGCAGTACACCTTACTTTATCTAGCCTTGCCTCATTGTGACGGGGTCACTATGCTAGACTAAGATAGGAACCAAAGATTCAAGGGAAAGGGGGGGGAAGGAAAATACAGCAACACCAGGCTAGAGATGTCCCTTGGTTCCTTCCCCCCGGATGTTAAAAGGACAGAGGAACCACAGGTGTGGGGGATTAAGGGTGGGACCTTCCCAGAGCCAATCAGTGGGCAGAGGAGGAGGAGTTTCCCCATGATAAAAAGGACTCCCTAGTAGAACAGTCTCAGTCTCCTGCTGGGGACTGAGGAGGAAGGAATGGGCTGCCTGGCTGCTCTGGGAAACTTGGACACTGGATATCCCTGACGGTGTGAAGGACTGCAACCACTATCACAAGGAAGGTGAGCATGGGGACTTCTGTTGTTTGGACATACAACAAGGATACTTTGCCTGGAGAACTGCCGGTGGGTGGCTGTATCTCTGGGGAAGTGTTGAGCTCCCAGAGGTACGGAGGGAGGTGGCAGTTAGGCCCAGTGGGGCCAGACTTTGAACTATAGACTTTGAGAAGGACTTCTGAAGCCAGTGGTTGAAATGTGAGTTGCTGGCTCAGTGGGGAAGGCATCTGCCTTCTAGCCAGGTGGTGAGGGTTCAAATCCCACCTGGGGACTTGTAAGATAAATACGGCTAAATTGTTGTTTTGAGTTTCCAAGGGACCAGGGAAGCTCATGCAGGGATTGGATCCTGGGAACAGACGCAAGTGGCAGTGTACAGACCGGTGGAAGTGTCACACTCATCCAGCCCGTCAAGTGTTGTCTCATCCAATCTTCCAGCCCTGCCTCATCTGGCATATCCTACCTCGCCTTGTCCAAGCTTTGCTTTGTCCACTCTTCCAGCCTTTCCTCATCCAACCTGTCTTGCCTCATCCAGCCTTGTCTTGTGCAAGCCTCACCTTGTCCAGGCTTGCCTCATCCAAGCCTTGCTTCATCCAGCCTTGCATTGCCCCATCCAGCCCTGGCCTGTTCCTGTCCTTGTCCTTACCCTATCTCTGTTGCCTCTCCCAGGCTACTTGACTTGTCCTTGTGCTTGGAGTCTTGTCTTACTTGTCTGTCTTGTCCTGTCCCGTCCCTCTATATCTTGTCTGTTTTGGCCTGATTCTCTGGTTCTGACCTCTGCTTCAGACTTTGATTACTCCCTTGCTTGCCAGTTATCCTGAGTACGCCCTGCCTGATGCTTGCCCTGACTCTTGGCCCATCCCTGGACTCTCTCTTGGCTCACCCTTAGGACCCAAGGGCTCAACCTGTGGGGAACGAGGGTTGGTATAGGTGAAGGTTCCGTCAGGTCTCCTGGTCCAGTTCCGCCTCCCGGCTTCGGGTCCCGCAGTAGGCCTTTTGGTTATCTATCAGTTAAGAGTTAAACTAAGTCTTGGGGAGGGAAACAATTTAATAGTTTGGGTGTATAGCACCCTTAAATGGGAGAGAGTAGTTTGTAAGTTCCTCTGGTATATAAAGTCAGACCAGGTGTGGATTTTCTGTTTCCCATTGCAGGGGCAGCATGTCATAGCTGTCCTCTGATCTTTCTGTTATTTGAGTCTTAATGCCTCCATGGAGACTTTTATTTTGGAAATTGGTATTTCCTTTCACCCTTACTATCCCTTTTAGATTTTTGATACATTTGTTAATCAGAACAGCAATGAGTCATTCAGGACAACGAACTGTATTGTTTTGTACTAATTTACCTTAGAAGCACAATTATATATTGCAAGGGAAGAGCTCAGCAACCCACGATCCAATGGGAGCACTGAGAGAAGAGCATCACCTTGCTGGTGGCTGGAATTCATCAGTAAGTATGCTTGGAGAAATTTTAAAACTTAAAAGTATTGGGGAGAAGTAAACTATTAGGGTATATTATTTAGGGTGTTCGAGTGTTTTGTTTTAAATAGGTAGTCAGAAAGTCATGCAACAAACAGAAGTTTGTGTGTTATTTTAAATAGGTAGTCAGAAAGGCAGGCAACAATCAGAAGTTTGTGTGTTTGTATTTCCCACCCCTCTCTCACCCACCCCTAGCTCATCCTTTAATTTATAGGCAGGTGTCACTTTCACACTTAAAATGCTGATTTATTATTTTTTTTAATTTAAACTCAGAAATTCCCCACACCTTATCAAGAGTTTGACCATTCCCTTGTAGGTCACTACCAAATATATAGTGAATACACTAATACATTTAATGGACCTTAACTGTATGCACTCCTACACCCATAACAATATAAAGCTTAACTAGGAACTGAACAACTTTAAGATGAAGGCAGCAGTCCAGCAGCAAGAGGGGAGCTTCCCAGTCTTTTGCATTGAGTGTCACATGTGTGATTTTTTACCGTCCAGTGAGAAATAATGTGTGCATCTTATGCAAAGAGCTCCTGTCTCTCAGAGAACGAGTTCGATCTCTGGAGGCTAGAGTGGCAGACCTGGAGGAGCTGAGGCAGAGAGAGAGGTATATAGATGAGACCTTCAGGGACATAGTAGCCAAGTCCCAATGCCAGTCTGGCAGCCCTGGTGCTGCCTTGGAGGAAGAAGGTCTCAAGATCAGAGAACATCTGTTCCATGCACAGGTCCCCAGAGGCAGGTAGAGCTCAGGAGTCTCAATGTGTAGATGAGATGATGGTGCAAGGAAGAGGGATTCAGTTTTGTAAGGAACTGGGGAACCTTTTGGGGAAGGGGGAGTCTCTTCCGAAGGGATGGGCTCCACCTTAACCAGGGTGGAATCAGGCTGCTGGTGCTAACATTTAAAAAGGAGATAGAGCAGCTTTAAAACTAGAACAAATGGGAAAGCTGACAGTCGCTCAGCTTCGCATGGTTTGGAGGGAGGTATCTTCGAAGGATACTAATGATGCATTAGTTAGGACATCCCAACAGAGAGGTTCAATTTTTAATTGAAAAGGCAGTATATAAACAATTTTAAGTAAATAAATAGTTCAGGTACCTATAATTAAAAACTCACCTGGGCTAAAAGATTCCAATTTATCCCTATCAATTAAAAAGCAGATTGAAAATACAAACAAAAAACACCCTTTGAAATGTTTGCATGCTAATGCCAGAAGTCTAAGAAGTAAGATGGGAGAACTAGAATGTATAGCAGTGAATGATGACATAGACTTAATTGGCATCTCAGAGACATGGTGGAAAGAGGATAAACAATGGGATAGTGCTATACCGGGGTACAAATTATATCGCAATGACGGAGAGGAGCACCCGGGAGGCGGTGTGGCGCTTTATGTCTGGGATGGCATAGAGTCCAACAGGATGTACAATCAAATCTTTATGGGTAGAAATCCCTTGTGTGTCGGAAGACTATAGTGATAGGGGTATACTACCGTCCACCTGGTCAAGATGGTGAGATGGACAGTGAAATGCTAAGAGAAATTAGGGAAGCTAACCAAACTGGTAGTGCAGTAATAATGGGAGCTTTCAGTTTTCCCAATATTGACTGGGTAAGTGAAACATCAGGGCATGCTAAAGTTCCTAAATGGAATAAAAGACAGTTTTATGGAGCAATTGGTTCAGGAACCAACGAGAGAGGGAGCAATTTTAGATCTAATTCTTAGTAGAGCACAGGATTTAGTGAGTGAGGTAACAGTGGTGGGGCCGCTTGGCAATAGTGATCATAATATGATCAAATTTGATTTAATAACTGGAAGGGGGACAGTAATTAAATCCATGGCTCTAGTGCTAAACTTTCAAAAGGGAAACTTTGATAAAATGAGAAAATAGTTAGAAAAAAACTGAAAGGAGCAGCTACAAAGGTAAAAAGTGTGCAACAGGCATGGACATTGTTAAAAAAATACCATCCTGGAAGCATAGAACAGATGTATTCCACACATTAAGAAAGGTGGAAGGAAGGCAAAATAATTACCGTCATGATTAAAAGGGGAGGTGAAAGAAGCTATTTTAGCTAAAAGATCTTCATTAAAAAATTGGAAGCAGGATCCAACAGAAGAAAATAGGATAAAGCATAAAGGCTGGCAAGTTAAAAGTAAGACATTGATAAGACAGGCTAAGAGAGAATTTGAAAAAAAGTTGGCCATAGAGGCAAAAACTTAAAAAAAAAAAAAATATACCTGAAGCAGAAAGCCTGCAAGGGAATCATTTGGACCGTTAGATGATGAAGGGATTAAAGGGGCACTTAGAGAAGATAAGGCCATCATGGAAAGATTAAACAATTTCTTTTCTTTGGTGTTTAATGAAGAGGATGTTGGAAAGATACCCATTCCGGAGAAGGTTTTCATGGGTGATGATTCAGATCAACTGAACCAAAGCACGGTGAACCTGGAAGATGTGGTAGGCCTGACTGACAAACTGAAGCAGATGGTATATACCTCAGGGTTCTGAAAGAACTAAAAAATGAAATCTCAGATCTATTTCAATTAATTTTTAACCTACCATTAAAATCATCAGATGTACCTGAAGATTGGAGGGTGACCAATGTAACCCTGATATTTAAAAAGGGCTCCAGGAGTGATCCAGGAAACTGGACTGGTGAGCCTGACTTCAGTGCAGGGAAAAATTGTGGAAACTGTTATAAAGAATAAAATCACAAAACATTTAGTTAGACATGGTTTAAGGGGGCAAAGTCAGCATGGATTTACATAAGGGAAGTCTTGCCTTACAAATCTCCTACATTTTTTTGAATTGGTGAATAAACGTGGACAAAGGCGAACCGGTAGATGTGGTATATTTGGATTTTCAGAAGGCGTTCGACAAAGTCCCACATGAGAGGCTTCTAAGAAAACTAAATAGCCATGGGATAGGAGGCGATGTCCTTTTGTGGATTGCAAATTGATTGAAAGACAGGAAACAGATTAAATGGTCTGTTTTCACAGTGGAAAAAGGTAAACAGTGGAGTGCCTCAGGGATCTGTGCTTGGACCGGTGCTTTTTAAAATATTTATAAATGATCTAGAAAGGGATGCGACGAGTGAGGTGATCAAATTTGCAGATGACACAAAATTATGCAGAGTAGTTAAAACTCAAGTGGACTGTGATGAATTGCAGGAGGACCTTGCAAGACTGGAAGATTGGGCTTCCAAATGGCAAATGAAATTTAACATGGAAAAGTACAAAGTGATGCATATAAGGAAAAATAACCCTTGCTGTGGTTACAGGATGTTAGGTTCCACATTAGGAGTTACCACCCAGGAAAGAGATCTAGGATTCATAGTGGATAATACATTGCCACAGCACAGTGAGCCAATAATTTCAATCGAAAAAGCAAACAGAATGTTAGGAATTATTAGGAAGGGAATGGAAAATAAAAGGTTGGATGTCATAATGCCTCTATCGCTCCTTGTTGAGACGGTATCTTGAATACTATGTGCAATTCTGGTCACTGCATTTCAAAAAAGATATAGTTGCACTAGAGAAAGTGCAGAGAAGGGTGACAAATGATAAGGGGCATGGAACAGCAGCCCTATGAGGAAAGGCTAAACAAGTTAGGGCTGTTTAGTTTAGAGAAGAGACAACTGAGGTGGGGATATGATAGAAGTCTACAAAATCATGAAAGGACTTGAACAAGTTAATGTAAATCGGTTATTTACTCTCTCAGATAACAGAAGGACCAGGGGGCACTCCATGAAGTTAGTAAGTAGCTCATTTAAAACAAATCAAAGAAAATTCTTTTTCACTCGGTGCATAGTTAAGCTCTGGAATTCATTGCTAGAGGATGTGGTTACAGCACCTAGTGGAACTGGGTTTAAAAAAGGTTTGGATAAGTTCCTAGAGGAAAAATCCATAAACTGCTATTATGGAAATTAATAAATAGTAGCTTGTGATCTATCTAATGTTTGGGTACTTGCCAGTTACTTGTGACTTGGATTGGCCACTGTTGGAAACAGAATACAGGGCTTGATAGACCATTGGTCTGACCCAGTATGGCAACTTCTTATGTTCTTATGTAAGTTTCAAGTACCCATTAATGAGGACGTTGATTAATTTCTTGTTTCTTCTCTATCAATGGGCGAGGTTTTCTTCATTGAAGAGGAGCCTGAGATCATTGGGATCTTTGGAGATTGATGACTTTCAGATATCCTAAGGAGAGATGGGAGATGAAAGAAGACACCATGAACCCCATTCAGGTTCATTTGTATCTTTTGGACACTTCGGGAGGAGAGAAGTGCAATATGTGCCATTCAGGTACCATGAGGAGACTGAGAAGTGTAAGTAAACTACTGAAGAGGTAGGAGATAAAGCCTGTGTGTTTGAAGAAACATCTAAAATTGGATTTCAACTTTAATACTTCATGTACATTGGGAGGGAAGCTTGCCATGTGCCAGTGGGCTGGGAGAAACCTCAGATTAAAGACTGAATCAATTGGCTTTATCATCTTAAACTAGATGTTAAGAAAGAAATCACAATTTAATTTTAACATTGCTATGTGAATCAAATAGCTGTACCGGTGCTTTTCTATATATTTATAAATTATATGGAAAGGAATATGACGAGTGAGGTAATCTAATTTGCAGATGATACAAAATTATTCAGAGTAGTTAAATCACAAGCAGATTGTGATACATTACAAGAGGATCTTGTGAGACTGGAAGATTGGGCATCCAAATGGCAGATGAAATTTAATGTGGACAAGTGCAAGGTGATGCATATAGGAAAAAATAACCCTTGCTATAGTTACACAATGTTAGGTTCCATATTAGGAGCTACCACCCAGGAAAAAGATCTAGGCATCATAGTAGATAATACTTTAAAATCGTCAGCTCAGTGTGCTGCAGCAGTCAAAAAAGCAAACAGAATGTTGGGAATTATTAGGAAAGGAACAGTGAATAAAACAGAAAATGTCATCATGCCTCTGTATCACTCCATGGTGAGACCACACCTTGAATACTGTGTACAGTTCTGGTCGCCGCATCTCAAAAAAGATATAGATGTTGCGCTGGAGGTGGACACTTGGCCTGGTGCAGGATTGGTACGGCCCTCTGATCGGACCAGAGAGTGCCTTCCAGCAGGAGGAGGAACACACAAGGTGACGGAGGCTAAATGGAGCTTCACCAATAACAATCTGGGGTTTCTGCAGGTTGAGCCCTTGGGTACCCGGACCGCCTGGGCTTAGGTGGGACTCGGAGGGTCTCCCGGAGAGGTAGCGGAGAGGTGTGCCCACCACGAACAAGGGTGCGAGGCAGATGCAGAGTGGATGGACTAGACCCAAACTGGAAGCTCCGGAGACCTCAAGAGGGTAACAGTTCAGGAAGGTACTCCGGGTGAGGCAGGCAACGCCTGTGGGTCTAGCCAAGTGGAAGCCGCGGTTGGTTTCCAAGCAGGGTGGTCCAATGGTCACAGTAGGCCAGAAGAGGGTGTCTGAGTGAAGCACGTCAGAGCCAGTCCAGGAGAGGTCAGCCAAAGCAGGGGTCAATACAAGAATCAGTCTGGGTGTAGTCGAGACAAGCAGTGGTCAGTTCCAGGTGGCAGGCAAGAGAATGGTCAGGCAGGCAGTGGTCAGTTCTGGGCAGCAGGCATAGAATGGTCAGGCAGGTGGAGGTCAGTACCAAAGGTCAGTTCAGAGAGGTACAACCTGAGAAAGATACAGGAACACACAGAGCCACTGGGAAAGGAGGACGCAGGAACACGGAGACACTGGAACACGAAGGCAAACTAGTACACCAATGGTGTCGACCCGATTGCCAAGGCGAGGTCCTGGGGACTCTCATTAAGTAGTGAGTCTAAGTGACATCATCAGGAGGCACCCTCGCGGGTTTTCCCGCCTTGGGCTGCATGTCGGCCGCGTGCGTGACTAGGCGCGTGGCTGAGGACGCCGATGATGCAGAGCCCCAATGGGAGCTCTGCCATGAGGCCTGTGGTGAGTGGGGAGCCTGAGGATGCCGTGAACTGGCTGCGGTCGCTAGGGAGGGGGTACCCGGAGCTGGTCGACGGAAGCGCGAGGTGAGCAGGCCCGGCCACGGTGCCAACGCAGCTGGAAAGCGCAACAATAGATGCACTGAAGAAAGTACAGAGAAGGGCGACCAAAATGATAAAGGGGATGGAACAGCTCCCCTATGGGGAAAGGCTGAAGAGGTTAGGACTTTTCAGCTTAGAGAAGAGACGGCTGAGGAGGGATATGATAGAGGTGTTTAAAATCATGAGAGGTCTAGAACGGGTAGATGTGAATCGGTTATTTACTCTTTCAGATAATAGAAGGACTAGGGGGCACTCCATGAAGTTAGCATGTGGCACATTTAAAACTAATCAGAGAAAGTTCTTTTTCACTCAACGCACAATTAAACTCTGGAATTTGTTGCCAGGGGATGTGGTTAGTGCAGTTAGTGTAGCTGGGTTTAAAAAAGGATTGGATAAGTTTTTGGAGGAGAAGTCCATTAACTGCTATTAATCAAGTTGACTTAGGGAATAGCCACTGCTATGAATTGCATCAGTAGCATGAGACCACCTTAGTTTTTGGTACTTGCCAGGTTCTTATGGCCTGGATTGGCCACTGTTGGAAACAGGATGCTGGGCTTGATGGACCCTTGGTCTGACCCAGCATGGCAACTTCTTATGTTCTTACCTTGTAAAGAATGCTTTCATCACTTCATAACATCTCAGTAAAAATAATGTTGGAAACCATGCCAGCCTCCAGCCTGCTTCTTACTGCAAAGTGATTCTAATGCTCCTCGGTGAGGTCATCATCAATGCCGTATACAATAACTTTGAACTGGGATGTGGCAACGCTCAGGCTTTGAAAGTAATCTTTACCCTCGCTCAGGCAATCCTGGTTATTAACATGTGAGACTTAAAAAGAAAGTTTACCATCAGTGACTGTGTTCGAGAATTGGCCTTTGGGACCCATCTGGGACTACTAGCCCATGGACTTCACTTTCCCTTGGTTTCAGTTCATTACTTTCTTTGCTTGTGTGTGTGTGGAGGGTGGGAAGAAGGGTCAGATTAATAAATGTGTTTTCTATCAATAGCTAGTTTAGTTAAGTTCTTAATATACCACAGTCTCCAATTTAAAACAAAGTGGTTTACAATTAAAAATTAATCGCTCTGATTTTAATTGGAGATTGTGATATATTAAGAATTTATGATTTTCAGTCGCCTGAACAGTGCGTCTCATCCGTAGGAGGTCTCACTCACTGTCAGAACACTTACTGCCGGGGGTCACAGTTCACGGGAGGGGGTAAGATTCAGTAGGGCTGCCAGTAGGCTCTGCACATGCTTTTAACCTCTGTATTTTGTAGTTAATTTCCAAAGAGGTGACAAGCTGGCCAGCTGCTCGCTGAAAATAAGCTAGCAAAAAGTGTGCATGCTAAAAAGCAGCGGCATTGCTTTCACCAGCTGAGGGGATGAAATAACTGGTGAACATTTGAAAAACAAAGGTACATGGGCTGTAGTTTTCTACCCCTAGCTTAAAACATATTCTGGAAAACGCTTCCTTTTAAACTGGCTGACAATACAAGGCGCTGTGGAATCATGTGCGTACTTTTTAATCATTTTCTACCAGACCAATTTAGGTGGGTACATGGATTTGCAAATTGACCTCGGGAGGTTTCACTTCACCATACTGAATGATCTGGAACAGCAACGTGCTGGGGTAGAGGGTTCTGAGGTGGAGGGAAGAGGGAAGAGGGCAGCAGTTCCCTGGGGAGGGAGAGTTTCGAGAAACACCGAGACACAGAAATACTTCTCACTTTTAAATTCTTACTGAAGACTGTTTTCTCCCGAACACTCTGACAGCACTTCCAGACAGGCAGGGAAATTTTCACCAGCCGAGAATATATCTTGTTGTTAACAGTACACTTGCACTCAAATCTAGATTTGATTTTCTTACACCTTGCCTTGATTACTAATTGTTTTAACGATGGTTTAATAACTCTAATCAAATTTGCCATGGCCTATTTATGAGCCGGTAGCTTGTAGCACATGTCGCACTGCTTTGCATGCTGGGACTTATACAAACCGAGACATGATGCTATATTTACTCCACCATGTTTGTGATTGTCCACGGTCAATTAGTATGACAAAATAAATATGATCGGCTGCTATTAAGCAAACTAAAATGAAAATCACAATCCAGTTCTCTATAAACTCAATGTAAAGAAGTGAAGGATGAGTACTCATCACTTTATGAGCTGGAAACACAGACTATAATGGCAGGTGAGGAGCATAAGGCCTATTAGGGATGTGCATTCATTTGAAATAAATGGATAAAACATGATGAATGAGTCTGTTTGTGGTTCGGTTCATTGTTTCCAAAACAAATGGATGATGCCTCCAAAAATGCTTGAACATTTTTCGTTCATTCATTTTCAGACACAATGTAGTCTGCAGGGCAAGGAAAACTGCATTTTTTTTCTCTTCCAGCCAAACAGAGTGGAGCTGAGGTGGGAAGGGACAAGGAAGGAGGAGGACCAGTCAAGGTGACCAACAATAAACCAACTTATCCCAGCGTAATTTTCTTTTTTTTTTTTTTTTTTTTTCAACCTGAAACAGAAAGTAAAACTTAACTTTGAGCAGTCACCATTTTGTTCAGTCATTTCCCTGTTGGATTTCAGGGAGGCTCTGATTGTGACGCTCTTCTTCTTCACAGTGAAAGACAAAGTTTTACAAAAATATATAAAGAGAAGGAATAGTGGGCTGTTGCCTGTTGTCATAGAACCATTGTACTGTGCGCCAAAGAGATAGTAATCAGGGTTACTGTACCACTCAATACGGGCACTCTGCTGCACAGTAGTGAAGATCGGTATTTCCCAGCAGTGACTCTGACTGGCCGCTGGGTACAGCTGACTTTCTGTATGTCAGATTGTAGCATGCTTTATTACTAACAAAAGTGACTGTGTTTGTACTGTTGTCTGTGCATGCCCACATTAGCACTGGATACACAGTACACTACATTGTAACACTATAACCCTCCAGCCACTGCTTATTATCTTCTATGCCAGTGACATCAAAGGGTAGACAAGGCAACAACAGTGGGAGAAGAGGAGGAAAGGCTTTTTCTCCATAGGGACCTAGTAGGGTCAGCACAAGCAGTAAGGATGTGCAGCAGGGACGGATTCGTCCCATTTGGTGTTCGTATTTGTGGGGAGTGAAATCCGTTGCATCCGTTCTCGGGGGACCCCGATCCATTCATTAGTTACGTATGTATTCGTTTTCCCAAAAAAAACCCCATCCCAATCCTTTAAATGTAATTAACTACAACCTCCCACCCTCCTGACCCCCCCCAAGACTTACCAAAAGTCCCTGATGGTCCAGCGGGGGTCCTGGAGCAATCTCCTGCACTCAGGCTGTCGGCTGCCGGTATTCAAAATGGCGCCGATAGCCTTTGCCCTTACTATGTCACAGGGGCTATCGGTGCCATTGGTCGGCCCCTGTGACACAGTAAGGGCAAAGGTTATCGGCGCCATTTTGAATACCGGCAACCGACAGCCCGAGTGCAGGAGATCGCTCCAGGACCCCCGCTGGACCACCAGGGAATTTTGGTAAGTCTTGGGGGGTCAGGAGGTTGGGGGGTTTATTTGTTAGATACGTTGTATTCGTCGGGGTTCACCATACGTTTCGTGACTCCACGAATACAACAAATAGGGACATATACATTGCGGCTTGCCAATACATCAGAAACAAATGCACACCCCCAACAAGCAGCACTACTGATGATAGTAACAGAAATCCCCTCACCAAGATATGTTTTAGGAAGAGGAAACCAGCTACAGAAGCAGAGCTATAGAATTGCATCTGCCTGCCCCCATCTCCACTGTTACTATGGTGCCAGGTCGGAAGTAGGCAGAGTCAATGGAGGGTAGGATCAGCACTGGTGGGTGGGGAGCATCAATAGGAGTGGCACATGCAAAATTAGAACAGTGGTCCGTCCCCCCCCCCCCCATTTCCTCCTGAGCAATGTCTGAGAAACTCCTGACTCAGATTAGCGCTGGTGCAAAAGTGTCCAAACGCCTTAGGCAGTGATGACATCATAGAATCATAGAAACATAGAAATGACGGCAGACGAAGACCAAACGGCCCATCCAGTCTGCCCAGCAAGCTTTGCACTTTTTTTTTCTCATACTTATCTGTTACTCTTGTCACATGATCAATTCTCTCTCTCTTTCTCTGCCCCCCCCCCCCACTCTCTCTCTCTCTCCATATTGCAAATAGCACACCACAAATGGCCCCAGCATCTCAAATAAACATACCCCAAAGAATAGGATTACCCCCCAGCTCCATGACTCATGCATGCTGCATCTCATCCTGCTGCAATCTTTTCACAACTGCCACCCTTACCAGCTACTCTGCTACCCTGCACACGTCCGGTGCCCTAGGCCACTGCCTACTCAGCTGGCCCTGATTCAAATGAATCATGTGAAGGATTTTCAGACTCATAGGATATTGATCTTCTAGTGGTTAAGGAGGGTTTGGGGAGTTTAATTTCTAGTGTGATATCCAGTGAACATCCACAGGAGGCAGCAAGTGATACAGCCATACTCAGAATCATCCCCCAGATAGATCAGATGAGAGCATGGGAGATGGCCATGACCTTTCCAACCCCATCCCAGCAGCAATGCCCAATGATCCAGAGAGGGAGAGGGAAAATCCAACAGCTCATGAGGAAACGAAGCTACAGAATTAGCAAAGCAAATGTAATAGGGATGTGCATTTGTTTTGAACGAATGCGCAATCCGCAATGTATAGGTCCCTATTTGTTGCATTCGGAGGTCCGCGAAACGTATGGCGAACCCCCACGAATGCAACATATCATTAACGAATAAAATCTCCACCCTCCTGACCCCCTCAAGACTTGCCAAAAGTCCCTGGTGGTCCAGCAGAGGTCCTGGAGTGATCTCATGCACTCGAGCCGTCGGCTGCCGGTATTCAAAATGACGCCGATAGCCTTTGCCCTTACTATGTCACAGGGTCTACCGGTGCCATTGCTCGACCCCTGTCACATGGTAGGAGCAATGGAAGGCCGGCGCCATCTTATGCTCTTACCATGTGACAGGGGCCGACCAATGGCACCGGTAGCCCCTGTGACATAGTAAGGGCAAAGGCTATCGGCGTCATTTTGAATACCGGCAGCCGATGGCTCGAGTGCAGGAGATCACTCCAGGACCCCCGCTGGACCACCAGGGACTTTCGACAAGTCTTGGGGGGGGGGGGGTCAGGAGGGTGGGGGGTTGTAGTTAATTAAATTTAAAGGGTTGGGATGGGTTGTTTTTTTTGTTTTTCCAACCTTAATGGAAAACGAATACCGAATGCACCTAATGGACGAATCGGGTTTCCCCCTATGAAAACGGATGCGAAGAATTTGGGTCCCGGCGCAACGAATACCGAATAGCAACGTATCTTTTCCCTCTGCACATCCCTAAAATGTAACCCAGAATAGGAAAGGGAATAGCCTCTCTCCCTCACTTTTCCTCCGACGGCAGTCACACGTAAAATAACTCTTCTTCTCTGCATTGTGATTATTAACAATACCCGTGCTTTCCCCCGGACGTAGGGGAGAGAAGTAAGCGCAGTGAAATGCAGTAAGTGTTCATTCACAGCAATAAACACCTCAACTCAAATTCAATTGAATTTCTAATACAAGAGCACAAACTGAAAACAAATGATTTTGATAGCAAGCAGAATGTCTTTAAATACTTTACAGGAACACCTTTAACAGCTTCAGTGAAGACGTTAATTTAACTGTTTATCTCTCACTATTAACCTTCTTGTTCCTTTTCAGGTTTTGCAAAGAACTTCAGACATTAACTTTCTAACTTTTACCTTGCAGGTACAAGAATTCACCAACAGCAAAATCATCAAATTCGTTTCAGTTCAAATGATCAACACAAGCTTGCCTTGTAGTGCAAATTTTGAAAACCAGAGTAAGTTTCTTTTCTTGAAGTATTTTCCCTCTTTGTTTTTTGAAGGTTTCAGTTCTTAGAAAATCAGCAGGAAAATTAGATTATCTTCAGTATTTAGGAGATGAGGATGCCACATTTATGTCAGTCTTTCCTTGTGCCTCTCTCTCCTCACCATGTCCCTGAGAATTTCTGTGCAGGTTTTCTGTCTGTACTTCCCTGTGTTTCTGGTCAGAAATGTACTGGTTTTGTAGCAGCTGTACAAGAAATAGCTCACAGTTCTGCAGCCCTTGCTAGTGCTTCTAGAGAGCATAGACACGCTTTCTTCATCTTGAAATCTTTGATCATCTGATCCTCGGGTCCTATGGTCCATGTCTGGCCATATACAAATAGACGTGACTGCAACATTTGTTTTTAAAGATTAATGATACACAGAGAAAAAAATGTATTTTAAATGTCTCTGTGTATCATTAATCTTTAAAAACAAATATTGCAGTCACGTCTATTTGTATATGTATAGGGATCATCTGCATAATATAGACTAACTTTAGTGTGATCCATGTCTGGCCATACCATCTACTATCCTGAGCTTTACCAAATCACAAAGAGAGACTGTTTATGTCCATGCAAATTATCTTCCAGCAGAATCTAGGGATGCATATGCATCATTTCCTGGAACCACTGAACTGTTTGTGAGCCAGCTAATAAAAAAAACCCAAAACAATAAAAAATATGTCATCTAATTTTTGTCAGCTACTCAAGTTTACTTTCTTTCTGTGAAGATGTGTCTGTCAGTCTTACTGGCATACAACTCTAGCAGAGAAGTCTTCCTTAGATTTTCTCTTTCCTGTCATTAATTAGGAGATTTATTTCAAGGTCTCAAAGAAGAACTACCCTTTTAGAAACAGTAGTTCACTCTGCTGGGGCATCAGTGCTTCAGTCAGGGGCTTCTGGTTTTAATATCAGACTCTGACTGAACAAGTGTCCAGATTCACAATTGAAACAGATTGCATTCAAGCGCTTCTTCTTCACTCTAACTTTTATCTACAGCAAGATTACTATTTCCATGTGTCTCTGCTGGTAAACTTTAACTTTAAACTCAATTTGCTTTCACACAAATTTCTCCTTTTCCTTACCCTCTCTTCAAAGATTCTCTTTTTCTAGTACAGCTGTACCACTGGGATAAAATGCAACCCACAACTGCCAGGGTTAAGGACTTTCCTTTGCCAAACAATTTCTGTCGCTCTTGGACCAGAGAAAAATGACTTTGTTTTTCTTTTTTCACTAACTGCTTCTGCACAGGAATGCTTCTGATCCTCTCCAACTCTTTCTGCAATCTGGCTCCATATTGTTCCTTTTCCCTGAGCAGAAGCAATAACTGCAAGCAATGATTGATTACTTTTCTCCCCGCCTTTTTTGTTTACATTTCCTTCCTGCAGGTCAGCAGCAATTAATGACAGAAATAGAGCATGTGTGTGATTGACAGCATGTATGTAAGTAAGATTGAGTGTGATTGAGAGAGTCTGATCAGGGAGGTGACTGGTGGGTGTGTATGTGTGAGAGAGAGAGAAAGAGAGACTGGTTAGGTTTTGTTTCTTTTCATTCAGTTTGAGACACAGAGACTGGTTGTGGAGTCTAATTGGTGTATGAATGTGAGAGAGAGACAGTCTGGTCAAAGAGATAATTGGTGTGTATGAGGAAAAGAGACTGGTCAGGGAGGTGACTGGTATGTGTGTGTGTGTGAGAGAGAGAGAGAGAGGTAGGTCACTAGTGTGTGAGATTCAGAGACTGGTTATGGAGTCTAACTGGTGTGTGTGTGTGTGTGTGTGAGAGAGACTAGTCATGGGCCCTAAGGAAGAGGACCATGAGGACAGATCATCAGCAGCCACTGCTGATTCTGTTGTGTGCTACTGGCCTTCATGGGAAAGCAGGATAAGAGTTGCTCGGTAGAGTAAGTTAAGGTGGCTTTTTAAGTTTATTTTTCTTAATTGACTGCCATTTAAATTATTGGGTATTACGTGATGAGTCTTCTGTTTTGAAATATTTTATTGGTATTTGGAGAATTTTAAATAATTTGTATGAGTTTTTAATTGTTCTGCCATTGGCTTTAATGGGAAGTGAATGACTACATGAACAAAATAAATGAATTACATTTTGGGATCCAAACTGAATGAAATGAATCGCCAAGTCACACAAACCAAATGAACGAACAAAACCGAACATTTTTCTCTGTGGACATCCCTAATTCCTATGCAGTCTTCCCATTTTATTTCCTGCTGCAATTAAAAACTTGTAAGTGCAAAAGACCTAGCCCAGTGTCCACGTTACAAATGAGTTTTATGGATGTGATCTGGAAGAATTTCAGTGTATGTAGGGCACAGTGATGGAAGAACTGCTGTGTGCATGCCTGGCAAGAGCTAATTAAAAGTAATTTGTAAACGCATTTGTTAGGCTGCTGATTGATGACTTAATATGTAAATTGCCAAAGTGCTAGTATTTTAATATTATTAACACTCTTCATTTTCGAGTGCGGAGGTCTGCTAGCCATAGAGGTGGAGGAGCAAGCTGGATTCTTTGATCGTCTCAACAGGAAAATTCACTAACATTACAGTAATCTTTTTATGCTAGCTCTATAATACCTGTACCACACAGGATTATGTGTTGCAGTGTGTGTGCATCGGGTGGCCCCTTTAATCTATTGGGCAGAACTGGCTTTGCAGAAGAGGGCTTAGCTTACTTTGCGGTAAAAATGACTCAGGAGATTTCAGTTACCCCTAGGTGACTGGGGTAGAAAATAATAAAAGGTTACATTCAAGGGTTGCATTGGTGCTTGAGAGAGAAGTCCCACGTTTACTGGGCAAAAAGCTTAGCAGAGAGAGACCGTACAAGAAAGTACTTAAGTCAGGTTACGTAGTGCCATAGGTATTCAAGGATTAGCTAGCATGCTACAAAGCAATCCTTCCAGGACCTCCTGCCCCCTTGAGGGTCCTTTAAAAGCCGAGGAATGAGCTGACCTCTGCTATGGCTACTCCAACATTTTGATCTCCAGCGGTGGTGTCCCAGAGAGTGGTGTCAGCAGGCTATAGAGCAGGGCTGCCCAAACTTGTCCTGGGGACCCCTTAGCCAGTCGGTTTTTCAGGATATCCGCAACGAATATGCATGGCCGTGGCTTGGCTGGACAAGCCACGGCTAGTCATGAAGACAAAAAATGAAAAGATGTCAAAACCTGTAAGGTCACAATGGGCCCCACTCCTCCCAGCCAATCAGATATCTCTATATAATATGCAGGAGATTTATTTGCATGAACTACCTTCTATATATGCAAGTATTTCTCATGCATATTCATTAGGGATAGCCTAAACATCCAACTGGCTGGGTTGGTGGGGATGGGGGTGGGCAGTGGGGAGAGGGCCGAGGACTGGTTTGAGCACCCCTGCTATAAGGAATCCTGCCATTCATTTTAAAATATTATTTTATTCCATAGAACAAACATTAAGATAGGACAAAGTGGTTCAGAGTAGTTAAATCACAAGCAGATTGTGATAAATTGCAGGAAGACCTTGTGAGACTGGAAGATTGGGCATCAAAATGGCAGATGAAATCTAATGTGGACAAGTGCAAGGTGTTGCATATAGGGAAAAATAACCCTTGCTATAATTACACAATGTTGGGTTCCATATTAGGTGCTACAACCTAAGAAAGAGATCTAGGCATCATAGTGGATAACACATTGAAATCGTTGGCTCAGTGTGCTGCGGCAGTCAAAAAAGCAAACAGAATGTTGGGAATTATTAGGAAGGGAATGGTTAATAAAATGGAAAATGTCATAATACCTCTTATCGCTCCATGGTGAGACTGCACCTTGAATACTGCATACAATTCCGGTCTCAGCATCTCAAAAAAGATATAGTTGCGATGGAGAAGGTACAGAGAAGGGCGACCAAAATGATAAAGGGGATGGAACAGCTCCCCTATGAGGAAAGACTAAAGATGTTATGACTTTTCAGCTTGGAGAAGAGACGACTGAGGGGGATATGATAGATGTGTTAAAATCATGAGAGGTCTAGAATGGGTAAATGTGAATTGGTTATTTACTCTTTCAGATAATAGAAAGACTAGGGGGCACTCCATGAAGTTAGCATGGGGCACATTTAAAACTAATCGGAGAAAGTTCTTTTTCACTCAATGCACAATTAAACTCTGGAATTTGTTGCCAGAGGATTTGGTTAGTGCAGTTAGTGTAGCTGGGTTTAAAAAAGGTTTGGATAAGTTCTTGGAGGAGAAGTCCATTACCTGCTATTAATTAAGTTGACTTAGAAAATAGCCACTGCTATTACTAGCAACAGTAACATGGAATAGACTTAGGGGGTCATTTTTCAAAGCAATTGCGTGTGATCACTAAAAAGGGGCGATGTCAAGACGGGAACAGGAGGAGTCGGGGTGGCACCAGGGCGGACGCCACGAAGACGGTGTGGATGGCGAAAAGGTAAGGAGCCTTTTCGCTGTCTATTTCGCGCCCAATAGCACCACCTTTTATGATAGCGCTATTGGGTGTGAAAACCGGCAGCGATCGCATCGCATCGCTATCACAGGCCCGCCCCCCGGTTCGCCCCGCCGCTCCCCTGCACTGCGTAATTCACGCCGCCACGGTAGGTTAGAAAACTTAGGCCTTAGTTTTTGGGTACTTGCCAGGTTCTTATGGCCTGGATTGGCCACTGTTGGAAATAGGATGCTGGGCTTGATGGACCCTTGGTCTGACCCAGTATGGCAACTCTTATGTTCTTATGTTCGGAAGCGCATACCTGAATATAAATCTGTTAGGCTATAACAGGGGTGGCCAACTCCAGTTCTTGAGAGCCACAAACTGGCTTGGTTTTCAGGATATCCAGAATGAATATGCATGAGATAGATGTGCATGCACTACTTCCATTGTATGCAAATGTGCCTCATACATACTCATTGTGGCTATCCTGAAAAGCTGGTCTGTTTGTGACTCTCGAGGACTGCAGTTGGCCACACCTAGTCTATAAGTTACCACTAGCCTTTGTGTTGGTTTTGCTACTACAGACTAACAAAGTTACCCATTCGGAAATATAAAAAAGTAATTTTTTTTTTAATGAGAGTTTTGTGAGCAATGCTAACATGATGTAGGTGGAAGGATTTCTTTGTAGTGAGAAGGGTTCATTTTATGAATATTGTGCTTCATAATGGATCTGCTATCATCCCCATTACTCTTGATTGCAATACACACATTACAGCTTGTGAGTCATGCTTACAAAAATTCCCAAGACAAAATACTGACTGTAGGGAGAAATCTGCATCAGCGTGGCCAGAGCAGGCATAGAGTGAGAGCAGTTTGAAGGGTGAGAGGAAGCAGTGCCGTCTCATCAGAGCACGAGGTCACAGCATGATGGCAGCAGCACCACTGGGAAGGCAAAAAATGAAAATAAACAAAAGGAGATTGGAGGAATAATGGAGAAGGTACTGGCAGGCCAGTGGGGGGCATAGAGGACTGCATCTCCAGGAAAATGGGGTATGAATTTAAGAAATTCTTCAGTTTATTTATTTGATCCATCCTGTTCAACTCCTTGAATTGCTCTTCTGGCAGCTCTCCATGGATGGCCCAGGGTAAAAGATGAAAAAGTAGGCATCATAGGCAGTTCTGTGTCACAAGGAAAATATGGCTTTATGATCTTCAATGTGGCCTTTATCAGCACCTAAAATGTAAACAGGTGATCAGAATCACTGATTTCCTTTTGTCCTCCAGGAAATCTTAAGCATTTTGTAGCCTGTCCTGGGCACAAGGGGAGGGTGATGGGCCATGCAAAGCCCTATGACCTCCCAGGGTCCCTACAAGGGGTGTGTGTGTGTGTGTGTGTGTGTGCGCGAGTGTGTGTTTGGAATTCACTTTTCAAGGTCCTTCAGGTTTTGTACTCATGGGGTTCTCCCTGCAAACCAGTCAAGCACACAGAAAAAGATTACGTCCATACCAGCTCCACTGTTCAAAAATAAAATCTTTACTGACTGATGGCAATGAAATCAAAGTCCCAAAATACAATTCTGAATAGTGTTCACACTGTATCTCAATCCACAAAAAAAGTCACTAATAAACACAGTCTCTTTCACCTCTCCTCACTCTTTCCCCCAAATAGATCGGCTCTTTGGGACAGGTACCCCCTCCACCCTGGATACCCTCTTCCTCGGACCTATGGGGTAGCTGCAATCTTCTCCTCTCTTTCTCTTTCTTCTCTGGAGCCTCAGGCTGATTTTAACTGAATCAACCTCTAACTCCAGCGAACTTTTCCAAGTCAACTGCCCTTCCTTTGGCACTTGCCAGTAAACTGGTGCACAAATTCTCCCAGGAAATCCTATTCTCCTTAGGGCTTCCAACTTCACTCTAACAGAATTTCTTAGGCAGGTTGTTCTTGCTCTCACACCTCCTAGTACACTTGTCCCTAACCCTTTGGATCCTCTTCTCTCCAACTTCTGGACTCCCAGGACGTCCTTTCCTATAATCCTTCTCTTCCAATCCTCTGAACCTTCGCTTTGAAGGAAAAGGCTCTATGGTGCTACTCTGTGAAGAGATGGCTCCTAATACCAGCAGGACTCCAGATCTTAGAATCCTCTCCTTATTCAACTCTAGACCTTCCCCGTGGAAGGATAAGACCCTTCAAGTGTCCACTGTGAGGAGAGATATCTGCACCCTCAGCCCTGAGCTAAGGCTGATGCTAAATCCCCCATTTCACATGGACACAGGAATTTTGTTAGATCTCAAACCTGTCCCACTAACACACCTACAAGTACACTGACCTCACAAATATGGACAGGGACTAGATGAAGACCTCTGACTCACATTACTGGGAGAATGACATGTTGAAGCCACAACTACTATTCTACTAAAGGGCAAACACAGCTATAGGGTATAGAATTTGATACCTGGTTACAACTAGAAGAAAAATAATTAAAAAAAATACTGCAGTAGCATTTCATTTTAAAAAGAGTGAACAATTAAATAAGGAAATTAATTAGAAGGAAACTAAAAGGATCAGTTGCAAGGATTAAAAGTCTGAGACATGGAGATTGTTTAAAACTCAAGCTTAGAAGCTCAGATAAAATGTATTCCACAAGGTAATAAAAGATCAAAAGAAGGCCAAATGATTGCTAGCTTGGCCAAATTGGGCTGTGAAAGAGACTATTAAAGCCAAAATAACATATTTTTAAAAAACTGGAAAGTAAGAAATAATAAAAAAATATAGGAAAAAATATAAGCAATAACTAATTACATCTAAACCATCAATAAAAAAGGCCAAGAGAGAATTTGAGGGGAAATAAGGCAAAGAGGAGGCGCACGCGTATTTTCAAAACATCTACCTGTTCACCTCTCCAGCGTGTCCCAATGAAGCATTGACTAGTGGAGATTATGACACCCAGCATAGGACTCTGAGTGATCAGAAAGGGAATTGGTCAAGTAACTTTCATTTAAGATATTGGCAGAGCGGTTGCCTGCCCTGGAAAGCCCGTTCCAGCTTCTCTGCCTGAAGAAAGACAAAAAAAAAAAAAAAAGGGAACACCAACAGATGAAGAAAATACTCTAGTAAGCACTTAGAATTGTTTTTAACCTTTAATGTGAGCATTTAATTGCTGACAAATCCTAAGCCCATTACAGGAATCCCTTTGCACCTCCTCTGCAGAAATTATTCAGCAGATCTTGAATATAATATTACAATGTGCCACCTGTCTGAAAAGGTTTATTATTTATCCCATATTCTTTTCTCCCCCCTAATAAAACAAACTCTGAGCCACATAAAAGAGATTTACTGTGCTCTTTCAGGGAGTAGCTTATTAGCTGGGGACAGTTCGGCTCTGCATTTATCTGTCAGTTCCACTGTGTCCTCCTTTTGTTTCTGAAACAGCCTTTGTCAAATGGCCTGAAACAAGAGATTACTCTGGCCAGTGACCTCAGCCTCGCAAATGTTAGGTCCATTACTTTAATGGTAGTTATTCAGCAGTAATGAGCCGTGCATTTAACTTACTGGAAGTTGCATACCTAATTGAAGGCAAACTTCAAATTCTTTTAATGTTAAGGCTTCTTTACCTCCATTTCCCTTCCGTGCGCTGAGTGATGGGGAGATCAAGCCTAAGGTTTAATTACCTCAGAGAACATTAGCTTCAAAGGCTTGCTTGCTGGCTCCCTCAGCATTTAGTGCCTTGGCAAGAGGCATGGAGAGTGGAAGAGTTGTTGGCGATTAAGAAGGAAATGAGAGATGGAAGGGTTCCATGCTGGGCACAGCTTGGCACTGGTAGCCCTCAAATAAGTCACCAGAGCAGAGGTGTCAGCAGGTTGACAGAATAGCTAGGGCGGGACATCTTTACCGTACAATATTACAGTGTTTGACCTTGCACGTTCAGGGCATGAGGCTCTCAGTTGCCTTCCAACCTGTTCCTTCGCCTATGAGCGCAGTTTGGCGAGCGCGCCTGCTCCAATGTATGTGGGGGTCAAAGAGCTAGCCAAAATGTTGGATCACGGGGTGCATCAGAGATCAGCAGTGGGCACAACTGACGGCAAGCAAGGAAGCGACTGCCTTTTAATAGGAAGATGTCTCCTTGATAGTCTTGCTTCAAAAAGTAATTAAAGTTAGCAATTGCTTTATTATAAAAAGTAATGCCCTGCAGGTTACTGATGATCTAATTACAGCAAACGCTATCTGACTTGCTTGTGCTAAGATATTGGCATCTTAGGTGATGCTGACATAAACCAGTAAAAGGACAGGAAGAATTCCAGCCCTGTAACTGGCACCATGGTATGGGCAGATCCTTCAGCAGTCAGCACCAAGCACGTCTAGTGTTTCTATAGACATGATAAGCAGTAGTAGTAGTAGTAATAGTAGTGGTGAAGCACTGTTCACCCTCCCTCTATTCTCTCCCCATCCCCATGAAAATACTTGTTCTCGGCTAGCAAATGTCCTTCAGCTATGATATCGTATATTATGCAATACTACGATCAGTGCAGTTAGTGTAGCTGGATTTAAAAAAGGTTTGGATAAGTTCTTAGAGGAGAAGTCCATTACCTGCTATTAATTAAGTTGATTTAGAAAATAGCCACTGCTATTACTGGCATCAGTAGCATGGTATAGACTTAGTTTTTGGATACTTGTCAGGTTCTTGTGGTCTGGTTTTGGCCTCTGTTGGAAACAGGATGCTGGGCTTGATGGACCCTTGGTCTGACCCAGCATGGCATGTTCATATGTTTTTCTTTATTTTTCCCTAAGAGCTGTTTTTCTTTTAGTTTGCAAGAACTGTACGTCTAATTAGAAACATTCTTAGTTCTGATGCTTGTTGAATTTTTCCACATAGTTAGCACATCTGAAAAAAAAACCCCAAAGCTTAGAATACAAAAAAAAATCACACCCAAGCTAATGGTCACTTGGATGCATCACTGATAGGAAGCTACCATGACAGCGCATGGCCTGCACGCTAAGCCACACATAAAAACCTGGAAAAACTAAAGGTACATTGTCTAGAAGGAGGAAAGGAAATGTGAGAAATGATACAAACATTCACATTTCTGGCAGGCTTCAATAAGGTATCAGAAAGTAGCATTTTCTGTAGGCTGAAAAGCTCAGGGGCAAGAGGTCATCGTATGAAGCTGAAGGTATAGATGACGTCCAAAAGGAATATGAGAAAATGCGTTTTCACTAAAGGAGTGGTGGACACCTGGCATAGATTTCCAGGTGAGTGGTAGGAGCTGGGGAAGAGAAAGAGAAGATCCATCAAGTCAGATCGAGTAAGACCCAGGACACAATGGTAAGCAGGCACAAATGGGCAGATTGTGTGGACTAAATGGTCCTTTTTTGCTGACATTTTCTGTTTCTATGTATGCATATTGGAAATAAGACAACACTTAGCAACACAGGCATGAATTGTGTTACTCACTGAAGATTGTGTAATTCCCTCCCAGATAATATCCAAACACAAATAATAATACTTGGTTTTAGTGAAAATTAGGGATGTGGATTTATTTTGAACAAATGATAAAAATGCAACAAATGCTATTTATGGTTTATTTGACTGGTACAAACCAAAAATTATCCTCAGTCGAAAATACGCTTACATTTTCAGGTATTTTCATGTTTGTGTAAAAAAAAAAGTGCCTCCAGTGAGACCAGGCCTCAGCCTAGGCTCATTCCTGAGGCTTGGCCAAAGGCCAGGTTCTGGTTGCCGAGGCTCAGGCCTAAGCCCAGATCTGATGAGAAGACCCAGCTGAGGCTGGGTTCTAGTTGTCCAGGTCCAGGCCTAGGCCTGAGACCTAAACCCAAGGCTTAGGCCAGGGTCTGATGCCGGGGTCTGGCTGAGGCCAAGTCCTGTCACCGAGACCTGGGCCTAGGCCCACTAGGCCAGGAGGCCCAGGAGCAGGCATTCCAGCATCTTCTTTTCTTCACCTAGCAACTAAAAATGGTGTTCTCTGCCTAGATGTACTACAGTGACATCACTGCGGCCCTTTCCTCCGGGGCGGACAGCATTTTGAAGCATTTCGGGGCAGAGTTAAGTAAATAAGTTATCCAGCTAACTCTAGTCATGCTATAGAGTAGTCTTAATGATAGCTGGATAAACCTATCCAGCTATCTTTTAGATCGCTGGCTATATTCAATAGTGTAGCTGCACCACTGAATATCTCTTCAAAGTTAGCTGGATAAACATATCTGACTAGCTTAGCAGGATATTCATCAGTACATCTGCACCACTGAATATACCCGACTAAATTAGAGTTTAGTCGGATAACTTTAGACCTGTTCAATATCAGGGCTAACTTATCTGGCTAACTTAGCAGGATAAGTCTGAATACTTTCACTTATCCAGCTAAGGTAATTGGATAAGTAGCCATGCCCTGGAACATCTCTGTTCCATCCACCACTTAGATGGATAACTAGCTGTATAAATAGTTATCATTCAGGAGTCGAATATTCAAATACCACCACTTAGCTGGATAAGTCTAAACTTACCCAGCTATGTGACGCTGAATATTGACCTCTATGTGACCTGATAAGAGAACATCATACACCAGAATGATGCACTTCCTTCTATCTTCAAGAGGGTAACTATCTTCAGCCCCATCAATGCCCATAGCTTGGCACCTGAAAAACACAAGAACACATTTTCTTCACTCTCTGTTATCTTTCCCCCTTCATCTTCTTGAGAAGAATACCAAAAACTGAATTTGTTTGAGTTTATTTATTTCTATGCCAGATATATCCACAAGTCCAAAGCGGCTCTCAATAAAATCCATTATACATAAAATGAACAGACAGTAGTCTACAAGACAATACAAATTCAAAACATGCATGTTCTCCGTACACATACAAGCTAAAATACTTAATTCAAGTTCTTGTTCTTGCAGCATACCAAATACTAGATGGAAATATCAACCAGTAGCATAAAATGCTTTTCTAAACAAAAGTGCTTTTCGCTGCTTTTTAAAGGTTTTACTGCAGGACTGCTTGCGTAAAGCAGCTGCTAGCAAGTTCTACAAGGCTGGTCCTGCAACTGCAAAACTTCTTTAGCAGGACTCCAACAATGACGGGAACTTCTAGGAGTCACTGACTCTGCAATCTCAAATGTATGGTAGGACAATACATTTTTAACAATACAAGGTGGAGAATCCTCACTTAGAGCATTGTGAATCATCGTCAAGATTTTATAATGAATTCCTTGCTCAATTGGTAACCAATGGAGAGATCTTAAAATTGGTGTTACAAGGGCAAGATGGCGGTGGTCAGTTAAGATGCTGGTTGAGAGCCCTCCTATGTTGGCCTAACAGTTTTTCCTTTTTTGCTTTTTCATGCTGCCTTAATAATGCTGCATACTAAAAGGAAGGGCAGACTGAGAGGTGAATAACCGGCTACAGCCCCCAAGGTGCCCCGGTCAAAAGAAGGTTGTAGGGTTTCTCATCTTGGCATCGCTTGGATCTCTGAGGCCGTCCTTGGCGGTTGTAGCTGAGGAGTGTGCGGCTCTTCCATCGGACCTTGAGACAACTTTGAGACTGGAGCCCCCCAGACTCCCTCCCCACTGCAGATGAACATTTTGTCTGAGAAATTGTTGCTGCCAGATGCCTCAGGCTTGAGGGTTGTGTCAGCGGTTTTGGCTGGGGCATCTCCTCTTTCTGTAACCACGGGACTTGAAGCAGAAAATGCGGTGGAGGCTTCTCCATTGGGAGATCATCGGGCTGTGTTGCTGAGTGAGGAGGATGGTGGCACCCCCACCTTCCTGTGTTCCACTCCCCATGTAGGCGGGGGTAATGCTGAGGGTGAGGCTTTGATTTTGAGTCATTGGAATGCCCTTGAGAAGCCAGATACCATTACCTTAGACTCTGTTTGGGGAGCATTAGTCACTCTTGCGAAGTCTATTTCCACATTAACGAGCTTGACTATTGACTTATATTGACGAAACAAGGCCTCAGAGACTTCGGCCTCCTCCCAAAAGGGGAAGCTAGAAGACCTGGAACAACAGGTTACAAAAATCCGGAATGTCTAATTGAATCTTGTGCATGGGAATCTGATTCAAGCAAATAAGTCAGAAAATCTTGAACTCCTCCATATATTTAAACCTCAGAGTATTAAATGTTCCTCTTTTGGATTATATTTCCCCTATGGAGCAATTAAAAAAATACTTGTCAGAAAACCTAAATATTCCAACATAGGCAACTCCACTTATTGCCAAAGCATTCTTTTGCCTATGGAAAAAGAAGGAGTTATGGAAAGAGGCCCTAGAAATCCTTGTATTGATGGATTTGGTCTTAATTTGACCGGGTTTCTGGAAAGTTTGCATCTTTAGAAGTGGTCAAGAGAGGCACTCTTTTGGACACCTTTGCTTTTCCTCAGGATCGAGATAGGGTCATATGTTTATTTCTTCATAGTATAGACTTTCTATGTTTCAAGGCCGGAAAATTTGGATTTATTCAGATCTCGCAAGAACAACTCAGGATTGTTGGCGTAAATTTTTGGCCTTGGGCGCACAATTTATAGTCCGTGATCCCTGTAAATGTATTCTTACATTGAATAATGTTAGATATGTTTATTTTGAGCCTTCTCAGTTGAGAATTTTTCTCGACTCTGATAGGGCTGTGATGTCTAGTCCCAATTAAGGGGTGATTTTTGAAGTAATTATCTAATGCTCGTCTTCTATATTTCTTTTTCTCATTTCTTTTTGTTCCACACCTTTGCATCTTGTCCCTTCCTTTTTCTCTGAATACGGGCAATATTGAATTGGATTTTTCTTTGTCTACTTTTTTTTACTGCCTTTTTATGGTAGTTTGTATCAATTGTACTAAGCCCAGAATTTCTGCATCAAGTAAATCTTGTGTTAAAATCATAATTTGAAATAAATAAAATATATAAAAAGTCAGTGTTATATGATCATACTTACAAGTCCCAATCAGGATCTTGGCGGCTGAGTTTTGAATAATTTGCACAGCTTTTAATGTATAGTGAGGTAAGCCCAAGTATAGAGAATTACAATAATCAATATCAGAAATTATCATTGCCCGCAGCACAGTCTGAGAATCAGGTAAATCCAGATAGGGTTTTATCCTGCCAGCATGTCCATCTTCCAAAAGGACCTTTGTACCAACATTTTAACCTGCGTTTTAAAAGATAAATGAGGTTCTATGATGACCCCCAAGTTCTTTGCTTGTCTTACTATCGGTATAATATGACCGTGAGAAACAAAAGTATCTCAGAAAACCTGCTCAAGAAAGGTTTAATGAAAGTCTATTACTTTTCAACCAATACTTTATTGTACTTAAGGGCAGTCATTTGCAATGAAATAGAAAATACCTATGATATTTCCTATTTTGTTGTATATTGGAAGTACAAAAAAAAAATTATAGGAAAAAACATGAAATGTTGTGTTGTTTTTCTTATTGTTTTGGGGGGGGGGGGGGCCAATAAAAGCAATATTTAAACAACAAAAAAAGACCCTAGAACCCATCCCAACCCTTCCCATATATTACACTATTGACCCCCTCCCTAGGACTCACCAAAAATACCTATCGGGGAGCCCAGGAGCAAACTCCCACTCCTGGGCCGGCAGCTGCAATTATTCAAAATGGCAGTGGCTGCCCTTTACCTTTATCTTGTGACAGGGGCTACCGGTGCATTGGGCACCATTTCTTAATATGGCGTCAGTCAGCCCGTGCCTTGTTCTGTGGCCCCCCTGGACCTCTCTGCCTTACCCTACAGCCTCTGAACCTGCTAGGCTTTCTTGTCCCCTGTTACCTGTCTAGTCCAGTCCTGTCCTTGTCTGGTCTTTGTCCGCCTCAGTCCAGTACGGTCCCTTGTCTGTTCCCCAGGCCTTGCCCTTGTTCTTTGCCTCAGATCCAGCCCTAGCTTGTGCTCTGTGTGCAGCCTCATTCAGGCCCTGTATCCAGCTCTCAGCTTGTGCCTGCCCTCAGCTTCCAGCCTGTGACTGCCCTCAGCTTCCAGTCTACTTTGCCTCATCCAGCCTACTCCTGATCTCAGCTCCCAGCCTGCATTCAGCTCCCAGTCCATGCCCTGATGTTCCACAGAAGACAGGTCCTACTTTCCCCCAGAACCCAAGGGCTCAACCTGTGGGGGATGGGGTTGGTTAGGCAGAAGACCAGGTCCAGTCCTGTCCTGCAGCCCTGTACTGCCTTTGTGGGGCTGCTCCCTGACTCCTGCCTGCCAGTCCACGACACCCCTTATATTGTATCCACATCCACACACACTCCCTCCTCCCTTCAGAACTTCTCCCCCGCAACCAGGGGTGGCTCAAGGCAATCTTCTGCCTGAGGCGATGGGTGAGATGGCGCCCCCTCCTCTCTCCCTCAAAGCTTGATTCAGGTCAAATCATCAAGGGGTGCAAGGGAAGGGGGGGGGGGGGGCCTTAAAACCTGGCCCTTTCAGTGATTTCAAATGCTGTGGAAGGGGGAAAGCCATTACCCCCAGGAATCCCAAGACCTGCCTCCCACCTTTTCCTCAACATTTTCCTCTGGAGAAGTGGGAGATGGGTGAATGGTGGGAACACTCTCTCTGGGCCGGGCAAGGGCATTAGGCACCCTAGGTGAACTTTACAACCTTGCGCCTATGCCCGCCCTTACCACGCACAATGAAAAATCAATATTACATGAAAAAGGACATTGAGAGTAGAGTCTTCTGAGATAAAATATCGCAACTCTGCAAAAAACCACACTAGGGATGCATATGGGATTAGGCCTATTGTAATGCATGTTGGGTGTAGGCTTTGTCCTCAGAAAGTCCATAGTAAACTGAATTACTAATACAATATAGTAAACCTTCCATACTAAAAAAATGCACTAATTGCCAGGCCTCAAACAGTAAAATCTCTGACTATGAAAAAGCAACACTGCAAATATTACACCAGACCCTAAAACACTAATATATCTCCTATTAGGAAAACAAAACAAGTCAGTCTGCTATAGATCCCCACACAGGAAACTAGCAGAGTCCCTCACCTCAGTCACACATTCAGAACATAGACAGACCCTCCCCAAATAAATAGATTCTCACCAAATATAAGCAGAAATGAACTGGAAACCTCAACAAGTCAGACTGTATGCAAAGCAACAATGGAAAAATAGAAATGCCAGTCCTCAAAACAGTAAAATCCAGGAATATAAAACATCAATCATAATAGTAAAAACATACTAATAAAAAGAATATTTAAAAACAGCTGATGAATAGAATAACTGCAATAATTAAAAACTCATAAAAATTATAAAATGTCCCAAACACCAATAAAATATTTAAAAAATAGCAGATATCAAATAACACCCAATAACAATTGCCTTGCTCCCTTTCATCTTGTCTCTCCCCTTTTTTTCTTTTCAAAATGGGTCAAAAAGAAATGGATGTATTCCTTTGTTTATCTAAAAAATGTTATGATTTGTTTAATCTGTTTTGGGCCCAGAATTTCTGTAAAAGTTTACCTTGTGTTTATATTATAACTTGCAATTAAAAAAAAAATATATATAAACACTTAATAATTAAACTAATAAGGATAATAAAAATCCCCACTTTTCATCCCTGAGAACTTTTGATTTCCAGACACCTTGAGATTTCTGTGGATTAGTGTAGGGGTGGGGGCAGGAAGGGTGAACTTTCTCCTCTTATATATACACATAGAGTCACTCTCTCTCAGACACAGATGCAAAGTCTCTCTCAAGTCACAAAGATGGACAGACACATAGGTCACCTCCCACAGTTATGAATGTAATCGTTAATCTTTTTGTAACTGTTATACCTGTTCTGTTACGCCTGTAAAATGTTGTTATACCTGTAAACCGGAGTGAAGGCCTTTCACTAAACTTCAGTATATAAAAGCTTACGAATAAAAATAAATAAATAGGTACACATTCTGCTGCTATGCTGCTGCTCATGTGCTCACTCACAGGTAAATTTTAAAAGGAGCGCATATGTGCTCATATATGTGTGGCACTGTTACACGCATACTCACAAGTGACCATGGGGGGAGGGGGAGAGAGAGAATCTGACACTCTAATCATATCCCACTGTAAGAGGAGCACTTTCAACTCAGGGTGGGGGCGATCTTACAAGGGTCTACAGACTCATGCACCCTAGGCAGACCAATATAACATCGTGTTTCCCCCCCCCAAAACTGAGAGTTGAATGTGCCCCCTCACAGTGGGATATGTATAGAGTGTCAGGTTCTCTCTCTCCCTCTCCCCCCTCCTCACCCCTGGGTGTTCAGGATCCCTCTGATCCAAAGTCTCCTGACTTGCGCCTCATTGGGACCAGTAGTAAAGTTATGCAGGTAACATGGCTTGCATTGTCATGTTCAGCCTTGCAAAATTCGGGAGTTACTCGTGTAAGCATTGGCCCCAGCCTGGAATGCCCCGCCCCTTTTCTGCCTCCTTATTCTTGACGTGCACACAGGCATGTTCACGCGTACTTCCCGGCTTCTTAAAATTCGCATTGCTCATGCGCGGCCCACATACGCGTATATGGGGCCATTTTGCACGAGCAACGCTTTTAAAATCTCCCTGTCAGTGAATACAGCCGCATTATGTAAAATTCTTGCTATCAACCCTTCCACAGCCTGCAGCAGCCCCCTCCGTTCCCATTCCCGCACCTTTCTGGCACCCACAGGAAACCCAATTGATACCACAGCCAATGCATGCAACCCACATCATGCCGGTTGGCTGCCCCTCACACATGCATAACACAGACAGACCCACACCAAACACAGAAGAGAGAAACCATTAAGTAAAAATAGAAACTTGCTAACAAAAACCGAACTGGAAACTGCAACAAGCAGTGCAACAATGGAAAAACAGAAACATCACTCCCCACAAAAATCATTCATAATATTAAAATCATACTAATAAAAAGAATAGATACATCAAAACAGCTAAGAATACAACATCCAATAATTAAAAAATCACATCAATATTGCAAAACAGCAGACACATGAAATAACAACCAAAAATTAAAACTAATTTGGATTTTAAAATCTTACCCTTTCCATACCTTCAATCTTTTTAATGTCAGTTACCCCGAGATTGTTGTGGATTGGGGGGAGGAGAGCCGCATATATGCACATTTACACATGTTCATTTTTTCATACATTCCCTCACATGCTCTGACACACACTTCTTCTCTCTCCTTCACACATGCATGCTCTCACACACATACTCGCTCTTTCACACACATGCAGGCTCTCGCTCTCTCTCATACACATCAGGCTTTCACATGCACGCAGGCTCGCTTTCTCTAAGAAGAAGATTTTAAAAGTGTTGCGCATGCAAATACAGCCACATACACACGTAAGGGGGCTGTGCAGGAGCTACGTGAATTTTAAATAGCCGGAAGGGCATGCCTACATTCGTATACACGCGCTCGGAAAAAGTAGGCAGGACATGGACATTTCAGAGGTGGGGCCAGTGCTGACGCACGTAGCCCCTAATTTTCCTCAGCTAGTGCGCGTAACATACGTGCACCACTTTGCTACAGCTCCTCAGTAGGCGTAGGAGTCCTGTGAACATGGAGAGAGAGAGATAAGCGCTGAAAATTCTAACAAGAGGAGTTGATTTGTACCCTGCAGTCTCTCTGCTAGCTGCATTGTACAAATCAACTCCTTTTCATCACTTATAAGGTCTAAAATTCTTTAATGATGTCAATTTTACAATGAATATCTCTGGATGTGTCTGTAACACGCCCCAACCGCAACCCACCTCCCGAAAACTCACCCTGAATCAAAATGTTCCCCTTTAGAGTATCAGACTGAGCCTTATAAAGAGTCTCCCTCTCTCTCTTTCTTTCTCTTTCTCACTTTCCACACAATCCTTTTAAAATCTACCCATAAGTCACTATGCAATGGAAAACAGAATGATTACCATTCTTCAAAGCATCAAATAATAAAAATATAAAAAATACATAACCATAATAGTAAAACATACCGATAAAAAGAATATTTCAAAAACAGCTGACAAGTAGAAGCTCCAATAATGAAAAACTCATATACAATTTATTTTTTTAATTTCCCAAACACCAATAAAATATAAAAGCAGCCACATCAAACAACACCCAAAAAATAAAACTAATAAGGATTTTAAAAAATTCATGTGCTCCATACCTGTGAATTTTTAATTTCCAATCACCCTGAGATTGTGCAGAATAGTGCATGTGGGGTGCTTATATATACAAACCCACACACTGCCTCTCATACACACATGCTCCTTCTCTCACACATTCTTGTGCACACAAACACACATGCTCCCCTCTCATACACATATACACTCCCTCTCTCACACATATACTCGCACACACATACTCCCTTGCTCACACATGCTTGCATGACACACACATATCGTCCCTCGTTCACACAATGCTCACACACACATGCGTTTCCTCTCACTCGCTCTTTCCCTCGCAGGGTCACTCTCTGAAACACATACACACATGCTCAACTCCCCCTCCCCCTCCCCCCAATCTCCAGCTCTTTTGATCAGCCCAGGCCCTCATCCTCACTGTGGCCCGCGATATCTTCCTAATCCTGGCTGCTGGAGTACCCCTGATATCCGGGCACCAGCATGCTGGCATTCACTGGGTGGCTGCGGCCTCATTTGATCTTCAGCCACTGGCAGGTTGGGATCCGCCAGCAGCCCCACAGCCTCTTCCGATCTTCCTCCGCTGGCTTGATTTTAGTGCCCCTGGCAGCAAAGTGAGGCAGCTGCTGGGCATTTTGGGGGCATATTTTGCCGCCTGAGGCATCCCCTTCAATCTGCCTCGTTATAGAACGACCCCTGCCCACAACACCACTTAAAGAGATATAAAATCTCCTGAATGCTAGGCACCTTTTCAGTGTCAAGCTGCAAGTACCCAGATTATATATACAGCCATCTCACTGCTGTATCCCACCTTGGGTGGATTTCTTATTTAGAAAGTGAGTAATAAATCCAATTAATGAATAGCCATTAATAAAGCTGTGCCATAATAATACAACACTAAACCCCCAATATAGAGGCCAAGCGCACGCCCCCAAGAATTTCTACCAGGGCCCATTCTATTCACCAAGGTCTGTTTTAGGGCCCCCATCACAGTATCATCCGTTTTTTTTTCCCTTCCATATTGAAAGTAAACCTATCAACGCACATTTTTAGGCTTTCTTTGCAGTGAAGCAATGTAGGAACCACCTCACGTGCCTGACGATGGTGTCCACCTGTGTCCTTTTCCATCTACGCCTATGCAGACAGTTTATAAATGTCAAACCTAGCTGGGAGGAAACTATGAGCATACAATTTCATGGGCAGGAGGAACTGGTAGCAGGAGAGCCCCCCACCCAGCTCCCCTCCCAAACATGCATATTACCCCACCGGTAGCTGGAACGAACACATTCCCCAATACCCCTCCCCCATTCACCAATGTCAATGGCTAGTTACCGGGGTAAAAAGGCTACCTGAAAATTGCCCATCCTGCATGCGGGTAACAGGATTTGCAGAGATCCAGAGTGTGCATTACTCTTACCCATGGAAAAGGTGGGATCGGAGGCAGGGGTTAGGTGGGAGAAGGCAGCAACGCGCACTACTTTTCCCTTCTCTGGAGTACGGCTTTCCGGCCTTCTGTTCATTTCTCCTATCCAGACCCGTCAAAGATAAACACTCACCTACCTTTCTCGCACTGATCATGCATCTGAGTAATGAAAGGTGCTTCTGCAAAATCCTGGAGCCACATAAATGAGCAGCCGTCTGGAGGAATTCAGCCCCTAGCATGGTTTTCTCATGCTACGAAAAAAAAAATAGTTAGATTCATTCTCGCTGAAGGGAGATTTGGCTTTCTTCCAGAGCCGTTTCTTATTCTGCATAATTCCTGCACGCTTGCAATTTTTACAAAATTGAGGTCCTTGTGTCTAGGGGTTAAGTCTTTGGGAAATCAAGCTGAATAAGTAATGAAAGCAGTGACTCAGGTAGTCTAAAGCTGGTAAGAGGGAAGGATAAGGAGAAAAGAAAGAGGGAATAAAGAAAGCCAAAGCAACAGAGCAAAGAGAGACAAAGCTCCAAGAGGAAGAGCTGAAACAGGAACATCAAAGCCTTCCTGTGCGTAGGTAAGAAGGCAGCCCAATGGTTAGAGCGGCAGAGAGGCAGGGAAGCCAGGGTTCAAATCCCCCTGTGACCTTGGCCAAGTCACTTCACTCTCCTTTGCCTCAGGCACCAACTGCGTTTGACATAGTTAAGCAGCTAACGCAACCGGTGGGAAATGCCAATGTTAAATTAAACTTTGATTGTGAACAAAATGCTACCTGATGGGTAGATAAGGTTAAGCAGCTACAGAACTTGGTGGCATCAGGGGTTGGCTCTGATGTTACTGTTATGTTCTGGTATGGATGTGAACCCTGGGCCGGAGTGAGAGATGTCACCGCCCACAGGGAGGAGCCCCGTGGGCCTCATTGCTGGTAGGCGTGGTCTCAGCTATACTACAGACTTTATTATGGGAAAAGAGAAAGCATAACCCGTGGAGTGGGTAATGCTGTAAAGGTGCAGTTCTTGAGCAGCACCCGTGGAGTGGGTACTGAAATAGAAATACAGTTCTTAGCTGAGGGAAGAACCCAGGGAGGTACCTCAGATGAGACAGTCCGGTAGTGGTCCGCAGCGTGGGGTACGCCGAGGATGGTAATGCAAGGCAGATGGTGTAGAGGGTGTCTGAGGTCCTGGAGCCAAGGAGTACCTGAAGTGGATCCTCGGGCCATGGATGAGATAGTGGCCCGAGGCTCAGGGTACGCCGCAGCGAGAATTCCAGCAAGGCTAGTAGAGATGAAGCGAGAAGGACTCACAAGATTAGATTCCTGAAGAGCAAGGCGGGAAGATCCTCTGAGGAGCAGATAGCCTAGGATCACAGAAGAGCCCCCAAGGACTGGGTACTCAGATCGTTCCTCACCGAGACAGGAACAGGAAGTCCAAGGAGAAGCGGATTCACCAATGAGGAGAACTCTTTGCTAACTCTTCTAGGAGTCGGGCCAGTCATCTTAAATACAACAAGGCGGTGACGTCATGTGGAGGGGACGCCCCCAAGGTTCCCGCCATGACGTGTATTAAAGACGGTCCGTGTGCGCGCTAGGTGACTCCAGGAACAAGATGGCGGTCGGCATCGCCCACGCCATCCCTGGGACACCAGGGAGGTGGCCGTTTGCTGGTGGAGGCCGCCATTCTTACTAGGATAGACGAAGTAGCAAGAAAAGAGGTGAGCATGAGAGGTCACAGCCATCTGGGACCGACGGGCGCAACAGTTACTGTGCCGCAAGAGGGCGTTGGGACACGTTTGAGTATGTGCCCACTACGAAGGCTGCAGAGATTATTGCTCAACTTAGGTCATCTTATTGGCCATGAAATCCGTGCCCTCCAGAGATCGTTAGTGCTCTGCCCTCAACATTTCTGGAGCTTGTTACTAGGAGAGACTGATTCCTAGTGCTTTGAACAAAGCACATGCGGTTTCTATTTTACAGGGCGCTAAGCGCTCTGGAGCTGGCAGGTCCAATTTTAGACGTATTTCCAATTTGCCTACCCTTGCCAGGGTATTAGTAAAAGTCATGCTGTTGCAGATTACTGATTTTTTAGAAGGTAATTGAGTTTTATGTCCTCAGCAGTCTGGTTTTCATAGAGATCATAGTACTGAAACCCTGCTTCTTGCAATGCAAGATTATATGTTATGTCATCTTGATCAGAGTGTGTCAGCTGTGATGATTTCTTTAGAGATATCATCTGCCTTTGATATGGTGGATCATGTTATTTTGTTAGCTAGGTTTTCATAGATGGGTATTGGCGATAGTGTATGTAACCCCTGGGCAGGATGGATCCTTTGCCTAGCACCCAGGGGCACACAGGAAGAAAAGAGATGGACCCTTTTGTACACAGCTCCTCTTTACTCTCTCTCTCTCTGCCTCTCCATGGTTAGTTGCAGGATTCTACATGGGGGACAAAAATAGTTTGTACACCCGTTTCATGCAATACAAGCCCTTCTCCTTCCGCTGTACCCAGAACTGATAAGTATCACAGTCTATTCTCATCTAAAAACACACGGAGAAGCAGGGTGGTTCCCAACTTCTTTTACTGATAGTTGATTAGATGATGGAAGAATATTTACAGCTTCAATTCAGATTTCAATTAAAGTCAATAAACTGTAAGAAGGATAATAAACTTGTGAACTCACTTCTTTAGCAAAGTCTCTCAATTCCTTGGAAGCTCTTGTTTTAAGACTTAAATTCCTTCCTCTTCCCAGTTAATCCATGTACTCAGATTACTCAGGTTTATCAGATTGAAGTTAGTTCAATTCTCCTTTAGTCTTCCCAATTTTTAATCCCACTCTTTCCACCATAGGTGGTTAGAATATAGTTCCAATGTAAACCGATGTGATATCTCAGATCGAGTGTCGGTATATAAAAAAAGAATAAATAAATAAATAAAATTTTATCAGAACTTAGTCCCAGCTTTTCCTAGAAGCTTCTTAAATCCTTGAGCTCGTTATGAAGTACCTGGTGGGAACATTTACTCTCACTTGTGTTCTTCCTGAGTAGCAGCAACAAAGTTCTTGTTACCTCTAGTTCCTCACCACTTTGTATCCTCTCATTTCCTTCCCTTTTATAGCATTGGTAGGGATCCTCTCCTCCAGGTGAATTCTTCCACATGCCAGATTCTTTCAGGATGAAAGACTCTACTCTCTCAGAGGTTTGGTTACTGAGTCCTGGGTACCAAGGGCCATCAGCTCTCCGTAGAACAAAAATAGTCTTTGAACCCATAAAGGGGAAAAATCAAGCAAGAGACAGGAAGAGTGGAATAAAACTTCCTTGCCTCGAAACCAAGGAGATAGTCCAAAAAGACAATTTCAAATTTAAACTTCTCTGCTTCGGGTCACTGTCAGGTCCATCCTTGGAAGGAGAGAGAGTGCACTGCAGGTCTTCTCTACCTGGTGATCCAGCCTTGAACATAGGGACACCCAATCTACTGTGACAAGGGGGATCAGGCTCTCACAGGGAACTCTCCAAAAATGGATTAAAAGAGTTAAAAGTAATCAGAATCACACAGGCCAAAGGTGGGCTAACTCCAAAGGGAAAATCCCCAACTTCTTTCTAATAAATAAGGGAAAAATATGGGATAGGAGATAGCGAGCTCCTGTCCTCTTGAAAGGTAACTCAAAATCCACAGCAGGAGGCAAAGTGCTCCTGTCTGCTTGAAAATGTAACTAAAAATCCACAACCTGTTTGAACAAAAGCTGAACTAAAAATCCACGAGGAATGGTGGTACTTGGGGATGATAAATAGCTAGACCACACCATCTGCAGTTCTCACATGGGGAAGTCAAACCCAAACCACACATTTCTATACTGAAACTCCCCAGTTAAATGGTATAGTCTTTTTAGTGAGGGAAACCAAGGGTTCCCTACATGTTCTTAAGTGGTTTCAATCATATTTGGTGGAGAGACAACATTGGATTAGAACTAGAGATGTGCTTCGGGTTGGTATATCGTGTCGGGCTTCGTTTTGGGCCCCACCCCCCTCCTGGGAATTTCATTTTTCCCACGGTTCATGGATTTTTGGGTTAGTGCGCACTAATGGGGACTTAGCATGCACTAACCCTAAAATGAATTTTTTCTGAAATTTTGGAAAAAATTCAATCGTTTTTCGGTTCTCCCAACCATTCCAAATTAGGCAATTTCATTGAAATTGCCTAATTCGGGAAAAATGATTGCACATCCCTAATTAGAACTGGCCAGCTGCAATCATCATGGAAGCCTTTTCAGTTGGGGGCACTTTAGGGATCGGCACACTCTTCAATATTATTTAATATTTACTTGCTGAAACTGTGTACAGTACTTACCATTTGCCATATCAATTTTAAGGTATACACTGTTGATATACAGATATTGCTGCCAGTGGATAGGTCCATCGATACTACTTTTCGGTTAATTATGAGTTGTTTGTCGGCTGTAAAAGGGTAGCTTAGTCAAAATAGTTTTTTAAAATTTAATTAAATCTGTAGGCTTGTGGGTTGGTAATGATAATAGGCCAGATCAGATGACAAACCTAATGATAGATGGAATTATTCTTCTTTTTGCTGAATCTATTAGGGACTTAGGTTTTATTTGTAATCAACCTTTGACCTTGAAACCCCAGTTAACTATAGTTATTGGGTCTGGTTTTGTTTTGGTTTTTTTTAGCTCCATATGCTTACGTGTCTCCTAAAAAAAGGACTTTCAATCTGTGGGGCAAGCCTTTGTTTTGATGACACTAGACTACTGGAATTCTCTTTACATAGGGTTGCCTAAATATTTGTAAGGGCATTGCAGATTTTACAAAATGCAGCTGCCCCATTGATGGTCTCTTGTGCTTTGTGTGATCATATTTATTTATCTTATTTGATTTATATTCTGCCTTTTAGCCACTTCAAAGCAGATTATCGTGTTACGGCAGTGTGGTATCAGCTCCTCTAGTCACCTATAGAGCAAATTGTTACACTTAAGGCTTTCACAATCATTCATAAGATTGTACATGGATATGGTCCATCTTTTATTTCTGATTTGCTACTTCCATATGTGCAGTCTTCAGGTAACCACTTGATATATGCACTTTTGTTTAGAGAATTTCATCTTCTGGTCACTGGAAAAAGGGCGTTTTCAATCATCGGCCTGAGTTTATGGAATGAGTTCCCTAATGAGCCACAATCCGCTGAGGACCCCAAGGCGTTCTGCAAACAGTTAAAGGCACATTTTTTTTAACTGATATTGTGTGCTTGTTTTAATGTATTTTATTGTGTATTGTATACATGTTTTAGATTCAAGTCTGCTTAGCATGAGGTTCTCTTTATAAGTGGGATATGAACAAGTATAAATAAATTAAATAAAGAAATAGATTGTAAGTCCTTTGGGGCAGGCACCTCCCTACTGTATCTGATTTGTAACTTGCCCTCAGCCTGGGTTTGGAAAGGCAAGGTAATTTTACCTCAAGGAATGGGTAAAATTTGCCCCAGAGCCTCAGCTAAGGGAGAGCCTGGGGTGCTAAGGATAGCATTAGGCCCAAGCTGCATGGCGGGTGGCCGCAGGGTAGAACGGGCCGTACGATGTGGGGAGATGACCTCGATGTGCTCTCAATGTGAAGTGGGCAGGATTATAGAGCTGCCCCTGCCAGTGGTAAAACCCTAGTGTTGCTGATGGTGAGGCACCTTCCTTAAAGGAGGCCAAGAATGACTTTTTAATGCAAAATAATTCCCAGGGTGAGGTTTGGCAGAGGAAAAGAAAATGTTGGGCTGGGGTTTTTTTTGCAATTGTTAGGAAAGCAGCAGCCTTCACGACCACCAAAGAGGAAAGGAGATGCCTTGTGTTTTGTAGGAGAAGAGGAAGAAGGAAGGAAACTTTAGTTAGAAACTAAAGCCTAAACTAATGAATCATTTTCCCTCTGCATATGTGGGTGAACTCTAGTAGATGGAGCATAGTTTAGGGACTCTCTCAAAGTTGATAAGAAAGCAAAGTCACTGGACCACATTTTTATGGTGTCAAAATGCCCTGTATTCCCTCAGGACATCAGTACCCCTGTACTTTTGAGCTTGGAAATGCTCCCAGCAACCCTCATTCCAGGATCTAGGCAAAGAGGGAATGCTTCATCTCTGTTTCCGCTAAACATTTCGGCAAAGTCTAATATCATGATGTTTATTTCTTTAAAAAATATTTATGAATCGCTCTTCCAGATTAAAAAAATCACTCATAGCAATGTACAAATTTCAACAATAATAGACAAACATACCTTTCAAAATAATACAAATAAATCAAACAAACATAACATCAAAACAATCACAAAACAAAAACATTTAAAACATAATAATAAAATAACTAATAAAATAAAAAAAAGACAATAAAACCAATTGTTCCTGCTATCACCATCCTCCACAGCTCTCCTCCAAATACAACCAGCCACCATTACTCATGAGCCACGTTTTTAGCCCTTTATGGAATTTCAGAATATCTTTCTCTTTTCACAACACGTTGGGGAGTTCATTTCAAAGTTTAGAGATCATTGTAGAGAAATCCCTCTTTTGAGAACAGACATTTTTGAATGCTATCATGTAGGCATTTGAAGCTGCGATTTTAAATTAGATCTTAACTCCTGCTCACCCCTATAGCATTGAATCCAACCTCTTAAATGTGGAGGGCCAATTCCATGCAAAATCTTAAAAGCCAGCAACAGGCAATTAAATTTGCACCGTTGGGCTATTGGCAACCAATGCAATTTTAAAAGCTAAATAGCTACTGACACACTCCAAGGACAATCCAAAATCACCCGAACTGCCACGTTTTGGATAACCTGCAACTTCCTGATCACCTTACCTGCTAAACCCCAGGAATAAAGGGTTGCAGTAATCCAAATGCGACAGCACCAATGCATAAGTAATCTTTGCCAGTGCTCCAGTTAACCAAAATGGTCGCAATTGTCGGACCCATTTCACTCTTTGAAGTGCCTTCTTTGCCATGGAAGCAATTTTGCTTTTCCAGCGTCAATAATGGATCCAACTTTACTCCCAACAATTTTACTTCCTGTGCAGGTGACAGCTCCATACCTTCCAATTGAGGGGCTAAGATCCCACCACCTCATCCTAGTCTTAGCACTTCTGTTTTTCTTGGATTTAACACCATCCCATTTCTTTTTAACCAAAGTTAAACATTCATTCAGCTGAACCACTACTTCACCTTCCCTTTTCCTGGGGGCTAAAAGTTGGATACCATCTGCATAAATAAATGGGTTGAACCCAAATGATCCAATAAGACTACCAAAAAAATATTAAAAAGTAGTGTAGATAAGGGTGATCCCTGTGGTATTCCTTGTATCACCCCCCCTGTATACCGCTTGTGTGCATTCTTGCTAAAATGAATCCACCCATTTCAATGTACTTCCCCCCAAACCCAGTTCTGAACAGATGTTGGTTTAAAAAAACCTCACAAAAACATTTCCCTTTGATGATTTTTTAAATATCTTCAGTTTTGCGGATCTCAGATCTAGAAACGCTGTTTCTGGGGGACAGGTTTGCATGGAGATCAGATTACAGGCTGAGAACACTGTGATAGGGGAAGGCAATTTTGAAAGCCAGCTGCATAGGTAAATCGGCTGCCTGGCAGCTGCCCTCCCTCAGTGCGGCTAAAAGCCCTGTTTTCCTGAAGCAGCTCTTCTTCTGCCTTCCGGGGTTACCGCCATTACCAGGACAGCTCCCAGAATGCACTGCCTGGCCAGGCGGGATCTGGAGAGAATCAGAATCTAGGCCCATCCCTCACTGTAAAATCAGTTGTAACAAGGCCGGTTTGATACCCTGGACCCCTGTTGAAAAGGCACAAATTGCCAGCGGTCTCGCTAAATGCTGAGGTGCAATTCCTCTGTTAGTGCGCAACAGAGCAACTGTGAAAATGAGGAGCCTTTAGGGAACGGCGAGCCAGGGCTGACCGGCTTTCCTCGGCAGACAGGAGAGATGCTTCTCTTCCTTCAAAACTTGATAATGCCAAATGAAAGCCCTGACATGAGGCAAACAGTGTGCCTGACGCTTAAGTGTTCCTGAGCGACTGTCCAGCTGTGGGGAAAAGTCCCCTCTTCACAGTGCCCTGCCGCTGGAAAACAGGCTCTTGACAAATTCGCCGTGACACGCAGCCGCTCCCGCCATGCTGCTCGGGTCAGATTCGCTCAGTGTGCCAGTCATCCGGAGCCATTTCCTATGTCTACATCTATCGCAGGGTTCAGCCGGGGTTAAGACAAGCGAGCTGCCCCTCTCTGATGCAACGTGAGCTGCCGGGGATTCTCGTTCGCGCTGATGTACTGCATTTCCAGTTCATAAAAGGGAACCCTCCCAACGTGGTTTACAATACATTTTAAAAAGGATTAGTCAGCGTATGTAATAAAATGCATACTTTGATCGCATGGTGCGAATAGACGCCCCGGCAATTCATGTATAGGGCCCGTGGGGGGTGAGCATGGCCATTTCACCTCACGCGGTGCTAATAATGACCATCAGGCACTTTGTTTTCTGCCACTGCCTGTGATTTATGCATTAATTGGCAGGCCGCATTTGTAGCGTTCAGGAAGCGTCCGGGGTGGGGGCTTCTTTTATTTCCTTTCTCCAGGAGGAACGCTGTGGAACCCGCGCTGGAGTTTATCCGCGAGGAGAGGGAGTAACAGGGCTTTTCCTGTGGACCTGAGAATGTGATGCCCGTGGGCAGGCGCTCGGTTTGTCAGGCTCTCCTCAGTGCCAGGCTGGCATATTAATTCGGTGCCGGCTCAAAGGACGGAGCACACCTCCCCCCCCCGGCCAGGGCGGGGTAGGTGGATGTGCTGTCTTTTCAAATTGAGAGGGGAAACGACGACGATATCTGTTCTTTTCAGTCTGAATCATTTCCCATCCCGTTGTTTGTTTTCTGTCGTTAAATGCTTTCAGCGGGTTACTCTAAAACGACAGAAACGATACGAGGCAAAAACCAAAACAAAGGAGACACAAAATGAAAAACAAATCAGCGCCTGGTTTTCCATGTGCACCCCTCAAGGGGCAAAGATTTCTAACAGTGGCCCGGCAGAAGTCTCCCCCACGGGGATAGTCTTTCGCAAGTGCAGCCTTCTTCCCTATTGTTTGTGAGTACAGCGGTGTGGGTTCAGGTTGAGCTCGCCAGGTTCCTATGACCTGGATTGGCCACTGTTGGAAACAGGATGCTGGGCTTGATGGACCCTTGGTCTGACCCAGTATGGCATGTTCTTATGCCTCCTCGGTGCCAGAGGGGGCCGCAGCTGTGACATTTAAGGATGGCCGCCCTCTCCTTCACAGGCTGCTTTACCAAGCGCTCGACGAACATAAAACCTGCGTCAATTGGGGTTTTGAAAAATCAACCCGGGGCTTCCTGCATGCACAGTTAGGTAGAAAACCCGATCTGGTGCATGGTTTTACCTGTGGTCGAAGTAGGCATTCTGGGATGGGGGGGTGGAGTTGAGTTGGGGAAAGGATTTATGTGCGTGTTTTTGATTTGTAAAACATGCACGGAAATCCATGTGCACAGAGTTACACTGGTGCAGCAGCGGGGAGGGTAACTTCGTGCACGCACGCATGTCCATGCACACCCCAGCACAACCCAGGAGTTTTCAAAGGGCACGTCTGTGCACACGTCTGCTTTGAACATCCGAGCTAAAGTGTGCAGCAGAAGGCGGCTGCAGACTCTGACCCTCTGCAGGTAGTTCACACGGGACTGCATTCCACTTCCGCTGGGTTTCTTTGCCAAACCTCATAACAGGGTTCCAGACAAGTGTACGGCGGACATGTCTTCAAATGAATTCACAGTCTTACCCATCAAAAGCTCTACAAGGGCTTCTGTCTTCTTCTCAGAATACTTTTTGCTGCAAAATCCAGCCCATAGGTTCTAGCTGCAACCTGCTGGGACTTCACCAACAAAAGTCCAAACTTTTACTTCACAGGTGCTTCTCCAGTGAGACTGCACTCTCCCTGCAGCAGAGTGGCAGTGACATCCAGGCTATTGAAGGATAGCTTCTTTCTCCTTTGGGCAATTTCATGGCCCCACACAATTCGTGTTAATATGTCCTAGGTAATTTACAGTTCACTTACTGGCTTGTAGTTTCACTGAGAAGTTGTGATTCCACTGGAAAAGTAATTTGACCCTTGGCCACTGCCAGAGTCAGGGTTAAGTTGATGGATCTGCCACCTCTTAGAATCTCTCCTTCAGCTCCCTCTCAAAACTCCCCAGAACCTTCTTATTTGTTTACTTACGTATTTTTGTATTTACTTAAAATGTTGACATACCACTTAGGCCAAGTTCAAAGAAGTTTACAATACTGCAAACACAAAAGCAAGGTAATTTATTTATTTATTTATTTATTTATTAGTTTTTATATACCGGGGTTCCTGTATAAAATACATATCACCTCGGTTTACAAGGAAATGAAACTAATGCCTCGCAGGGCGATTTACATTGAAACGAGAAAAATGTAATAAAGGTAATAAAAATGTAAAACAAACTAAAACTCATAAAAACATCATACACACTTGCAGGCCGATGCAATATGGGTGCGTGTTAAACGGGCGCTCATGACTGAGCACCCATTCCCTTAATGCACGCCGATCCACCTCTCCTAGGCACCCGATTAAATATTTAATCAGGTGCCGCGGTAAAAAGGAGGCACTAGGGGAAATTGCGTGCCCCTAGCACCTCCTCAGCAGTGGGTGCCCGGGAGAGGTGGCTGTGTACTGGTTAGGAACATGGACGCTGTAAAATTGAGCGTCCCTTTTCCTCACCTGACCGCCGGCACCCACATTTTAAAAAAGCAGTATTTTCTGCTCTTCTGTACACTTTTTGGGCTCCTCCAAAATTAACGCCCACTCGTGGCAGGTGTTAATTTTGGTAAAAATGTGAGCATCAGGCACACATTTTTTCATTTTTTTGCATCGGGGGAAATAGATAATAACCTCATCGACAATTTACATGTGATGAGCACCATTACCCACGCGCACGATTGGATGTGCATTTTGGACGCGCTCACCCCCGTTTTGCATTGGGGGTTATGAACGCGCGTTGAGCCAGCGCACGGTATTGCATCGGTCTGATACAAAGTTAGAGAGCCAGATGCACTTGGTGCTCAGGTGATCTAAGGCTACTTGGAACAGAAATGTCTTCAACAGTTTCTTAAAAGACTTAGGGGGTCATTTTCGTAGCGTATCGCATGCGAAAAGTCCCTTTTCGCGTGTGATAGCTAGCTGGGGGCGGAGTCGGACCCGGAAGAGGAGGAGTCGGGGCGTCGGAGCGGACGCGGCGGAGAGATCGCTGGCTGCGAAAAGAACCCTTTTTGCTGCCAGTAGCGCGCCCAATAGCACCACCTTTTACGATGGCGCTATTGGGTGCGAAAGCTGGCAGTGATAGCACCGCGGAGGTGCGATCACTGCCGGCTTTTGCAGGCCCGCCCCCTGTTTCGCCCTCCCCCCGCCCCCTGTCAGCACCGGGATTCACTATTCTCTGCGACCTTAGAGAATCCAGGCCTTAGTGCACAATGTTAGTTGCAGTTGTTCCAGGAGGCTATTCCAATAGTCCAATAGTCTGAAGATCTACTACAGAGCAAGTTCTTTCACGGGTTTCGTCCAGGTGTGCCTATTTAATAAAGGGGAAGATTAATAATCAAGACTGGGAAGAGTGGAGTGTGTTTTGTGGATGACAGATTTTCAACAGAGCGCAAATCCGTAGGTAGTCCATATTATCTAGAAATGCATGAATGATGCTGGCAACTTTACATTTATCTTAGATTGACCAGTCAAAGCTGGGACTAGATCACACAGTGTCCATCTCACAGGGGTGTTTCTGGGGCATACCATTACTTCAGTGAGCCAAAAAACTACATAGGTTTGGTGCACGTCATTAACAAAGCAATTCGAAGGGTCTGAATTTCTGACCATCTGAATACCTCTTCCATGTTCAGTGAATACAACTAAGACTACAACTCTGCCAGCAAGCACAGTCATCATACAAGATACGTGTTTTAGAATGAAGACACTTATACGGAACAGCTGGAGCCAGAATGCCTCCTAGCGCACCAGAGGTTGGGTCCTGCCGCCACAAGTGAGAAGCAAGGATGTTCAAACGAGAGCCTCATCTTGGAAGACACACATGAAAGATGTGGCTATGTTTCTGCTCTCTCTCTCTCTGAGCAAGTTTTATGTCTTTCACGCCCCTCATTTCGAAATACTGTACGCTTTATCAGTTTCTCTTTTTGTCATCATTTTCTTCAAGGTCTACGACTGCCCTGCTGTTTCTCTCTCTCTCTCTCTCTCTCTTAGGCCTCCTTTGTTGCTCGGGCCTTGTCGACCCTCCTTCTCACAAGCTCATGGCACAGGAAAAAAGACGATTGCACACTGCCTACAAATTAGGAAGTCCATATGCCAAAGGACATATTCAAAATGTAGCTTTCAAAATAAGTATTTTTCTATTTGTTTCAGGGTCCAAGGGAGTGAAGGAAGCAGTCCAATTACTGGGATAATATGCCAGGCTACAGCCAACCTCACTCAGGCAGGGGCCTAATTAAAGCGAGCATGGTGCACTCCTGTTTTCACAAAGCTGAGACAAATTTCTTCCTTGGCGGACTGCGGCTGCAACCAGCCTGGCTGATTTGTTATTTTTATAGTGTTCTGTATGACAGTTTTATTTACTTATCCTTAAATTACAGGAGCTATTATCACTCGGGCTAGGTGCTCTCGGAAACATGAGGGTTTGCGCTCTGTGATTTCCTGCCCCTGTTTCTTTTTTCAGCCGTCGGCTGTGGGCACATTTGCTGCCTTCCGCGCGCGCCCAGGATCTCCATAATTGCCTCAGATAGTTTTGTGAACAGAAATCAGACAGCTGCAAATCAATATTAGCTTTTAGTCCTGTTCCAGTACGAAAAGAGCCAACCCGAGCCTGCATAAAATACTACTTTAGATCGATCTCTCTAACTTCACCCTTTCCACTTCCAAGTTTTAAAAGCCTTCTTGAAAGAGTTTGGGTCCAATTAGAATTACAAATTTTTTCCCAAAAAGCTGGCACACCTGCTTCTCTGGTTGCCTGATCAGGCAGATCAAAAGAGAAAATCTGCTAGCAAACAAAACAGAGCGAAAAAAAAAATATTAACCGAAGCTGTACCCTGCTACGAACGCTGACACTTGAGTTCTAAGAAAGCCCTCCCGCACGGGGATCGCATTGAGTTACCAGGCAGCGCAGATCTGAGAGGTGGGGGGTGGGGAGGATCGCATCTTTGCAGCTACCGGATTGCAAACCTGGAAAACTGAAGTGCTCCGGGTGTTTAATTTTCAGAGCTGCCAGCGTGGATGCCAAGTCCACGGGGCTCCCTTTTACCCAGTTTGCACCAGTCTTCAAAGGGGAGCGTGGGCACGGGCTTTCCCTTTGAAAATTGCCCCTCCCCCGGGTTGGGGGGGGGGAAGCACCCGCAGACATTTGCACCTGCTTCCCCTGCGGGGCCTTTTCCATTGGAAACAGTGCGTGCAGATTTGAAAATGCGACCTAGCGGGGGGGGGGGTGAATTTTCCAAACGTTCCGCGCGCAAAAAAACGAGCAAACCCGCGCCTAAGCATACATACGTGCGTATGTTGAGGGGTAAGGATAAGGAGCACACTTTATAATGCACGTGTGTGTGTGATAGCGCGGGTTATAAAATACTACGGAGAAACTACACGCGGCCATGGACACGAGTGTATGCCGTCGCGCGCAGTTCTCTGAAAGTTATCCTCCACGCTTGTAACTCCCTATCCCCCTGATGCTCCAAGTTAAAGCCTTTGGGTCTGATTTTAAAAAGCATTTACATGCTTAAAACTGGGTTTTACACGTGTAAATGCACTTTACTCGAGTAAGCGGGCTTTTGAAAATTGCTACAATATATGCCATTGAATCGTCCATAGGATTTATTCGCATAAGTGCACTTTACGTGAGTAAATGGCTTTTGAAAATTGCTACAATAGTAGTTACATTTATGCGCGTAACTCCTTTTGAAAATTACCCCCAGTGATAGGAGACAGCTTGTTCGTGGTGGACTGCAGTCAGACGTCGTAAACATTAGGATCTCAGGAAGGCCGGCAGAGGCGGCCGCGCTTTAGAACCCTTACGATTCCTCGTGAGAAAGCTCTCTGGGACGGGAGTAAGATACAATTACTTGACCTCTGGACTGGAAATTTGACACCGACCCCATTTTGCTCAGCATGGAGAAATAAAAGCCGTGCGTGTGCTGTATATATCCGGAAACACTGTTCTGCTGGGAACTAGAACTTTGGGGCACCTTCGGGGTCAGTGGGGCACGTGGACGCCACACAGCCTCATTCATGTTCTCTTTCGTTTTGAAATGCGCGGTGCCGGCCACCATTAAAAAGAAGAAAAGGCAGACATTTTTAAATAACCTCCCTCGACTTTCTCCCACAGCCCGCAGGATCCTCGGACTCTCTTCCACCCTTGCGGGGCTCCCCCCCTTCCCAGTCGTCCCCTTAAGTTCCTGAAAGCTGGGTGTCCCTTCTCTCCCCCTGGGGGGGGGGGGGGGTGGGAGTGATCCCCCAGTCACTCTTGCCATGCTGGTACCATTTCTCACAACATCCTGGCCCTGTAGTAATTTTGCCGTACAAGAAGCTGGCAAAATTTCAACAGTCCCATTATGAAAAACAGCAGCATCAGGGCAGGAGCCGTCGCCAGGAGACACCCAGCTTTCAGGTACATAAAGGGGGAATGTGGAGGAGCCTGCAGGGATGGAGAGAGTCATGGGGGGGGGAGGAGGGCAGCTGTGGGGGATGGGCTCCGGTATCCCCAGCACTCAATTCCCTATGTGGCTTCCGGTGATTTTAAGGTTCTGCATAATTTGGCTCCTGTTTATTTGCAGAACCTTATTTGCATAATTTTTTATGTATCTGTTATTTTTACATTATATTATTGGGTAATTTTAACACTGTACGTTGCTGTGGGCGTTTCATCGTTATGGCGATCGTTCGTGCTCACTAAAACCAAAGCGAAAAGAAACGGTGACACGAAAACCCCTCACCCTGCAGCAACGAAACAAAATGAAACAAATACCCCTGCACGCCTGCAAAATTAAGACACTGCCACATAGTCTTGGCGTGCCAAATAAATCCTTTACTGGCGTAATGATGCGTGTGAATAAAGTCAGTAGAGTGCCCAGTGAGGAATTGTGCAATCCATTCAGTAAAACGAAAGGCAGTACACACAATCCAAACAGGTACACTCTGGAGGTTTTCTTCCTCTGTTACCCACGAACTCTAAGGGAGTCTTTGGAGATGGGACCCTCCCTAGGCTCTCTCCCCATTTTGGTGCCCGCTCTCTGGTAGTGCAACCACCAAGCTGGAACATCCTGCTGAAAAGATGAGCTCGTGCCAACTCTTCCAAGCAATAACTCTGAAAGTAGTTCTCCTAGTCTGACTCTAACTAGAAATCTACTCTGCAAACCTTCAAAGCAAATCTTCAGGGAAATGCAAGGAGTATGAGACTAACTCTTCACCTCTCTTGGTTCTCTGTTTCAGGATCTTCCTTGGACTCCCCTAAGAAATCTCCCTACCTCCTGGGAGGTATTGCATAGTTTCTGTGTAGGGATCTATAACAGCCTGTCTTGCTCTGTTTTCTTAATAGGGGATGTATTGGTATTTTAGAGCTTGATGTAATATTTGCAATGTTGCATTTTCTCGGGTAGGATTTTCACTGTTTGAGTTTCAGTATCGGAGGTTTACTATACTGTAATTGTAGTTCAGTTTATTCATGGATTTTTGAGGGCTAAGCTCAAACCCAACACACTTTCCAATTTGCCTAATACCATATGGGCTCCAAGTATCTTTTTTGCAGAGTTTTCTCACTGGCATCACAGCATTACTTGTAAATATTGTTGTGATATTTTTACATCAGAAGACTGTACTTTGAATGGCAGATGAAATTTAATGTGGACAAGTGCAAGGTGTTGCGCATAGGGAAAAATAACCTTTGCTGTAGTTACAACAATGTTAGGTACTATCTTAGGAGCTACCATACAGGAAAGAGATCTAGGTGTCATAGTGGATAACACATTGAAATTGTCGGCTCAGTGTACTGCGGCAGTCAAAAAAGCAAACAGAATGTTGGGAATTATTAGGAAGAGAATGGTTAATAAAACAGAAAATGTCATAATGCCTCTGTATCGCTCCACGGTGAGACCGCACCTTGAATTCTGTGTACAATTCTGGTCGCCTCATCTCAAAAAAGATATAATTATGATGGAGAAGGTACAGAGAAGGGCTACCAAAATGATAAGGGGAATGGAACAGCTCCCCTATGAGGAAAGCCTGAAGAGGTTAGGGCTGTTCAGCTTGGAGAAGAGACGGCTGAGGGGGGATATGATAGAGGTCTTTAAGATCATGAGGGGTCTTGAATGAATAGATGTGAATCGGTTATTTACACTTTCTAATAATAGAGGAACTAGGGGGCATTACATGAAGTTAGCAAGTAGCACATTTAAGACTAATCAGAGAAAATTCTTTTTCACTCAAGGCACAATAAAGCTCTGGAATTTGTTGCCAGAGGATGTGGTTAGTGCAGTTAGTGTAGCCGGGTTCAAAAAAGGTTTGAATAAGTTCTTGGAGGAGAAGTCCATTAACTGCTATTAATCAAGTTTACTTACGGGCCGATACAGTACAGTGCGCTCCGACTGAGCGCACTGTTAACCCTCTATTGTATGCACATTTTTGACGTGCTAGCGTTACCCCTTATTCAGTAAGGGGCCGAAAACACGCGTCCAACCCGCAGAACCTAATAGCGCTTGCAACATGCAAATGCATGTTGATGGCCCTATAAGGTAGGCGCTAATTTCTTCGGGCACCGGGAAAGTGCACAGAAAAGCAGTAAAAACTGCTTTTCTGTGCACCCTCCGACTTAATATCATGGCGATATTAAGTCGGAGGTCCCGAAAGTTTCCAAAAGTAAAAAAAAAAAAAATTTGAAGTCGGCCCGCGGCTGTCGGGTCGAAAACCGGACGCTCAATTTTGCTTCCACTTCCTCAGGGTACAAATACTTGGGTAGGATTCCGAGGAGTGTGGCAGGATTGCCAGGTTCTTAGAAAATCACTGACACTCTTATCTGCCACATCTCTGGGAACTCTGACCCCTGCCTGCCCAATTCCCCAGCCTTTCAAATCATTGACTCCAAGGGGGACACCACCTCCTTGCCATCTCAGTAATTTGACCTGTGCCACGCCTCGGGGTGAGAGGGGAAGGGAGCACCATCATCTCTTCTCTCGCCTCAGGCAGCAGATTGCCTTGAGCCGCCCCTGGAAGGAGAGCAGGGTGATTGAGTATTGAAGTGGTGGTATGACTAGTGATGTCCCAGAGATATAACAGCCCATTCATTTTCCTCTTTCTTCCAGATCTGAGTGTTGTTTGGGAGGCTGCTGGGCCCACAGAGATGGAGTCAGTGGCAACCCAAGTGTCTGATGGCTGCATTTCCCTGTCTCTAGGTGTCTCAGCAGAACAGCAGGAGACAAATCCTACACTCACACTACCGAAAGAGCTGGATTTTAATGACGCCAACATGGAGGAAGTTATCCCAGCAAAGTAACCAGCCTTGGAACAGCAGAAACAGGGTGAATCAATGGAGACCCTCCAGCCCAGGTCCTAGTCTGTCACTGCAGCTTTGATCAAGTTAGTCATGTAGCTGCTTCCTCTGGTCTGAGCACCCAGTTATCCTGCACTGGGAGAGCTTGGACCAAACGGTCTGTGCAGGCTCCTTCTTGGTCCTCTGGAGAGATCTCTGTCTTCATTAGCAAGACATACAGAAAAGTGTGCAAATGTAGAAAACAGCCATTGTGCAAAGCACTAACCATATCACTGCTGTCTGGTCAAAGTCCACATCACCTTGACTGACATCGGTCGCATTCTGCAGCAAGATATTCATGCCCCCAAATGCAATTGCCTCCGTCTACGATACTGGAGTAGTCCAGAACTAGCACCAGTATGCACCACTGAAGCCAGAAGCCAGTGTCAAGGACTGGCTGAGGGTCAGGGAGTCCAGGGATGCAGAGGACAGGAAGCCTCCTAGGGGCCACCATAAAATAACACCACCAGAAAGTATTCAGGCTGGTACAACCGACCAGTACTTCGATAAAGGAGGTCCTGCCTCTAAACCTGGAGTGTTCTTTCCGGCCAAAGTTGTTGCTCTAGTTCTCAGCCTGTAAATCTTGAACTGCTTCGAGATAATTTGTTCAACGCGGAGATCTGCAGATTTGGCTGCTATGGAATCAGTTCGTTTCCCTGCAAAATGTGACATGCCATGTGTCTTCATCGTGAGACTGGTGCCTTTTTTTTTTCAGGCCCTCAAATAAAACTTCTTTTGGGGAGGGGGATTGATGTTGGCCGTTCTTGTGTGTGGGTGGGGGTAGCTGAGGTCTTCCCCAGGTGCAGCTAGCTGCCCCCCCTACCTCTCTCTTTGCCCTTCTCCTGCCCCGATCTATGTGCCAGCCTTGCCCATGACCATCTCACCGCCTTCTCTGTCAACCTTGTGGCCATCTGCTTGATCGACTTCCTACACCCAGAAGACTTCCCTGTTACGGAAAGCAGAGTGAGTGCAGCCTCCTCCCTTCAATAGCAGCTTCACTCATTGCTTTCCGCAGCCAGCCACACAAGAGAATGGCCTCTCCCCCCGCAATGTGGGCTCTCATAGTGGTTTACAGTTTCTCGAGCAAAAACACTCCTGCCAGTGGTGATGCTAGTCTGTGCTCATTTGCGCATTGTGAGCTAATGTTTGCGTTGAGCCGATTTGCATGCTCGCATAATTAATTTCTCATTAACATACACAGGCACATAGTGTTTTTATGTGAAAGCATCACATTCCTTCTCACAGGACAAGCAGGATTGTAGTCCTCATATATGGGTGACATCATCAGGATGGAGCCCAATCACAGAACACTTTTGTCAAAGTTTCTAGAACTTTGACTGGCACCTACTGGGCATGCCCAGCAATGCACTGACCCTGCATCCAGCAGGGGTCTCCCTTCAGTCTTCTTTTTTCCGTGCAGCAGTAGCCACGCGGGTTAAGGAGCTCTCTTGAAGACGTCGACACCGTTATCGCAAGGCTCAGTCCGCCGATCCAAGCAAGTCCTCAGCATCAACGTCGACAGAGCCATCGACAAAGAAGCCCCGACCAGAAAAGCCCCATCCTCTTCTATGACCGGGTCACTGAGGCATTCCCCACCTTCAGTGGTGTTGGGATCCGTGATTCCACCTTCACCGGTGGACCCTCTGGCTAACCCAGTGCTGCCTCCTACTCCAGAGCCGGGGTTCCACGCCCCAGGCTTCCGTAAGGAATTGGATCAGATGATCCAAGAGGCCATCGGTAAAGCACTTCAGGGCTTCCAACCTCCATTGATGCTGGTACCAGTCCCCGAGCCGGTCACCGATCTGATTCCCATAGCGCTCGCACCGCTACTGGATAGACTGGATGCGTTGATCGCTGCCCTGCCTCCAATGGAACTGAGAGCACTGGTGGGTCCAGTGCCTTCCACACCGATTCCATTATCATCGGATGATGAGGAAACACTGATACCCATTCCACCGTCTGGGATTTTACCACTGACTCGTCCATCGATGTCACCGGTCCCATCGGATCCTCCATCGATGCCGTTGGTGCCACATCTGATGCCACCAATGCCTAGGCCCGGTCCTTCGGGATTAGCACCATTTCTCCCTGCTGGAGACCCGCTAGGTCCTGGAGATCAGCCCTATGATCTTTGGACCTGATGATATGTCCCAAGATACAGATGATCTACCATCAGAGCCCTCTCCCCCAGATGAAAGATGACTTTCTCCGCCAGAAGATCTGTCTTTTATTAATTTCATCAAGGAAATGTCTGAAACCATTCCCTTTCAACTTCAGATGGAAGAGGACTCTAGGCACAAGATGCTGGAAGTACTCCAATTTCTAGATGCTCCTAAGGAAATCATGTCTATACCTATTCATGAAATCCTGCTTGATCTCCTGAAGAGAAACTGGGAACACCCATTTCGGTCCCACCTGTCAACCGCAAGACAGATGCCACCAATCTGGTGCAGTCAGCTCCTGGGTTCCAAAAGTCACAGTTGGATCATCACTCTGTGGTTGTTGAATCAGCGCAGAAGAAGGCATGACATTCAAAACCTCTTTCCTCCAAACCTCCAGGGAAGGAACAAAAATCTCTGGATGCCTTTGGCAGGCATGTCTTCCATGGCTCAATGCTCATATCTCGCATTGCCTCTTACCAGTTATACATGACCCAGTATAACAGAGATCTTTTTAAGAGGATCCAGGATTTCTCTGATTCTTTATCAGAGCAACTCCAGGCTCAACTTCATACTCTGGTTCAGAAAGGTCTGGATGCTGGAAAGCATGAGGTCCGCTCTGCGTATGATATCTTTGACACTGCCTCTAGAGTGTCTGTAGCGCGGGGATTAGTGCAAGAAGATGGGTCTGGCTCAAATCCTTGGACTTAAGACCAGAAGTCCAAGACAGGTTAGCAGATCTACCCTGTGTGGGTGATAATCTCTTTGGGGAAAAGATCCGAGAGACCATGGCGCAGTTGAAGGACCACTATGAAATGCTGCGCCAGCTTTCTTCTGTGCCATCTGAGTTCCCTTCCGGCCCTAAGAGAACTTTCAGGTGTGACTCTAAGCAGCCGGCCTACAAGTCAAGGAAATTTTATTCTCCAGCTTCTAGAGGACACCCTTCCAGACCTTACCAAAAAGGACAATCCAGGCAGACTCGGCCTGAAAAGTCTCAGCCAGCTTCTCAGCCTGGACCAGCATCAGGGTTTTGACTCCTTCCTAGAGAGTGTAAGCCAACCTCCTCTTCCATCCATACCGGTTGGCGGTCGGCTCTGCCACTTCAACAGCACTTGGCATACAGTCACCACAGACCAGTGGGTACTTGCAGTTGTCACTCAGGGTTACCGCCTAAATTTCTTGACTGTTCCAGCGGACTCTCCACCTCAGCTGACATGGGGGATGTCCGACCACTCTCTCTTGCTGAAACAGGAGGTCTAATCCCTCCTCAAATCCTAAGCAATAGAACCAGTGCCCCTGGGGCAGGGGTTTTATTCCCAGTATTTTCTAATACCAAAAAAGTCAGGTGGCGTACGCCCCATACTGGACCTCCGCACCCTAAACAAATTTTTGCAGAGAGAAAACTTCAAAATGGTAACCTTGAGCTCTCTACTTCCTCTTCTACAAAGAGGAGATTGGCTATGCTCTCTAGATCTCCAAGACGCTTACACACACATCTCAATTTCTCCATCTCATCGCAAGTACCTGCGATTCCTGCTCGGCCCTCATCATTTCCAGTACCGTGTACTACCATTCGGCCTAGCGTCCACTCTACGAGTATTCACCAAGTGCCTGGTGGTGGTCGCAGCCTTCCTCAGGAATCAGGAGGTGCACATCTACCCTTATCTCGACGATTAGTTGATAAGGGCTCCGACTCAGCAGGGCGCATTAACCTCCCTGCGTCTCACTATCAACACCCTGATATCCTTAGGGTTTCTAATCAACTATCCCAAATCCAAGATAGTTCCATCCCAAACCCTATCCTTTATAGGGGCCAACCTAAACACTATATAGGCAAAATCCTTCCTCCCCCAGGATCGCACTTTTACCATAGCATCTCTGGCGCATCACCTACAGACTCGAGCAACTGCTCCTCACTTCCTCATACTGTTGGGTCACATGGCGTCCTTGGTGCATGTCACTCCGATGGCTCACCTAGCCATGAGAATGATGCAGTGCACCTTAAAATGCCAGTGGATTCAAGCTTGTCAGCCAATGTCCAGCATTATCCAGGTTACCAATAGCTCCGTCTGTCACTAACCTGGTGGATGTACCACTCCAATCTCATTCAAGGCCTTCCATTTCAGGTTCCAGATCCTCAATTACCTTAACAACAGACGCATCCAACCTCGGGTGGGGTGCACATGTAGGCGACCTGCAGACTCAGGGAACCTGGTCTCCAGAGGAAGCCAAACACCAGATAAATTTCCTGGAGCTATGGGCGATCAGATATGCCCTCAAGGCATTTCAGGATTGCCTATCAAACAAAGCCATCCTGATTCAAACCAACAATCAGGTTGCGATATGGTACATCAACAAACAAGGGGGAACGGGCTCCTACCTCCTGTGTCAGGAAGCTGCACAGATATGGGCATGGGCCTTTTCCTGCTCGATGTGCCTCAAAGCAACCTACTTGCTGGGAGTGGACAATCTTTTGGTGGACAAGCTGAGTTGCACTTTCCATCCGCATGAGTGGTCTCTCAATCCCATGGTAGCGGACAAGATATTCCAATGTTGGGGTTACCCTCGCATAGACCTCTTTGTGTCGGTCCACAACCAACTCATTCGCAGTCACCACTCACAACCAAGAGACGCCTTCACCATCTCCTGGGCCAGCGGTCTCCGTTATGCGTACCCTCCACTTCCTCTCATTTCAAAGACTCTCATGAAGCTCTGGCAGGACAAGGGATTAATGATCCTGATAGCTCCCCACTGGCCATGCCAGGTGTGGTTTCCAATCCTCCAGGACCTATCAGTACGCCAGCACATTCCTCTGGGGAAGGATCCCCTTCTAATTACTCAGAACGAAGAGTGCCTGCATCACCCCAACCTCCAGGCTCTGTCTCTGATGGCCTGGATGTTGAAAGGTTAATACTACAACCTCTTAACCTTTCAGAGTCGGTATCCCGAGTCCTGGTGGCTTCACGAAAGCCTTCAACGAAAAGGTCTTATCGCTCTAAATGGAAGAGGTTTACAGTCTGGTGCACTTCCATGTCCATAGACCCCTTCACTTGTTCCACTGCGAGGTTCTAGACTATCTCTAGCACCTATCAGAGTTAGGCCTTAAAACTTCCTCTATCAGAGTGCATGTTAGTGCAGTATCTGTGTACCATAAGGGTTTAGGAAATGTCTCCATTTCAACACAACTCTTAGTATCACGTTTCATGAGAGGCTTGCTCCATTTAAAACCTCCACTGCACCCTTCTGCCCCTGCTTGGGACCTTAATGTGGTTTTGGGACGGCTCATGAAACCTCCGTTTGAGCCTCTCCACTCCTGTGATCTCCGCTATCTCACCTGGAAAGTAGTTTTCCTTCTCGCTATCACATCCGCTCGCAGAGTTAGTGAATTGCAGGCATTAGTTACCTACCCGCCTTACACTAAAGCTCTGCACGATAGGGTAGTCCTCCGCACTCGTCCTAAATTTTTACCGAAGGTAGTGTCGGAATTCCATATTAACCAATCTATTATCTTACCTACCTTTTTTCCCAGGCCCCATTCAAATTCAGGAGAACAGGCTCTGCATTCCTTGGACTGCAAACGTGCCCTAGCCTTCGATCTGGACCACACATCGGCCCACAGGAAATCCACTCAATTGTTTGTTTCCTTCGATACCATCAAGTTGGGAAATCCTGTGGAAAAGCAGACCCTCTCCTCCTGGTTAGCGGACTGCATTTCTTTTTTCTACCAGCTAGCAGGCATCCCGCTGCAAGACCGTGTAAAAGCACATTCTATCAGGGCCATGGCGACATCAGTAGCGCACCTCCATTCGGTGCAGCTTGCTGATATTTGTAAGGCTGCTACCTGAAGTTCTCTCCATACCTTCGCAGCCCATTATTGCTTAGATAAGGCTGGCACACAGGATTCCATCTTTGGCCAGTCTATTCTACGCAACTTGTTTTCAGTTCAACTTCCCAACATCCTTCCACCAACCCGTTCAGGGCTCAGGATGCCCTCCTAACCAAATTTCCACCCCTGTTGTTGTGCCTGTTGCTCGTCTTTGGGTGCATTTTGTGCTTTGCTCGGGCATCCTCAACTCGGTACTCACCCATATGTGAGGACTACCATCCTGCTTGTCCTGTGAGAAGGCAGAGTTGCTTACCTGTAACAGGTGTTCTCACAGGACAGCAAGATGCTAGTCCTCACGAAACCCGCCCGCCACCCCGCAGAGTTGGGTTCGTTTATGTTTTCTTATTTTATTTTTGCACATACTTTTGCTATATTAAGAAAATGAAGGGGGACCCCTGCTGGATGCAGGGTTGGTGCCATGCTGGGCATGCCCAGTAGGTGCCAGTCAAAGTTCTAGAAACTTTGACAAAAGTGTTCCGTGATTGGGCTCCATCCTGATGATGTCACCCATATGTGAGGACTAACATCCTGCTGTCCTGTGAGAACACCTGTTACAGGTAAGCAACTCTGCTTTTTACATGGTGCAAGTGCCGCATAACGGCTTTTGTGACCAGCCAAAGACATACATGGGCGTAAACAGCAGTTTATCCCCGCCAAAGGGCCTGCAAGCGACTCCTAAGTCACCTTTTTTCCACGGGTAAGAAACAGAGTTGATGTGCACAGGTTGGATGGGTAAGTGGGTTTGCAATCTCCTGAAACTATGCGCGGACTTTCGTAAAGCGCCTATCGTGGGGGCTCTGAGCACCTAAGCCTCAACGCTCAGCAAGGGGCAGAGAAAGAGAGAGAGAGGAAAAAAAAAAAGCAACAATGAGAGTATGCATGACACTTTGGAAAGAAAGAACCCACTTCTAAAATGATCCTTTTTTGTGTTTTCTCCATGCCTTCCTCTTTCCCTCCACTTGCCTTTTTCTATAAAAAGCGAAAAGGTGTTTACATTGGAGGGTCGACATTTTAAAGCGGCCTTCGATAGGATGTAGCTTTGAAAACATCTTTTTTTTTCCTTCTTTCAGTGAAATCAGCAGGTCACGCAACCCCAGGTTTTCGTTTCATTGATCCACCTGAAGTCCTGCTTCTCAACCCCGTACTAGGACGAGGCCCAGTCACTCATTCGCCGAGGTCTCCAATCTAATTAAACCCTGAATTCGATCCAGCATGGCTGCTTATAGAAAAATGTCAAGCTATCATCGTTCCTCCCCCACGGATTAAAAATTGAATTGATCCTTGATCCAAGAACGGTGCGGCAATAAGCAGAGCACGCTGAGGATTCGGTCTGTGCAGGGCATGTTTTTTTTTTTTTTCTTTAAGTGCATGAAATATATTTCGCTTGGTGTATTACCATTTTATAATGAATTCTGCAGCCAAGCAGCACTTGCTAGGATTGATCTAAGCATTTGGTTTCATCTCATACATGAGTTTAGAGAGTCCACTGTGCACATTCCAACAGGCATCCTATTCATAAGGGAAGCACGATTTATCACTGGCCCTGGCAAGAAAAATATATGAAGTCAGTGAAAAAAAAAAAAAAAGGAAAAACAGACCAGAACTATAAATATACCTTATTATGTAACTCTAGGAAAACATTTATTTTCTTTGTGGTATTTACTGCAGCTGTTGCAGATGGCCATGCAAACTCTATTACTGTATTTGCAACAGAAAATAGCAAAAACCAAAAAGACTTTATGCTTAATCATAAGGAAACCGAAGCAGGGACTGGGATGCACCTGGATCCTGGCAATTTAGTGTTTGCTTTTCTTCCCATACATGAGTTGGCCAGCAAATACACATACGAGTTAAACCAATTTTCAGATTATCCTGGCAAAGCTATGCGCCAGTTATAAAAAGTAAGGATATAAATCCCAGCCACACCCAGACCCCGCCCGCCCTGGAACATCTCTTCCCTAAGGCTGGGGGCTCACTGGATAGTCACCCCTGGGAGAAGTCCCCGGGGAAATTAGCCCCCTGCTTTTGTCACTAGCCAGAGGGTGGGGTAATGACCCAACAAAAACCTCTGAATGCCTGCAGTGCTCTGTTGCCAGACTAATCACTGTAAAAAAACCCAAAACATATATATATATATATATAGTATACTCAAAAAGAAAGTTCACTTATTCAATAGCCAATCCTCACCTCAATTAACTGTACATGTATGTATGAGGCTACATCAACTACATTCCACTCAATTTTTAACCTTTAAGGATACATCAACTACATTCCACTCAATTGATGTAGCCTCATACATGAGTGTGTGTCTGTGTGTGTGTGTATATATATATACGTTGCCAAGGTTTTGGTTTGACAAGGAGAAGTGTGATCACATGTATACATTCTCAATGTCCTAAGGGTACAATTTTAGAGTATACAATCATACATACGGGATATCAAATTATGTAAGCATGTAAAATTATTCAAATGGCACCAGAGCGACTTCAATTAACTTTCTATTAGAACACGTATTGTGCGTGAGCATTTCTAACAAGTGTGCAAGAACATTCACTGGTACAGTCATGGCCAGCTTTGCAAATACTACTCTTCTTGTAATCTCCTTACAGCTTTTGGGATCCAGCTACACCAGTTCAGTCTGAAGTCTGCCGACTGATTAATACAAGCGGAGGAAGGAGATATTTAACTGCACAGAAATGTCAGTTCTTACAGCTGATCCGTCCATGGGTCTCCATTTAAACATATTACTCAAAATATACAAATCTATGACAAATCCTCTGGGGAGGCTACATTGCCTGATAATGGGTCTCTAATGGAACTCATTTCAATTTTTGTAGATATTGAGACCATTTGTTGTAGAGTTATCCTTCTCTGTATGGGACTGAAGTCACCTAGTTAGAATTTTGGAGAATTTTGATGGCGTACTTGAAGATGTGATTTTGGCAACCACGGCTATTGAATCTCTGGTATTACCCATATTCCACAAGATGTGGCTCTAGATGCCATCTGCAACACTTTACGCTCAGCACAGTTATCCTGTAAGTCACCAGTTGAATTTATACAGAGACAAAGATTTCCTTATTTAACAACTTTTTAAAAAAACTCTGCTGGTTCAGTTAATTTGCATGAGAGGTATTGCCATGGGGGCTGCTATGGTCCCAGGTATGGTGCATTTTGAAGAGAATTGACTTAATTGCTCTCCGTACCAAACTTCAATTAGGTTGTGGAAAAGATACCCTGATGACAGGCTTTTTAAATTTGGTCAGGTTTGGTGTAGAATTTACTGCAAATTTATAGTAATTTCATTATATGCCTTAATGGATGTGACTCCCTCTACCCCTAAACTTGCACTTTTCTCATCCCATTTGATAAATAGACTATTCCCTTCTTGGATGATGATGATAATGATGATATTCTCATCATGAGGAATTCTGTGAACTTTTTGATGACCCTAGATAGAAAAGAAACCAGACGGAATAATTTATTCCATTTTGAGAGCTGTTATGCTGCTGCTCCTAAGTACCATCTGCTGGTGAGTCAGTTTTTCTATTTATGGAGACTTTATTTAAGTTTGCAGTAATCAAAAGAACTTGCCAGTGCACTCATTAGCAGAGGATGACCTTACATATGTGTGAAGAGAGCTCTCTACTCTTCTCAGCCTTCTGTTATCTCTGACTCTAACTCTTTTGGATAATACAAGGACTAGGGGGCACTCCATGAAGTTAGTAAATAGCACATTTAAAACAAATCAGAGAAAATTATTTTTCACTCAAAGCACAATCAAGCTCTGGAATTCGTTGCCAGATGATATGGTTAAGGCAACTAGTGTAGCTGGGTTTAAAAAAAGATTGGGATACGTTTCTGGAGGAGAAGTTGATAAACTGCTATTAATCAATAGGGAATAACCATTGCTTGTTGCCGGCATTAGTAGCATGGGATCTGTTTTAATGTTTGGGTATTGCCAGGTATTTGTGACTTGAATTGGCCACTGTTGGAGACAGGATACTGGGTTTGATGTACCCTTGGTGTGACCCAGTATGGCAGATCTTATGTTATTATGTTCTAATCAAGACAACAATGAGAGATGAACAGATGACTTGTGTCAGACCTTCAGTTTTTGCAACATGCTTTATGAGATTATTAATTGGAATTGGAATGTTTTAGGTATGCATTCTAATTTTTCAGAATACCCACATGTGGATTTAATTCGGAGGAAGGAATGCGAGATTGATGGCGGTTTCTATGGCTTTAAAACCTCATCCTGCTAACAGACAATAGATATGGGACATGACCTGTCTCCTTCTAGATCATTTTAAATGGGACCATTGTTCTGTTTGTTTGCATATCTGAGAACTGGATATATCCACTCATCAAGGTGCATACAGACTAAGTCTTTCTATCAATTGTACTTCCTCTACTCATGTGGTGAATATTATTATCTGTGTCTCTGCTCTCTTATTTGTGTTAGGTAGATGAAATGTGTGATCAAGGCTCATATAACTGAACGGAGATGTTGCCTGTGAGTTGGGAGATGAAAGGCTCCCTTGGTGGATCATTGTATATGGGTATGCTATATGTTTGAAAAGCTGAGCTGATTTGTTATAGAGCAAGTCGTAAATTTAGTAGCGGGGATAAGAAATTGATGCCAGCTGGCATTCTTTGAGCAATAGTGAATTTTCACCTTAGACACTGTTTAAATTAATGGACTCAGTGCTGAGCTGGAAAATAATTGTTTACAATAAATTTAATTTTTACAATGTGATAGATAATATAGGAATTATTTTGCTGTTGGATATATACGCCTGTGATTGGTTATCAGTCCTTATTGGGAAGATAGTGATGACAATGGATATCCCAACCTCCTGAGTGACTAGCCCAGACCATGTGCTCATTATAGTTACCATATTTATCCTTCTGATGGCATCTTTTTCTGTTAAATATTGTAGAGCATTGTTCACTGTGGCCAAGGTTTTGTGAGCAACATAAGCAAATTACATGCACTGCTGAAAAGTATTCCCTAAGGTTCATTCATCATCACCCTAAGGCAGGCGTTTTCTATGCTGGAACGCAGCTGAGTTGGGATTATAGTGTTAGGATCCATGGGTTACTGGACCCTTGGCCCGAGGTGAGAGTTGGTACCGCCCACAGGGAGGGGCCCCACAGTTCCTCACAGTCGGGAGGCGAGGTCAGCTGCAGCAGGGACACAGTTCAGAGAGAGTACACAGTACGAGTAGATGTGAATCGGTTATTTACACTTTTGGATAATAGAAGGACTATGGTGCATTCCATGAAGTTAGCAAGTAGCACATTTAAGACTAATCGGAGAAAATTCTTTTTCACTCAATGCACAATTAAGCTCTGGAATTTGTTGCCAGAGGTTGTGGTTAGTGCAGTTAGTGTAGCTGGGTTCAAAAAAGGTTTGGATAAGTTCTTGGAGGAGAAGTCCATTACGGCTATTAATCAAGTTTACTTAGGGAATAGCCACTGCTATTAATTGCGTCAGTAGCATGGGATCTTCTTGGTGTTTTGGTGATTGCCAGGTTCTTGTTTCCTGATTTGGCCTCTGTTGGAAACAGGATGCTGGGCTTGATGGACCCTTGGTCTGATCCAGCATGGCAATTTCTTATGATAGGCTGGGTTGCAGATACAGGTGCCAGAGCTGGAGCTTCCCACAGAGAAGCGCAGAGCAGGCCCCAAGGATCGGGGAGTGCAGAACAGAGCTCTGAAGAACTGCAGTAGAGATGGCCCAAGGGGCGGAGCAACGTGACGAGGAGGCTCTGATGTAATCACCTAGGCTCACCCAAAAAGCGGGGAAGCCCGAGTCAAGCCTCTGAGGTAGTGACGTAGGCTGCCCCGAGGAGCGGGGTTTTACACGGTAAAATCTCTGGCTAGGATCGTAGGCACTACCCCGAAGAGCGAGGAGGCACACAGCCCAGTCACAAATGTGGAATGAAGGCGCGGCCCCGAGAAGTGGGGAAGCTCGGGCACAGTCACTGACGTAGAGAGAAGCAAAGCCCCGAGGAGCAGGGAAGCACAGGTTGCAGACTGGTGTAGAAAGGCACTGACCCACAGAGCGGGGTACGACAAGCTGAGTCTCCCAAGTAGCTGGCAGTTCCAGGAGTGACCCCGAGGAGCGGGGAAGCCGGCAGGCAGGACTTCAGGAAGCGCAGGGACCACCCCAAGGAGCGGGTTAGCCAGGAAGCGCAAGCGGGCTCCCGAGGAGCGGGTACCCGAGACAGAGTCCCAAGCCAAGGAGAACAGCACACGGGAACCACGGGTCCGAGGAGACAGCAGCAGGAACCAGTAGCGATGGAACTCTTTGCCAAGTCGATCCGTGCAGGGCCAGGGTGGAGCTTAAGAGTCCAGGCTTAGTGATGTCATCAATTGGAGACGCCCCTGAGGTTCCCGCCTTAGCGTCCTTAAGGAAGGCTCAGAGGCGTGCACGAACTCCTAGGGAGACCCGGCGGAGACATGGAGGTCGGCGGTTTTCCCGGCCGCCATGAGGAATCCCGGGAGCTAGACGGCATGCGTCGGGCGCGGCTAGCCCCAGCCGCGAGTTTGCCCGGAGAGGAGAGCATGACAGCACATGATGTGCGTTGGAGCGGTCGCAGCTGTTCACGACAGACGGTCCTAACATATAGCAGGATGGGTAGTATTTGCAATATGGGACTATGATCAAGATGAGCAGAATTTGCAACATATTTATACCATCCTGCAGTTTTTAATGTATAGTTACACAATATATAGAAAACCCCATTGTGGGTACTTTCAGAGATTTGGGGTCTCCATTATTATTGTGATGGTTCTGCTTAATGTATGGAAACAGTCACCGATGATATCAGATCCCTTGTTTTTTTTCCAGCAAGCGATCCCAGTAGAAAGTTATTGAGGCTGCCTGAGTACCATTTGAAAAACGTAATATGCTTACATATATTTGGTAATCCACTTGTATGATTGCACTTTAACAGCCTGTGGGTCATTGCTTTGTTTTTTTTCCTCTCAGTAATTCTTTTGTACAATTGCACAAAGCTGTATCTAGTTTTCATTTTTTCCGGCCCTCTCAGTGTACAGTTAGCCGAGTCCATGTTAGGAGGTTATCAACCAGTCCATGGTGGGTATTGAATAGCATGCTGTTAGCGAACACTCAGTAATTAGTGCTAGGGGAGAGATTAGCAGGCTATTTGCTTTGCACATGCTAAACCCCCTTTGCACGTGGTTTCTTCTTTTATTTATTTATTCAGGTGTTTTTGTCTCATCTAACAGGAACATGGACAATTTTATAGGACCTCTGTTAGACCACTAGCTTAAGGAATTATGTTTAAAATGGAGAATATTCCCTCAAAGTGAGGTTCTGGAGGGGAAAGTGGGGTGTTTAGATTTGTGAGTGAAAGGGAATTCATTCCCCCGTTACTATACAGCTGGGGTGGATTAATATGCATAGATTAATTAGTGCAGGTGATAAGAATTCTATATCACTGGGCCAGGACTTATTATAACAGATTTATTAATCCAGCAAGTGGAACATGTGTGGCCCCTTGCTGCTGTGGTGAGGTTGGCACAGCCTATGAGGCGAGCTTCGTAGGTCCTCATCAACTGCTGGCGGAGGTTCTCTGGCGGGAGACTGGGCTAGAGCTTCACCTTTACCAGCCCCTTTCCCTGTAAGTTGAACCCTTGGGTTGCGGGGGGCCAGCAGGACTTAGGCAAGAGTCTTTGGAGAACAGCGTGGATGGAGGTCCAGAGCCAGGCAAGGGTCAGAGGCAGGAGGCAAACAAGGAAGGTCAACGTGTAGTGGCAGGCAGCAATCAAGAATAGTCGGGGTCCAGGCAAGAGGTCAAATCCAATGGTCAGTCCGAAGAGAAGACAAAATATGAGACAAGAGGGGCTGACACAACAGGGCAGGCAGGATGGACAGGATAGAGCTGGATATGGTGAAGCAGGACAGGCAAGAGAATGAAGAACAAGGAAAGGCTGGGCGAGAAGAGGCAGGGCGGAGCTGGAAAGACGAGGCGGAGCTGGACAAGACAAGGCAGGACAGGCTGGAAGAGGTGAGGCAAGGCTGGAAGAGATGAGGCAGTGCAGGCTGGACAGCGGGCAAGATGAGCAGGAAAGCAGCAGGCATTGCCGCAGGTAGGAGGAGTTGCTGTTAAGGTGAGGTAGGGAGGTCTGGAGAGCTCTTGTAAAGGGGCAGCACCTCTGATGTCATCTTAGTGCACTGCAGGGCTTTTCCTGCCACGGGCCCTTTAAATAAGAAGAGTTTGGGTACGTGCACGCCTAAGGACAGCAGGACAGAGGTGCATCGCAGTGGCCTTTCAGGCCACTCCTGGCAGCGTTCCTTGGCGGGCAGCATTCAGGCCGGGCAGGAGCATGGGGGTGAGGGCAGTGGCACGCGGGAGTATCCCATGAGCCGCCAAATGTAACAGCACGGACAAGATGGCTGTTTTCCTTTCAGCACAATATTTGCCGAGTACAAGAAAAAGAACACAATGGACTGGGTTTGTTTTTATGGACAGTATCTTCCCTTTCCATCAGGAAGCACAAGGAAGTGAGTTGCTTAAGTTTGTCAGAAGCAGAAATCTACTCTTTCAGATGAAAATGATATTGGTTTGTAAAATGGAGAAGCTACTGATTTTTTTTAGATGGAGAAGTTGCACAGGAAGCAGAAAGCTTGTTAAAAGGTTTCACTTGAGGTCAATTGTAAGTGACAGAAGAAATTGAAAAATCAGCACAAAGGTTATAATATGGACAGGATATATATATATTTTACCTTTCATCAATATATGGAAGAAGGTGAGCTCCCTCTCCTAATTTATTTATTTATTTAACCAATTTATAGCCAGCTGTTCCCCCAATCTCAGTGGGTTACAATCATTTGTCTCAAGTATTATCACGAATAAAGAACCATAGATTTTTCATCACTTCTGTTTCAGGACCAAGAAACAACTGACATCCCAAATACGGTCATTCAGTTCCTGTCTATTTCTTTCAGTGACATAGTCAGAACACACACATTCAGAATTCACACAATCAAGAGCTCACACATTTCACAGTAAGAGTGTGAGGGAGTGAACCAGAAACGCCCTCAGATTACCTTAAGGGACCAGCCTCAGAGATGTGGCCGGCTCTTCCTTAAGGATCATCCCTGCAAAGGATTCTGGGCTCAGGGAGGATCCCTTCAGCCTAACCCAGAAAGGCAGGTCCTGAGGAGCAGGCAGACAGATACCATATGCTAAGACTTGTTATGTGTAAGGATTAAGAATTAGCTGAGGCAGAGCTGAGCCACATTATTTGTTTGTGTTCACTTTTCTTACCTAAAGTTATGCTGAGCTGCATTGTTTGTTTTGAGTTGCCTCTTTTCACTGTAAATAAAGAACACCTAAGGAACAGCCAGAGTCTGCCTTCTTTCCTCTGCCTGTGTCCAAGCTGTTATTTATTTATTTTATTTATTTATTAATGTTTATATACCGATGTTTCATGAGAGCATATCAAATCGGCTTACATTAGTTAACAAATATTCATTTAAAAATATTTGCTCAAGTTACTACATATGGAGGCAGAAGTGGGATTTACTTCCCTAAGTGGGAATTGTTAAAAACTTTGAAACTTACCCCGCCTGGTTTCCTCCCCAGAGATAGCCAGTGATGAAACAGACTTTGCTTCAAAACATAACATTTATTAAGTAACTTAGGGCCTCATTTTCTAAAGTATCGCAGGCCTGCGATACTTTAGGTAATGAGGGGCGGGGGGCCGAATCGGGGAGCGGTCCTGCACTAGCCGGCAGCGATCGCACCGCCACAGTGTGATTGCTGCCGGTTTCGCACCCAATAACGCCACCATAGGAGGTGTAGCTATTGGGCGCGAAATAGGACTCGAAAAGGCCCTTACCTTTTCGTCGTCTGCGGCGTCTTCGCGGAGTCGGCCCTGGTGACGCCCCGACTCCTCCTCTTCCGGGGCCGACTCCGCCCCCATTTTGGCATCGCACACAATAAGGGACTTTTCGCGTGCGAAACGTCCCTAATCGCATGCGATCCGTCTGATAAATGACCCCCTTAGAGATCTATAAGAGCTGGCAGGGTTTGTGTATTTCATGCATGCATACAAAGTTAAGACAGCGGATATAAGGAAAGTCAAGAGGTTGTGTTTCCTTATGGGAGTAGAGGAGCTAAGTATCACAGTTCACCCAGCCATGCCAATCTACTTGTTGTTGTAAATTTGTCTTTCTCTTTTAAGCACTGGTAACAAGGCTTGTGTGTCCCTCCCCTCTCTCATCTCTACATTTGCTGCGCTGGTAATTTTCCTTCATGTGCCCCTCAGATGTTACATATCAGGCTTATTCAGTAGTTCATTGTTCTTGTTGGTTCTCAGTAGAGATGTGCTTCGTGTTTAGGTATCGGGTCTGGCTTCGGTCGACCGATTCGTTTAAAAATTTAGTTTTTCGCGTGTGTTTTGGTTTTTTTATACGAACGGAGTTAGTGCGCACTAACGGGGTTAGTGCGCTCACTGTTACCGTTAGTGCGCACTACCTAAAGTTAGTGCGCACAGCCAAAAATTGCAACTTTTAAGTAAAACGTATCAATTTTTAAGGAGTCCGTTAGCTAAATGTACGGTTCCCAGCTCCCACTGGTTCGCACCACCTGGAAAACAGGCAATGGGAATGTAGAACCAGTATTTTAAATCATCCGTAGTTAGTGCGCACTAACGGGGTTAGTGCGCTCACTGTTACCGTTAGTGCGCACTACCTAAAGTTAGTGCGCACAGCCAAAAATTGCAACTTTTAAGTAAAACGTATCAATTTTTAAGGAGTCCGTTAGCTAAATGTACGGTTCCCAGCTCCCACTGGTTCGCACCACCTGGAAAACAGGCAATGGGAATGTAGAACCAGTATTTTAAATCATCCGTAGTTAGTGCGCACTACCGGGGTTAGTGCGCTCACTGTTACCGTTAGTGCGCACTACCTAAAGTTAGTGCGCACAGCCAAAAATTGCAACTTTTAAGTAAAACGTATCAATTTTTAAGGAGTCCGTTAGCTAAATGTACGGTTCCCAGCTCCCACTGGTTCGCACCACCTGGAAAACAGGCAATGGGAATGTAGAACCAGTATTTTAAATCATCCGTAGGTAGTGCGCACTATCGCTGGCTAGTGCGCACTATCGCGGATTAGTGCGCACTACCTTGAGCATGCTCTGTGAGGTCCCCGGAGGCCATTTTGCTTAAAATACACGCACTAATAATTATTTTCTTACTACGTGCAGTCTCTGAGACAGAGCAGTGAGCTGAGCAGCACGCGCAGTGAGCTGACTCTGAGCACTGTGAGCAGCAGTATACTACAGACACCAGTAATATAATAATCAATCATCAATTCAACAGACGTTGATTCATTCTTCCCACATTATCATCAACTCTACCACTGTAAGTGTATAATATAATAAATATATAAGATTTTGTTTTAGTTTTTATACAACAGTATTACTTTACTAGTAGTTACTTAGTTGGTTAAGAAATAGTTAATGCACTTTTTTTCGGTGAAGTAGCATAAAATAATATAAAAATAATATTAAATGAAGTTACTTACATTAGGGGAAATTAAAAGTTTAACACACAAAAGTACTTCATTTAATTTTATGCTAATTTAGTGAAAAAAAAAGTTTAACAGAAATTGTCAGTGTCAGACAGCTCCCTCTCTGCATGAGAGGCTGGCTGGCTTCACAGACAGGGGGGGGGGGAGCTCAGCTGCCTGACCCTCACTCCTCCCCTCCCCCCATGTCCCTGCCACTGAACTGAATAGTGTACTGTCACTGTGAGGGTGAGGGCTGAGACAGCTCCCTCCCTCCCTGTCTCAGCCCTCACCCTCACAGTGACAGTACACTATTCAGTTCAGTGGCAGGGACATGGGGGGAGGGGAGGAGTGAGGGTCAGGCAGCTGAGCTCCCCCCCCCCTGTCTGTGAAGCCAGCAAGCCTCTCACTACGTAATGCAGGCAGGGAGGGAGCTGTCTCAGCCCTCACTGTGAGGGTGAGGGCTGAGACAGCTCCCTCCCTGCCTGCATTACGTAGGGGGGGGGGAGCTCAGCTGCTGCCTGACCCTCACTCCTCCCCTCCCCCCATGTCCCTGCCACTGAACTGAATAGTGTACTGTCACTGTGAGGGTGAGGGCTGAGACAGCTCCCTCCCTCCCTGTCTCAGCCCTCACCCTCACAGTGACAGTACACTATTCAGTTCAGTGGCAGGGACATGGGGGGAGGGGAGGAGTGAGGGTCAGGCAGCTGAGCTCCCCCCCCCCCCTGTCTGTGAAGCCAGCAAGCCTCTCACTACGTAATGCAGGCAGGGAGGGAGCTGTCTCAGCCCTCACTGTGAGGGTGAGGGCTGAGACAGCTCCCTCCCTGCCTGCATTACGTAGGGGGGGGGGGGGAGCTCAGCTGCTGCCTGACCCTCACTCCTCCCCTCCCCCCATGTCCCTGCCACTGAACTGAATAGTGTACTGTCACTGTGAGGGTGAGGGCTGAGACAGCTCCCTCCCTCCCTGTCTCAGCCCTCACCCTCACAGTGACAGTACACTATTCAGTTCAGTGGCAGGGACATGGGGGGAGGGGAGGAGTGAGGGTCAGGCAGCTGAGCTCCCCCCCCCCCTGTCTGTGAAGCCAGCAAGCCTCTCACTACGTAATGCAGGCAGGGAGGGAGCTGTCTCAGCCCTCACTGTGAGGGTGAGGGCTGAGACAGCTCCCTCCCTGCCTGCATTACGTAGGGGGGGGGGGGAGCTCAGCTGCTGCCTGACCCTCACTCCTCCCCTCCCCCCATGTCCCTGCCACTGAACTGAATAGTGTACTGTCACTGTGAGGGTGAGGGCTGAGACAGGGAGGGAGGGAGCTGTCTCAGCCCTCACCCTCACAGTGACAGTACACTATTCAGTTCAGTGGCAGGGACATGGGGGAGGGGAGGAGTGAGGGTCAGGCAGCTGAGCTCCCCCCCCCCCCTACGTAATGCAGGCAGGGAGGGAGCTGTCTCAGCCCTCACCCTCACAGTGAGGGCTGAGACAGCTCCCTCCCTGCCTGCATTACGTAGTGAGAGGCTTGCTGGCTTCACAGACAGGGGGGGGGGGGGGGGGGAGCTCAGCTGCCTGACCCTCACTCCTCCCCTCCCCCCATGTCCCTGCCACTGAACTGAATAGTGTACTGTCACTGTGAGGGTGAGGGCTGAGGGCTGGCTTCACAGACAGGGGGAGCTGCCTAGCCCCTCCCTGCATTAGTGTGTGAGCTTCTGAACAAACAGCTGTCCTATAGCACATACTTTTTTTCATCTTCTTTTTTATTTTCTCATGGTAGGATGGAACGTGAAAGGGAGTCAGATGACAGGGGGAGGGAGTCTGACTCCTCCCCACCGTCCTCCTCCAAGGTGGCAGCAAGGTCCAGGAAGCCCCGCTTTACCCAGGCCGACGTGGACCTCCTGGCCCGGCTGATGCTCCTGGATGAGGGGAACCTTTACACCCCCCCAGGCAGCAGGCCTAACCTGCAAAGGGAGACTGCTGCCTGGGCCTCTCTCCAGGAGGAGTTTTGCCGGCGGGCCTCCTACCCTCGTGAGGTGGAAGACCTGAAAAAGAAAGGTGAGAAATAATAATGTTGATCATAATATTCAATTATAAATTATGTATATTATTTTGTCATTGAAAATTAAATAGAGTATGATAGTAATACTAGCTACAGTAGCTACTAGTAGCATACATTGAGTTATATAATTATAATGTAATAATTAACTACTATAAGTAATAAAAGTTATAATGTTAAGTAAATATATTTTAAAAAAACAGAAATACTAGTAGCTAGCTACTAGCTAGCTAGCTACTAGTGTACCACCCTTACCCTATACTATACTAGTATTAATACTTAATAACTAGACTACACAGGAAATAAAATTATCTGTGGTATATTATTGATATTTATATATTAATCGTTTTGAAAAGGTGGTATTTGGGATTTTTTTGAAAGCCACATTGAAATATAAATAAAATAGTATTTATGTATAACTAACTTTTGTATGTTGCATAAAAAATAATCTAGTAGGTCAAGGCAAAACATGGGCATGTTGTAAAAATTAATCAATGTTATTCTTTTTCCTGTATATCCCTCTAATTTTCAGGTCGCCATCTGCGATTGCACGAGGGTAGGTGGCTCGAGGAGGTCCGCCGAACCGTGGCCCGTTCCGTGCCTGGTAAGTTGTTTTCAGAATACTACACAAGAACAACACACATTACACAAGTATTCAATTAATTGTAATGGAATTTGTGTTTAAAAATGTTTCTTTACTATAACAGTGAATGAATCATTGTGTCTGATCTCATTCTTGTTTTTAAAATTCTAACTGTTCTCTGAATTTTGATTTGTCTTGTACAGAACCACACCCAGGCAGGGACGAGGCGGGGCTTCCTGGGCCTAGTGGGAGGCAGAGCTGTCACCAGAGGAGGACGGAGGCAGCAACCAGTAGTGGTCTAGGTAGGAAATAATATATCTCTTGGCACGGCCAGTAAAGTAGTATATATTATCTGAGGCTGAAAAACAAAATCTTTTTTTTTTATATCAATCAGTTTTAGTGGCTGGGGATTGGGAATGGGGGGAAGTGTGTATTTATTTATTTGTATATATTAAATGACACTGAGTGGCTATGATAGTAAACTAAAGAATTGAAGGTGAAAAAAAAGAAGAGGTTTGTAGTGTATCTCCTACCATCATATTCTGTGTAACCTGAGATTGACTATTATTTCTCCTTCCAATCCTTCAAATTATGTATTCTCTCTAATCTATGTTGATAGATTTGATATCCCTCCACTCTCCCCCTCACTCCTTCTCCCCTGCAATGGACTCCTCATTTTTCTATAATCCTCAAGGTCAATAAACTAAATAAGGGGTAGATTATTTTATAAACTTGCTCGCACGCATCCAGTATTTGCTTTTTTATTTGTCATATCTGACTATGTGTAATGTATGTATAATGTATAGTTCTGTGTCTCATGTTGAATTATTATTTTTTGTTAATTTCTTTACAGGCCAAGATAAAGCTGCCACCAGCCAGCGGCCCACCACTTCCACCAGCACCACCACCAGCGCCAGCGCCAGTGCCAGCACCAGCACCAGCACTGCCGTACTTCCTCCAGGATCTCCTCCAACCTGTAAGTGCTGTTGTGCACAATATTCAAAGTTGGAGGAGATCCTGCAGGAAGTACGGCAGTTCAAGGCGAAATATGATGCCGACTTCATGATGTTGCAGCAGAGGGTCGGAGAGGTGCAGGCCAGTGTCAGCAATGTGGAGAGGAGGTTGTTAGCCCTGGAGGAGGCCCCTCAGGAGCAGAGGGAAATGGCTTCTCCTCCTCATGAGATGCCTCATGAGGAGGAGGTGCCAGTTCCCTCTGCTTCAGAGCAGGTTTCTCCAGTGGCGGCACCCTCCTCTCCACATGAGCCTGACCCTGCTGCAACATCATGAAGTCAAGGCATCATATTTCGCCTTGACCTGGGCTGCTGGGCTGGTTTTTTTTTATTTTAATTTATTTTTTTTGACAAAAATGTTTGTCTATTGTAATTTGTTAATGTCTTCTAATAGTTAAATATTTGTAAAAAAAAATAAATGTTTTAACATTGTGCAAAATGTTTGTTTGTTCTTTTTTATATATTATTTTATTAGTCATTTAACTAATAATAATTATTCATAAATAATATAGTATGGTACTACTAAATTACAAAGAGCAGACATGTACGGATGTATGTCTATTATAATCCAACATATTTCATTGTTTTAGTAGTAACTAAGTTAGTCATACACTTCCATACAACATTCAGTCTGGCTGAATTAGCACAAGTTGTATACTTGTGAGCAGTAGCGCCAACGTCAAGGCTTCAACCGTGGCTACTGACCATTCACACATCTTTCAACCTGGCCAATACAATATTGTGCACTGTGTGCAGTGTGTGCAGCACTCAAGCTACTGCAATGACTCACACGTCAATGCCAAAAATTGCTCCATGACCAAGACAGCCATTTGAAGCAAAAACTTTAATGCTTGTGATACTAAAGTAGGAGTAAGGACTAGGAGAAAGCAGACTCATGAACAAAAAATCCTTCAGAAATGTACAACTTCTGGGTGCTCAGTTTTCTCTTTTTATTACACTCAAGGGTGTTTGTATATATTTGGTTAATCAATATATTGTTACAGTAGTGGATATAACAGTAACAGTTTATATCCAACTAGTAGCTAGTAGTAGTAGCTACTAGTTGGATATAAACTGGATATCCAAGTAGTAGCTAGTAGTAGTAGCTAGCTAGTAGCTAGCTACTACTAGTACAACCACTAGCTACTTTGTTAGAGTATCAACCTCTCTGTGCACTGTAAGTGCAATTTTATATTGTATTGGCCTGAAATTCTTTCATACTTCATTCACACAATCATGCTGTCGGAGATGGACGCTGAGGCAGAAGAACCCAGCGAGGACTTGCCTGCCTCAGAGGTGGACACTGGGGGAAAGGAGCCTGGGAGTGAGAAGCCTGTGTTGGAGACGCAGCAGGACAGAGTGTTCATGTCTTGTGACTCCCAGACTGGCTTCTCCTGTGGGCCACAAGAGGCAGCAGCGGCAGTGTTGTGGCCGCTGCTGCCTCTTGTGGCCGGGCACCCCAGCAAGCGATGCGGGGAGCACAGCTGCATAGAGCCAAGCCTCTCTTCCACCCCTTGACCTTGGATCTCGGCCCTCGACAAGAGGCTCACTCCTCCCAGTCACAGGGAAAGTTCGGATACCCAAGCTGTGGAAAGTTCGTTTTGATAAAAACCAATTGCTCGACTAAGTCTGGAGACAAACGTGCACGGTGTGGACTCACTATGTTCCCTGTCATTGAAAATACTCTTTCACTTTGCACACTTGTTGGCGGGCAGGAAAGAAAGTGCTGTGCTAGTATTGCAAGATCAGGCCACATTGAAGCTTTCTGTGCCCAATATCTCAAGGGATCTGAGTCCATGCTCTGAATTGGCTCAGACAGAAAACTCTTAACATGCAGTTCTGAAACATTCTCCTGCAGGTAGGACTCAGTAGTAGTAACTCTTCTGCCAACAGCTGATGCGATTGCTTGTGACATGGCAGGCAGTTCATTAAATGTGGAATGACTCATATTTTGATGTGTTATGGAAGGGGTAGGGGAGCAGCTGATCATACTAGTACTTGAGCAGGATGGAGTTGGAGACTGAGAGGATAATACTAATTCTTTTTCATCGTTACCAGTGGAACAGACCCTGTTAGACATTATGTTTTCAACCATTGTAATCAACTTTTTTTTCCAATGTGTAAGAGCATTGTTCTTGAGAGCAATACTGCCTTTCACACGTGGGTCACACATCGTGGCTAACATATAGCAATCCCTTTGCATGAGAGGTTTCAATCTTTTTTCAACTTGCTCTTTTAAGCATTTAACAAGCATTAACACTTCCTTAGAGAAATCTGGATGATGCAGAAATTCCTGTAATACCTCCTCCAGATAGTTTATTACAGGGATGACACCACCCAAAGTGGCATTAGCTGAACTCAATGCATCAGTATATACTTTGAAAGGCTTGAGGACATGCACCATGTGTGCAATGTTTGTCCAGTCCTGACATCCAAGAGGATTTTCCAATCCAATTTCAGTTGCCATTGCCAAATCATGAAGAGGTGTCTGCTGTTCAGACAACCTCTCCAACATAAGATAGGTGGAATTCCATCTGGTAGGCACATCCTGAAGAAGGTTGTGCAAAGGTGCGCCAACTGCTATTTGCCTCTTTCTGAGTTGCTTCCCACTTTTTACACTATGATTGAAATGCCCAGCTATTTTGCGACACTTTTCAATCAACCGCTTCAGGAGTTGACTACTACAACTAGTAGTAGTACCACCTTCCTTGCCACTAAGCCCCAAAGCATCCCTCACTATCAGATGCAGGGTATGTGCAAAGCATCGGATGCCGCTGAATCTGCCATCAGCCAGAGCCTTAATAATATTGGAACCATTGTCAGTAATGAAAAATCCATTTAAGCATTCCATATCACTGCTTCTAAGGAGCCCATTCCATTTTTCCATCATCCCCTGAATTGCGTGTAAGATATTTTCTGAAGTATGTCTCTTGTCTAGCACTTGAGCATGCAGTAAAGCCCAATGGTATCCTGGTGAAACCTTTTTGGAGCTGCTGCCACTGCCACTGCCAATGCTGCTAGTGCTTACAGGTATTAATGCCTCATCCAGCTGCCACCAATGTGCTGTTAGAGACAAATATGCATGCATTGCATTCATACTAGTCCAAACATCAGTGGTGAGATGGATGCTCCTCCCCTTTGCCCTTGCCATCATAATCTGCATTTCAGCACGACATTTTCTGTATAGGGAAGGAAGCACCTGACGGCTAAATGTACTTCTTGAAGGAAGTTTGTAGTAAGGGGCGAAATAATGGAGCATCCGCTTAAATCCCTCATTTTCTACAATCTGCAGTGGCTGATCATCCAAAGCAATCATTAGAGCAATATGTCGTGTACCCACTTTAGACATTGCCTGCTTCCTGCTCTGTGACATTGCAGAAGAACACCACCCCATCTGCTCCATGGTAGCTTGCCGCTGCTGCTGGGGATGAGGAAGAGGAGACTGCTGCTTCTGCAGATGCACACAATCTGTATCTTCTTTAGTACTACTACTTTCCTTCTGTGGCTGCTTCCCTGTTGCTTTACTTGAAGCCTGGGCAAGCACGGTGGGACCAGCTTCTTCTGCAAGCAACAGTGCTCTATGTTCTCTTTCAAGGTGATATTTCATGTTGCTGTTAGTAAGATGTCCAATAATTCTTCCACGGCTCACCATCTTTTTACAATGGATACATTGTCCAAATCTCTGGTCAGCCACAACATGATAATGATTCCAAATCTTTGATGTCCTTGTACTGTTCCTTACTCTAGGCTGGATACTTGTCATTTTCATACTAGTAGTAGAAATAGTAGTAGTAGTAGTAGTAGTCACACGTGGATGTTCAAATGGTGTAGGGGACAGGGTACCAGCAATACTGCTGGCACTGGCAGTAGTTGTTTGTTTTGCAATCTGACTAACATTGTCATTGCTTCTGTTCTCCTCCTCCTCCTCCTTCTCCTCTGAATGTTTACTAGCCAAAAACTCCTGATCATCATCCTCCTCCTCCTCCTCCTCCTCCTCCTCCTCAATATCTGATTCTTCATCATCATCAAATATTTTCTGTATCACCATTCTTTCATCTAATCTTTTCACCTTTCCCTCAAATTTTGCTCGTTCCTTCCCTTGCAACAAGTTTCCTTGCACTTCTACATCCTCTTTCTTCTCAAAAAATCGCAGTTTTTTCCTAGGGACTGGCAGACAGCTCTTTCCAGTAGCACTATCACTAGCAACACGTTTTTTTCCAGAGGGTACTGGTAGGGGCATTATGATCCTGTGGTCAAAGAAATATATAATAAATATAGTACATTAAACAAGTTAATAAATTAGTTTGGTATTCATATTTAAAACTTTATTGAGCTAATAGCATTAGCTAGCTAGCTAGCTATTGCTTGCTAAGGCTACCCCCAGACCACAGGACAAAGAAGGATATAGTGATTATTTTTTATTAGTCAGTGAGTGACACTGACAATTGATAATTTGATATAGTATACTTACTAATATATTATATTGCAATTTATACCATGCATTGGCCAGAGCATCAAACTGCAGCAGACTGAGACTGAAACTAGGCTGCAATACTTCAGTTCACTCATTACATTAGCCTCCTGGCAGGACTGGCTAGGCTTTTCTGTTAATACTACATGCAAGCCAAGCATTGAGGTTAGAGAAGTCCTATTCTTATTTTTTCATATCCTTTTCAGGCCTATTCTGTTCTTTGGACTAAAATAACTTCTCCCTCCCACTTCAAGTCTTACCCACAAATCTCACACACAGGAGCAGAAGCCTTAAGCCAAGCACAAGAAACATAATATAGGATATTGGACAGACTATTGGCCAATTATAGGTTTAGTAGTAGAATTGATTTGATAGTAGTGACTCACTGGCTTTAATAGCTAGCCATAGCCAGTGACACTAGGCTAATAGCCAAGCTAGCTATTAGCCTAGTGTCACTGGCTATGGCTAGCTAGCTATAAACACTATTAGTGATAAATCTAGTAGATTACACATACATCTATATAATATTGATAAATATAATATTATATAATTTTATATATTTATAAATCTATTAAAACTCTACTGCTACAATGTTCAGAAAGCAGTCAAAGCACCTACCTTGTCCTTTATAAGCAAGCACTGCTGCTGGACTGGAGTGCTGGTGCCTGCCTATGCCTAGGCTAGGAATGCTGCGAACGAAGAGCTCACTCAAGAAACAGAAAAAAAGAGTAGAGCTCAGCTCAGCTCACTGGTTGTGGCTATTGGCTATTTTGGCTAGTGGTACTTGGCTGCTAGCAGTAGCTATATGCTACTGTGGCTAGTGGCAATGGCTACTGGCTGGCTGGCTAGTATCATAGGCTGATACTAGTATCAGCTAGCAGCTAAGCCAGCTAGCAGCTACCCCTTATTAATAACAATAAAGGCTGTATAATATTAGCTATCAATCAACAGCTGCAGCTAGCTATAATGACTGATTGACTGATGTTTTCTCCTCAAACCCACAAAACAAAAGCAACACATAAGCAGAGCACCCCTTATTATATAGCTATTATAGCTACCTATTGACTAAAAGTAGGAGGGAAAATAAACCTATTAATTTAAGTGGCCAATTCAAAAATGATGCAAATGAATATTATGCATAATATATCAAACAAATTCTAGTCACATGATTGATGACCTAATCACAATATCCACAGACACACTACTACAGTAGGATTAGAACTTCAAGCTAATAGCTCTATCCCCCATTCCCATTCCCCATCCCCCATATAAAACAATCTGTAAAAAACAGCACCTTGGCTGTTGGTAACCTTGGTAATGAATAAAAAACAAGAAGACACCCAATAGGAATACATATTCAACCTTCAATTTAAAAAAAAGTGTCAATTTAGTATCAATTTACGTTAGTGCGCACTAACATATATCACCGCGCACTGCCATGTACCGAGTGCGCACTAATAATCCGTTAGTGCGCAGTATGGTGAGGCGCCATGTACTGCGCACTACGTCCAGCGACTGCGCGCTAACGGATAGTCCATGCGCACTAACATCCGTTAGTGCGCAGTAATAAAAAAACCGACTTTAACCCGAAAATTCGTGGAATTTTGATTCTTTTTCCCAACTTCCCCAACAATGACGATTTAGACAATGTCGTTGGCATTGACTAAATCGTGAAAAACGATTGCACATCTCTAGTTCTCAGGCACTTTGGACACTTCTTTATCTCATATTCATTTTGCAGACTTATTCTTTTCCACACTATTGCACAGCTTCTGATTTTCTGTCTCTGGGCTGGCTATGACCTTGTATTTCAGTTACCAGTCAACATGGGGCAGTTTTTCTTAAAACAGCAATTAACAACTAACTTAAATCCTCAGAAGCACACACAAGAACCAACAGCCGCAGCAAGAGAAGAAGAAAAAAAAACCTGCAGAGTTGTTTTTCTTTTTCTGGGGCCGCTCACTCCCCCAGCTTTGCAGAACAGGCCGAGGGGGGTTATCCCCGCCTGTATAGTCAGGGGTCAAGTAGTGAGTAAGTATTGGATAAGCCGTCAGGTTTTTTTGTTTTCCCTGTTCTCCTATCCCTGGAAGTGTTCATTGGGCGGAGGCAGCTCAATAAGCTGGGAAAATGGAGCAGGTGAACCAGATCCTTGCTACCCGGACAACGGCAATACAAAACAACAGCAGATGCAAATTAATCAGCAGCAGACATTGCGAAGGCAGGTGATGCAGGAGCAGACGGTTCTAATGCAGATAGCCCAAGCAGTAGAAAGAGCAATAAGCACTCCGCCTTCAGTACTGCCCAAGCTCCTTAAGATGAACCCTGGAGAAGACCCAGATGGCTTCTTGAAAAACTTTGAAAGCACCGCGAGACTGGCAGGTTGGCCGGAGGACACAGGTGTGCTATTGCAAACCAATTCCTGCGTGAAGACTTCCTGTGGCCCAAGTGGTATTTGTGTTGTCGTGGCAGCAAGTGTTAGGTGTTAATTACACAGAAATATGGTTTACCAGCAATATAGACTCCAAAAAAAAAAAAAATGCATTTTTTATTTCTATCACACCATTTATCTCAACCAACTTTCTTTAAATGATGATAATAATGAAAAATCAGACGTAGAAATCTATTATATAATTCGTCTTTTTGTTTTACTCTTTCTGAGATATTACATAATCATGAACTGACTTCAGTCAAGAGAATCCATCACATTTCTGCTTTCAGAATCAGACCCTTTAGATAAGCATTTGCATTTATGTATTACCTTGGAACTATTCCTTTCTAACTAATAATAGTCTCTTTTGTGGAGGATTGATACTTTGTGTAAACTTTTATTTTCTTTAGCAATGAAGACGGTCTCTGAAGTATGGATGATGTCCTGGTAAGGATTCCTTTTTCTTTTCTGTACTCTTTCTCCTCCTTTCTCTTTCTTGAACAGTATTTGTTACTTCCTAACCCTGAGTTCAGGCCTGGCTTATGTTAAAGTCTTAGTTGTCTATGTGTACTTATCTACTTTTCTTCTTTCCTTTTGTCTTTCATCACTGGCCAGTTATTTCTTCTTTCTTTCTTCTTTCTCTGTCTTTTTTCTTCCTATTATCCTATTCTTTAATTAAAAAATGAAAAAAAAACCTCATCTCCCTGTACTGCTCCTGGATCTTCCGAAATCTATGTCTGCAATGTTCCCTACAATGTGTGTCTGCGATAGCTTGTTGGAACTGTATATTTTCTAAGACTGCTTCTTTATCCTCCTTCCATCATCAGAAAGCAAGCTGTTAGCCCATTGGTAAGGACTCTATGAAGTTTTGGAGAAAACAGGGCCTGTGGATTACAAAATAGCTCAACCAGATAAGCAAAAGAAAACTTAAATCTACCATATAAACCTCCTAAAGAAATGAGTAGCATAGGAGTGTGACATGGTACAGAAAGGAAAACTTGGTTCCAGAGGTGGGCCTGAAGTAGACTGAGCCCAAATTCCTTTCAGAGAACAGCTGTTCACTACACAGACAGCTGATTTAAAGCATCTGGTAGAGAAAAGCAAGGAGATCTCCTCAATCATGCCTGGTCATACCCAGGAGTTGTGGTATAGCAGTAACTCTATTGGATTCCTGAGGCCAGGCGCTGCGTCATTGAGACCGAAGTGAAGGAGATGCTCCAGCTCGGAGTAATAGAGGAGTCTAACAGTGACTGGCCCTCAACCATAAGTGGTTGAGGGCCAGTCACTGTTAGACTGGCCCTCAACCAGGTGCTGAAGCCAGATAGGTGCTGAAGCCAGATGGAAGCATAAGGTTCTGTATTGACTTTAAAAAGGTCAACAATGTTTTAAAACTTGACTCCTGTCTGATGCCATGAGTGGATGAACAGATTGAGCACTTGGGATCGACCTAGTTCATCAGTACCCTCGATCTTACCAAAGGTTATTGGCAGGTGCCTCTCACACTCTTGGTGAAAGGGATGACAGCATTCTCAATACCCATTGGGCTTTTCAAGTTTACCATACTTCCATTTGGCACCCCTGTAACGTTTCAATGAATGGTTGACCTCCTTTTCTGCCCACATCAAGGGTATGCGGCCACCTTCTTGGATGACAATCATGATTTATAGCTCTGATTGGAAGACACATCTTAGCCAACTCCAGGCCATGCTAACCAGTCTAAAGAAAGCAGGACTAATGCTAAAGCTAAGAAGTGCTTGCTGGGAGGGCAAGAGATCCAGTATCTTGGCTGCACCCGGGGAAAGGCAAGGTCCAACCATAGACCAAGAAGTACGAGGTGATCACTCAGGTGCCAGTCCCACAAACAAAAGTGAAAGTGACAGTGTTCTTAGGCCTTACAGGATACTACAGAAGGATTATTCCCAACTATTCCGAGAAGGCATAGTCCCTCACAAGGCTGTTGGTAAAGAAAGCAACAGAGAAGGTCTAATGGTGAGAGGAAGCAGAGAAGGCCTTCAGAGCCCTGAAGGAGGTGATATGCTCTGAACCTCTCCTGATAAGCCTGGACTTCTCCAAACCCTTCACAGTGCAAATCGATGCCTCAGAAGTCAGCTTATGAGCCATCTTAGTCCAGAAGGATGACCAAGAACATCCTGTGGCATACATTAGCCAGAAGCTGCTGCCATGCGAGAGGCATTAATCAACATTTGAGAAGGAGGCCTTGGCAGTTAAGTGGGTCTTAGAGGCCTTGCGCGGAGGTTCACGCTCATAATGGACCACCAACCACTCCTATGGATAAATAGGAACAAGGGGTTCAATGCGAGAGTGATTAGATGGTTCCTGGCCCTACAGCCCTTCACTTAAAAACCTGAATGGGGGGATGCCAATGTGGATTTCCTGTCAAGAGAGATGTCCCTGGAACAGGCAGATGCTCATCCTGGCACGGCTGAGCTAAGGGGGAGGGTATGTGAGGGAATATACCAGAAACTCCCTGAAACTACATTAAGAGATTGGTCACTGAGACCTAGCTAGATCTTCTTTAAGGATCATCCCCGCAAAGGATTTTGGGCCCAGTGAGGATCCCTTCAGCCTAAGATAAGTTCATAGGACCTAGATATGTTAGGGGAGGAGGCAGAGAGATACCATATGCTAAGACTTGTTATGTCTAAGGACTAAGTATTACCTGAAGCTAAGAGGAGCCATGTTGTTTGTTTGTGTTGACTTTTCAGAACTGTGTTACCTGAAGCTAAGCTGAGCAACCTTGCTTGTTTGGAGTTGCCTTTTTGCACTATAAATAAAAGAGCACCTAAGGAACTGCTGGAGTGTGCCTCCTTTCCTCTGGCTGTGTCCAAGCTGTTGCCACTTGAGTTACCACAAATAGCTATCAGAACTATTTTACACACACACACACACACACACACACACACACACAAGCTTTCTCTTTCACTGAAAGAAGAAAGAAGATGATGATGATATTTCTCTTTAAAACTCCAGCCAAAGTGACTAGACTGACTGAGGTTTGTGTGAGATAATTTTTTAATTATTTTATGAGCTAGCTAGCTAAAGATTGACACGTGTTATTCTCAGAAATTCTTTGTTTCTTGTAGTCTATCACTCCAAGGAACATATTTTGTGCATGTTCTTTTACACCTCCAAAGGGGATGAGTTTGGTGGACGGTATTAGAGATGTTCCAACAAGTATTGAGTGGCGTTGGGGCGAGACTCTCAGCAGTAGGGAGTCTAAACTCTAGGAATCCTGAGACAGGGGAATTTGCAGTTTTGGATTGTGGATCTGAGGCTTCCTGGAGGGAAGAGTAAGACTTGGATATGCTGAGGAAGCCTATGCTGCTTTTTGCACTCTTTTTAAGCACTTCATAGCAGATCACATTCAGGTACTGTAGGTATTAGCATCCCTCAGCCACCCGGGACCCCTTTTTCTTTCCTTTGGGAAGTCCATAGCAGACTGTTTGGTACTGGATAGAAGAGTTATTTGGTTGTTTCATCTTGGGCTGGGAGGAAGTACCGGGCCGTGGTGGGAATCAATCCATGCGTGCTGAGGTCGCATTTGAAATGGTGTCTCAAACAGCATAAAACGAGCGATTAACCAAATGCTTTTTTTCTGAACTCGCTAAAAGTGGTGAACACTGAATATTTATTGTCTTCTGGATTTTTCTGCCTTCACTGAACTTTGATTCTTTGTATTTTGAAATAAATTCTGTTTTGGTTTCGGAGCAAAGCTTGGGACCTTGCCTGCATGTTTTTCCTTTTAAGCATGTGACTCTCGCGCCATGCTGCTCCCCAGAGGAAGAAACCTGGTGCCAGGGCTGCAGGCAGGCTTTTACCACCCCTGCGGTCACCAAAGATGACCCTCGGTGAAGTCAGTAGGATTCCAAAAAAATTATTATAGACAGACTAGGATCAAATAACACAATATCCATAACCAACTAATGAGTTAAGGACTACTAAATGAATGTACATGGGCCACCTAAATAGAGAAAGAGTTAAAACCATATGTAATTACCCGCACATAAGCCTCCCCTCAGCACTATAGTTTCACTGACTTTTCTACCCTTCATGACTAACGTCTCTCAGGGTGAATGTGGAACTCTCAGAATCCAGCGCAATTTGTGCTATTTATTTATTTTATCTCTTTATTTAAAATCATTTCTTTCTCTTGGAATAACCATGTCTTTAAACTGCCTGAATGCCATTAGGTTGTCTGACAGCTGGATAGTCTGTGCAAGCTAATTCCAAATATTGGGAATTTTACAAGAGAAGGACTTTTCTTGGGCTCCTACCAGTTTAGCTCCCTTTAGTGCATAGAGCACCCTCTCATTTTCCAGGCAAAAAGGACTGCTGTGACCTGTAAGTCACCAACTTCCTTCTTAAATACTCTGGTCCTGCCCCTTGCAAGGTTGAAATGTTGTGGCCAAGATTTTAGACTGGTAAGTGATGCAGTTCAGATAAAATGGAAATATAATGCCTGGATTTGCATCCTGTCGGAAGAAGCACTGCCTCATTTTGCACTGTTTGAAGCTTTCTTAATAACTTTATTGGCAGGCCTAGATGTAAACTATTACAGTAATCCGGCAGTGTTATCATTATCACATAAACAGTAGTTGCAAAATGATTGTAATCGAACAGATGGCAAATTAACTGTAACGGATGTATATAAAAGAAACAATTCTTAACCAACAAGGTAATATGCTGCTCAAATGATTGTCCAGAGTCAATAAAAACTATCAAACTATGGACTGAATTTTTAATTACAGGGGTATACCATCTATAAATAAAGATGATTGTGGGAACTTATCATTATTCCTGACCCATAAAACATCTGTTTCTCAAGCATTCAGCTTCAATTTATTTTTACATAGTCTGCCAATTTTAATATTGGTCACACCAAATGTTTTTCTAGGACCAACTTTATCATGCATGAGAAGGCCTTATTGTGTGAAATAATATTTGTACATAACAACATGATAAATGACAGCAGATAAAGACAACGGTGGTCTATCCAGTCTGCCCAGCAAAGGGGTTCACATTATAGCTGCCGCTCCGTGCAGGTTATCCCCAGGCAGTTGTAGTGGTAGTCTTACCCTGATGATGCACACTGTAACCCTGTGTTAGAGGCTGTCAGTCTCCTGAATGCTGTAGGTTCTGTGCCTCTGAGCACCTGAGGGCCAGACTGCAATGAGCACACGCAGTGATGTCGGTGAGGGGTGCGCATCAAGACTGTTGATGATTAATAACTGCTGTACATTTCTGAGGGGGGGGGGGGGGGGGGGGAGAATAGAGTAAATGTCTCTCGCCAAGTCCTCATTTTATACCAAATCTCAGCAAGATGACAGCTAGTGTTAACAAAAGGGAAAAGAAAAATTCAGGGTGGCTACGTATTAGCCAGCACCCTTAGCTTCGGCGCTAGCAGAGACAGATTAAGACCAACTGATGCCCTAAGCACAGCCCATCAATGGTGTCCCCTCGGCCCTTCCACTGCTTAACTGACAAGACAATGAGACTCAATAAGTGTTGAAGGTGGAATGAGAGATTAAATATTCAACCATCCCCCAGGCCAAAACCCACAACTGTATTAAAAATAAACTTAAAAAAACATTATTTAACACTAAATAGCAGTAAACAATGTAAGCAAATTATTTACTTATAACTAGGGGGCATCAGAAAAAAATGCAAATTTTCAACACTCTGTGGTGTCCCTCTTCCCTTGGTGCCCTATGCTCGTGTTTATTTTGCTTAATAGTTAATCTAGGGTCAGACATTAGGGCTAATGATGGTGTCAGCGATGGTGAAGACAACATTCCTGATATAGTAACAGGCAGGGCTATGCATTCCTGATATAGTAAAAGCCTATGGTGACTCTGTTCATGGATCCACTGTGGCAGGAGACAGTCCACAAAAACTAATGACACAATATTTTAGTGTGCATAATTGATTTAGCGTAAAATACAGCATGAGTACTCACTGACAGCGAAGAAGATCTTCCTTACACTAGTCCTTGATGTTTAGCAATTCATTGTCCATCAAATGTGACATAGACATAATTTAATAAGAAATTAAGCAATTCTTCCCCCAAATATATAGCTTTGTTAGGTTTAATTTTTGCCTAGTGCCTCCTCTCCTCCCCACCATCTCCCCTGTTGGTCTTTTGAATCATGCCATCCTGCACATATTCTTAATCTGCCAGCAATTCACTTCACTGTGACAGAGTGGAGGCTCCATCAATCTCTGAAGGTCATAGAAATGAAATTATAGGCGATGCAAAATCAGCCTGGAGAACAGAAGCCCCCAGAGCAAAGTTAAAATGGAGGATGAAAGGGACTACAACTACCAGCAGTCCTAGAGAAAGTGAGCGTGAAAGGAGTCCTGTGGGGGTGGAGCTTCTACATTAATGGTGGGGGTGGAAGGGAAATAAAACCAAAAGGTTACTAAGAGCCAAGAGAAACAGATAAAAGTGCGAAACTTGCTGGGCAGACTGGATGGGCCGTTTGGTCTTAAGAACATAAGAACATAAAAACATAAGAAAATGCCATACTAGGTCAGACCAAGGGTCCATCAAGCCCAGCATCCTGTTTCCAACAGAGGCCAATCCAGGCCATAAGAACCTGGCAAGTACCCAAAAACTAAGTCTATTTCATGTTACTGTTGCTAATAATACCAGTGGCTATTCTCTAAGTGAACTTAATAGCAGGTAATGGACTTCTCCTCCAAGAACTTATCCAATCCTTTTTTAAACACAGCTACACTAACTGCACTAACCACATCCTCTGGCAACAAATTCCAGAGTTTAATTGTGCATTGAGTAAAAAAGAACTTTCTCCGATTAGTTTTAAATGTGCCCCATGCTAACTTCATGGAGTGCCCCCTAGTCTTTCTACTATCCAAAAGAGTAAATAACCGATTCACATCTACCCGTTCTAGACCTCTCATGATTTTAAAACACCTCTATCATATCCTCCCTCAGTCGTCTCTTCTCCAAGCTGAAAAGTCCTAACCTCTTTAGTCTTTCCTCATAGGGAGTTGTTCCATTCCCCTTATCATTTTGGTAGCCCTTCTCTGTACCTTCTCCATCGCAATTATATCTTTTTTGAGATGTGGCGACCAGAATTGTACACAGTATTCAAGGTGCGGTCTCACCATGGAGCGATACAGAGGCATTATGACATTTTCCGTTTTATTCACCATTCCCTTTCTAATAATTCCCAACATTCTGTTTGCTTTTTTGACTGCCGCAGCACACTGAACCGACAATTTCAATGTGTTATCCACTGTGACACCTAGATCTCTTTCTTGGGTTGTAGCACCTAATATGAAACCCAACATTGTGTAATTATAGCATGGGTTATTTTTCCCTATATGCATCACCTTGCACTTATCCACATTACATTTCATCTGCCATTTGGATGCCCAATTTTCCAGTCTCACAAGGTCTTCCTGCAATTTATCACAATCTGCTTGTGATTTAACTGCTCTGAACAATTTTGTGTCATCTGCAAATTTGATTATCTCACTCGTCATATTTCTTTCCAGATCATTTATAAATATATTGAACAGTAAGGATCCCAATACAGATCCCTGAGGCACTCCACTGTCCACTCCCTTCCACTGAGAAAATTGTCCATTTAATCCTACTCTCTGTTTCCTGTCTTTTAGCCAGTTTGCAATCCATGAAAGGACATCGCCACCTATCCCATGACTTTTTACTTTTCCTAGAAGCCTCTCATGAGGAACTTTGTCTCTCATGAGGAACTGCTGTCATTTCTATGTTTCTATGTTTGGAAAGGAGGAGGTTTCTATGTTTGGAAAGGAGGAGGTTTCTATGTTTGGAAAGGAGGAGGTTCCAGCCTCACCAACACAGGCGAGGGTATTTAAAAGAATGCTTCTTTCACTCGGTGGGGCTGATTAAAAAATCCAGTAATACAGCAAAGGAAATGAGAGAGTTATGTTTCTGTACTTATTTTGTTTGCAAAGACTGATTAACCTGCTGCGGTTGGACTGTGGATTTAAAAATTACAGTTTCTTTATTTGGAGTATTTTTATTCCGCTTATAACAATAATGCATACTAAGCGGATTACAATAAAAATAAAATCTTAATAATTAAAACTGAAACACAATCAAATAAAAGTTTCAAATATACATTCATGTCAAAATGATAAAAAAAGAACATCTTCCCCGCCATAAACAGCATTATCATTCAAAGGCCTGTAACAAGAAATGTGCTTTAAGTTGTTTCCTGAAAATGCTAATGTAGTTGATTGACCAAAGAGATACAGGCAGAGAATGCCATTGTCTGGGCCCTATCACTGAAAAGGATTTAGCTCGAGTTACCTGCAAACCTGCTGCCTTTGCTGTAGGAATTACTAATAGATTTCTTATCGGCCGATCGCAATGGACCACGAGGCATATAAGATTTCAGGAGGTCAGCCCAATAGGAGGGGCCTTCCAATTTCAAAACCTTATATAGCAAAAGTAGGACCTTAAACTGAGTCCGATATTTAACAGGAAGCCAGTGAAGTTTCTGTAATAGGGGGGAACCATGCCGACAGCGTTACCCCCACCCCGATCATGAATCTGGCTGCAGAATTTTGTAATACTTGTACCGCCTTTAAAGAGACAGCAGGAAGTCCAACCAAAAGGGAAATATGGTAATCTACTGTAGACAGCAGGAAAGCTTGGACTGTGGTCCGAAATTCATTAATATCCAGAATATACTTTAAATGCCTTAACAATCAATGTTTAAAAACACCAGATTTTAAGTCATAAACACAGTATGTTCCTTAAAAGTCAATCTGCTATCAAAAAATACACCCAAATTAGGAAGTCTCCTTGAGTTGAACTGTTGTTCCCAGAATAGGGAGCAAACTTATATTGGGACCGATGAAAATAAAAAAAAAAGCATTGAAAGCGGGTGTTGACTGTTCAGCGCTCGCTTTCCTAACACGCCCCCAGGCACTTCTCCTGGGGGCGCTAGGCTATATTCTAATTAGGGGTTGTGCTGTCAAGGAGGCGCTAGGGTCCATTGCAAGCTCCTAGCACCTCCTTGACAACTGGCGCCCATGAGTGGTCGGCTGTCTGCGGCTGTCTGTCGGTTTAGAAAACAGATGCTGAATTTATTGGCATCCATTCCGGAAATGGACGCTGGTTAACTGAGCATCCGTTTCCCGAACCTGACCGCCGGCACTTAAAAACACAAATTTTTTTTCTTTCCTTCCTTCATTTTAATATCACCATGATGTTACATCGGAGGATGTACAGAAAAGCAGTATTTTCTGCTTTTCTGTACAACCTTTTGGGGTGCTCAGAAAATAACGCCTGCTCTGGGCAGGCGTTAATTTCTGAGTGCACAAATGTGTGTACTGGACGCACATGTTTTTGGGGTTTTTTTTGCACTGAAAGTGAATAACTAATAGCCTCATTCACATGCATTTGCATGTGATGAGCACTATTAGGGCCAGATCTTAAAATCTGCGTGCGGGCATAGATTTGTTCGTGCAACCCGACGCAAACAAGTCTACATCCGATTTTATAACATGCGTGCGCTGCCGCGTGCATGTTATAAAATCCCGGCTCGGTGCACACCTGTGCATCTTGTACGTACCAAGCCTGAGGGGAGCCCCAATGGCTTTCCCCATTCCCTCCAAGGCCGCTCCGATTTTGGAGTGGCCTTGGAGGGAACTTTTTTTCCAGCCCCCTCACCTTCCCCTATCTAACCCACCCCCATCCCTAACTAAATCCCCCCCCCCCCTACCTTTGCTCTGAAATTACGCCTGCCCGAGGCAGGCATAACTTGCGTGCGCCGGCCGGCTGCCAGCGCGCCATGCCCCAGCACAGGCTGCTGTGCCGGACCACTCGACCCCCGCCACCGGACTTCCGCCATGACCCCAACCACGACCCCGGACTGCCCCTTTTTCAAAGCCCCGGGACATACGTGCATCCTGGGGCTTGCGTGTGCCGCCAAACCTATGCAAAATAGGCTCAGCGGCGCACAGGGGTAGGTTTTCGGGGGTTACGCGCGTATCTTATGCGCGTAACCCTTTGAAAATCTACCCCTTAGTTTTGCCATACATTGGGTGTGCGTTGTGGAGGTGCTAATCTCCTTATAGCGTAAGGGGCTGTGGACTCACCTACACAACGCGCATCCATCCGCGGGTTAAACAGCGCAGACTGTATTGCATCAGCCCCATTGTGTTTAACCAACCAGTCAGGGTCAGGTGAGGAACAAATTGCTTCTGTCTTGTGCACACTCAAAATAAGATGGTTTGTTTAGCTTGTTGCTCTGCAACTGTGAATCCCGAAGCCGTAAAGACCTGTTTATCTTGTTGCATCTGAACTGTGAATTTTGGCAACAATCCATTTTAACCGGCTGCGTTTGAGCTGTGGATTTAAAAGCCGCCAAAAGCTTATTTACCTTGCTGCATTTAAGCTGTGGATTTGAAAGCTGCAAAGGCTCATCCAGCCCACTGCATTTTGGCTGTGAATGTAAAAGCTGCAGAAACTCATGAGCGCTGGGCTGCTGTGATTCGCTATCGATAACCTGCTGGACTTTCCTATGGTGCTTTCTTTTGCAGGCTTTGAAGCCTGCAAGGGGACGGGGTGTGCTAGGATTCTGAGCTGAGAACTCAAAATACCGCAACGCGCCGATGAGAGGGAGACATTGTAATTTTTTTTTTTTTTAGGATGCTGCGCATTGAAAGTGGATATTGAAGCTTGGTCTGAGACAGAGACTGACACATTGATTTTCCTCTGTCTGACCTGCAACGCAGACGTCATATGTGGGGGCGACGAGAATCATTGGGCACTGGACAAGGAAAGCCATCAGAATCAGGCTGCAAAGACACGAGACGAGACAATCACGTGATGTGGTTCACTGCCGGTGTGCTTGAACTTCCAAAGCAGGTCATCGTGCTAAAATTGTAATTCTAACCACTCTTAGAGAAAATGTTTAATATTATCCAGGTAATAAGTAGCAGTAAGAGTTGGTAAAGTCTGGGGCCGCTCATTGCTGGCATGGCTAGATGATTTACCTGCCTGCCTGCCTGGGGCTTACAGGCTCCCAAAGCTGTCCAGGAGAAACACTGTCTCTTTGCAACAGCACCTGCTTCTCACAGAGCACTCATGCTAGCAAAGCTTACAGGCTCCGCTGGCTGAAAAAGCAGAATAGTTGACAGGGACATGACAATCCCATCCCAGGCATGCTCGCCAGATTGTGCGCTTCCTCTTATTCCCCGGTCAGGCTACACTGAGTGCATGAATGTATGAAAGAAAATACCAGCGACTGTATACAACAAGGAACCTAATATCGGATGAGTTCTGAGTGCTCTTACCTTGGGGCCGATGCAATACGGAGCGCTGAGCCGAGCGCACTGTCAACGTGCAGTTGGACGCGGGTAAAATAGGCGCTAATCAATCCCCTAATGCAATAAGGGAATTGGCGCCTATTTAACGCGCGTCTAACGCGGAGTGAATGCAATAGCGCTCTTCACATGCAAATGCACGGGAATGAGGCTATTAGGCATTCACCCCCGATGCAAAAAGAAAAATGTGAGTCTCCGACGCACATTTAACTGTCATCTATTAACGCCTGCCTGGAACAGGCGTTAATAGATATGTGCATCGAAAAGAATAAAAAGAAAAGAAAGAAAAGAAAAGAAAAATTTGACGATCGGGCTCACCACACAAAAACCGATGCCAAATTTAACGGCGTCGGTTTTCGTTACCGGCGGACAGCCACAAAAACCAACGCAGATAAACCCGGCATTGGTTTTCATGACTAGGTCGCTGAAAACCAACACCAAGTTTATCAGTGTCGGTTTTCATGGCTGTCCGTCACTAAGGAAAGCCGACGCCGATTAAAAACCAATGGCGAACCAAATCCCCCTACCAACCCCAACAAAAAAAAAATCTCTCAGGTCTAATGCATAACCATGGAGCAGCCGATTCCAGGGCGAGGAGCGGAACTTTCCCTGCCGAACCGCCCACAGCCCCACACACACTTCACCTCAGCAGCGGCCCGCACCTATCGGACCCGTCCCGGCAAGCTCCCACCACGAGAGGTCCACGATACCGTGCCGCTGCCACTCTTCCCTTCCGCTTTCCGTTTTATTTTAAAGACGTACTTGTGTGAGGGGGGCGGGGAGGCGGGAGATCAGAAGTCACACGTCAGCTCTTCCCGGGCAACGTCTGCTGTGGCCCTCCCCGCCAGGCACCGTCCGGCCCGATCCCTCCAGCATCGGTTTCCATTACTGCCGTACGTCAGTCACGAAAACCGACACCTATAAACTCAGCGTTGGTTTTCAGCGAACTCACAAAAACCGACGCCGGGTTTATCGGCGGTTTTCGTGACTGTCGTACGGCAGTAAGGCGTCACAAAAACTGTTGCTGATGATTGATCTCTCAGCAACATTCAACACCGTTGACCACAATATCTTGGTACACAGATTAATTGAGATTGGAGTATGTAATAAACCTCTAGAATGGTTAACATCATTCTTACATAAGAGAACATACCAAGTTAAATTTAACAATGTCCTATCAGACATTATTAATCTGGATACTGGCATACAACAAGGCTCCGCATTGTCAGCGACCTTATTTAATATCTATTTGCTTCCCCTGGCCATCTTTTATCAGGACTCGGGCTAAAGTATTTTCTGTATGCCGACAAAATACAGATTCTAATACCAATAACAGACACCATAGAAAAAGCCTTTCAACTAATATCATTGTACCTAAATGTAATTAAACAACTTCTCAACCAACTGAAACTTTGCACTAATATTGCAAAGACCGAAATAATAGTATTAGAAAGGAAAATATCAGAAAATATTAGTAACCTGTCAGTTAACTATGAAAATTCTCAAATTAAGATGGCATCTTCAATTAGAGACCTAGGGATCTACTTAGATCAAGAATTACATTTTAAAAATCACATTGCCAATAAAATGAAAGAAGGATATTATAAACTGCTAATATTGAGGAGATTAAAGCCCCTATTTAAACCAAAAGATTTCAGAACAGTACTTCAGGCTTTAATCTTTCAATCCATAGACTATTGTAATGCTTTACTACTTGGATTACCTCATACAACACTTCAACCTTTACAAATCATGCAAAATTGAGTTGCAAGGTTATTAACAGGTACCAATAGAAAGGAACACATCACGCCAATACTTAAGAAACTCCATTGGTTACCAATTGAACAGCGAATACAATTTAAAACCTTATGCATTCTTCATAAAGTAGTTCATGGTGAAAAAGTGGAATGGCTGAACGCACCAATACGGGTACACACACCCCAAAGAAACTTAAGATCTGCCAACAAAGGCTTACTATCTATTCCTTTGATAGTTTCAGCAAAGATAACTTCAGTGAGAGAAAGAGCTTTATCACTCGCTGCTCCAAAAATTTGGAATAATTTACCAGTCGAAATTCGACTGGAAACAAATAGAATAACATTCAGAAAAAAAACATGGTTTTTCCAACAGGTATTTAATGATGGTAACAGCAATGGTGAAATAAAAAAAACGGGCGCGGGCGAGCGGGGAGGCCTATTTACATCTTGGGCCCCCGCAGTAACTTAATTTCCATCATCAAAATCAAAAACAAAAGAAAAGGAACCGAGAGGAAAAGAAAACATCGGGAGGTGAGATGACATCGCGAGAGAGAGAGAGATCACGCCCCCTCCCACGACGTCACTGAGAGCTTCGTCGGCGGTTGAAAAGCGCCTCGCCACCAGGCGCCGCGCGACAAAGGGGTTCTCTCCTTTGTGCACCCCTTGATGCCTCATTTAATATTCTTTGTTTGTACATTTTCTGTTATATAACCCTTTTCCCAAGTTATGTACCCTTTTAGCTTGTTAACAAGTTTAATTTTAATTGTTCATTGTATCAGACTATGGAATTATTCTCCAGCTGTTTTTGTTTTATGTAAACCAGTATGATTTACATTTAATGTAAGAATGTCGGTATATAAAAATTAAAAATAAATAAATAAATACTGATAAATGCGAAGAGAAGATGAGTCAGACATAGGTTTGAACGATTTTGTCTGTTTGTTTTTGTATGTTAGGCCATTTTTTATAAATTGTAATGAAGGTTTTTAATTTTTAGCATTGTTTGGTATATTGTCTATAATTGAGACTCTGTTATAAGTGTTTTATGGAACTATGTAAACCGATATGACGGTCCCTACCAAATACCGGTATAGAAATTTTAATAAATAAAATAAATAAAAATGGGTTCCAAATTCCCCAAACTTCTCTGTAATCCAAATCTTCAACAGCTGATTCTGTTCCTTCTTTATCCTTCATCCTTGCTGTTGCAGATGCTCAGGCAAAAAGATCTCTGTGACCCCCAATCCTCGGGGATATGGGGGGAGAGGGGAGAGGCAGGGCCGGTGCAAGGGGATTAGGCACCCTAGGCACCTTCTGCCTTGTGCCGCCTCCCCACCCCAGGTCGCAGCCCTGACTCCTACCTCTCGCGAGCGGCAGCAGCAAAGAGGAGCGGAGATTTGGAGATTTGAATCCCCACTTCTCCTTGCCGCCGCCACCGCTCGTGGCCCCGCATGGCTCACACCCCCTAATGGTCGGCAACTTAGCTCGCCTAGTGCTTCCGCCGGCCCTGGGGAGAGGGCATAACCCTTCCCTTCAGACAACGTCCAATACAAAATCTCCAAAAAGTCAAACCACTTCTCAAAAAACAGCTCTCCAAACTTCTTGCTCCTCTCTCTCTGACTCCAGCTCTATTTAAGATCGAGGGGTGATCTCTAGCTGCGCTCCGGACCCTCTCTTCAGCTCCTACCCCTCTAACCCACTGTGCATGCTCCTAGGATCTATAAACCCCATAAGCTGCCACTCCCCCAAAAAGGTGGGGTTAAAGCAATGGGAGGAGTTCTAAAAACCATCAACTCCTCCTACCACCCCCAGCCCAGAATAAATACCTTGGGGAAAAATATTAGTGACGAGCAAGACCCCCATCACAAAGGTATGTGTCAACTCTAATCGAAAAGAAATACTAATATTGCCCTCTGCCCTTCTCCCCTTTGAAGACTATCAGTTTGTAAATACTGACATTAGTCACAAAGTCACCCACCGCAGGTATGCTACAACCAGAAAGTGTACTGGGATCACGTGTGGATGACAACCAGAAACTCATGGTCATTATTAATGGGAGAGAGATTCTAATATCAGAGTTGATCCAGTTCAGAGGAGTCAGTGGAAATTTCTCATATCTGTGAAGGGGTTGCAACGATGCAGAGCCAAATAACATCTCTGCCAGTGACTTGACAGTCTCCGTTCTCTGCAGAGGCTGCAGATTGTTACCTTCTGCCTGTCCAGAGACATTTGGGCTCCTCAGTTAATCAGACCATTTTGAATCTTCTTGCACAGCGAGCTCTTGTTTTTTTCAGCAGACGTTCAGTGTATTAGTGCACTGGCTTTGCACAGTCGACATGGAAAGATGGAGGAATGGGGGCTTAGAAAGGGTGAGGGGGGGGGGGCAGCAGCCTGCCGATTCAAATGGCCTTGACCACAAACTGATCTGAACCCCAGACAAAATCTGTGCATCATCCCTAATGGTGGGAGGAGGACATGCACTCAAATCCCAGGCCTTCTCCCTGAATCATAGTTTGATGCTCTGACTAATGATCCACTTCTCCTTCCTGCTCAAAGTCATCGCTTGGTTTCCATGGGTCCATTTTAAGTAGCCCACAGTGCAGGAAAGCTGTGCAGGTGCTTTTAGAGCATGTATGTAGTATGCAGTTTTCCTCCCCAGTCTCCATGTATCCTTGGCAGTGATGCCTAAAACCAGCAGTGCCTGGCCCTGGGGTGCTGTTTAACTCCTGCAGGAAAGCATTTGAGGGGTGAGAAGGAGGATCAAGGGGCATTTCAAATCTATTTTTCCATATCACTAGGGAAGTGAAGTCCCTGCATTTGTAATTTAGCAAAAAACACATTTCAACAACTGACGACATTTTAGAATGGAAGAGGAAGACAAGGTAAAGGCTTCTGCAGGACGTTTGCTGTGGTCCTATGAATGGAAGTTATCATTCTCGAAGGTTAAGTCCCGTTAACACTTTTGTTGGCCTGCTTAGGATCCGAGTTCCAGGATTCCAAATTTTACCTCCTATATGCTCGGCTTCAATCCTCTGAATCTGGTTGGTATTGTGGGAGACAAAATCTGGGTGTACTCCTCAGATGTATGCAAAACCGCAGTATGAATTGTTAAAAGGTACTGTGTTTCTAACCTTTGACTGCTTTGACCCTAAGCACAAGTCTGGAAAGATTTGCACCTGCACCATGGCACAAACATTGGGACCGGTGTCTGAGCCGTGAAAAATTCCAGTTTATCCGAGATGATTCGTGGCCCATCCCGCTCTGATTGGGTTCTGGATATAAACTGACACGGTGTGCCCAGTCCTGGTTCTAAAATCAGTTAAGCCCACATCACCCCTGCAGGCTTTGGATACAGATGCTCTGACCTGTGTGGCAGCTCTAGATGGGGCTGTCCGGTGAGTTTTCAGGAATGGCGTGACATATTAGCCGCCCTACTAATGGATCTGAGGTCGTGGGCCTGCTTGCAGAAAACTGGGCGTTGACCCACAGCCTATCGCAGTCTGCCTCTCAAGGTCAAACATTCAATTACCAACCGGTTTGTGAGAGCAAGCTAGCCGGGGTGGAGAGAGATCTGAGGCATGATGCAGCTCATTCAGGGTTCTGCCCCCTAACACCCCTGGGAAGGACACTACTACAAGAGAGTCTCTGTCCTAGAGGCTGGGATGTAATCCTTGCAAAAGTGCTTGAACTGCAGTTGCCAGTGCCTGCCGGGGAATAGATGTCACTTATCCTGTAATTGAATCTGCTGCTGGACCTCGGCTGCATCTCCTCAGTACTGCGTGAGCGGCCCTACCTCCCTTGCCACGGTGCTCTATATTACACTAATACATCATGAGGCCGACAGTTAGCACACAAACGGGGGGTGTCTGATCAGACACATGCCCGCCTGGGAGAGATTGCATCCCAATAAGGTAAATTATTTTTAATCGGAAGGTAGAAGGGAACGTAAGTGCTACCAGGCTGCAACGTGGGGTGCTACTGAAACGGGAAGAATGAGCACAGCTAAGGATTCGCTCTCTGCAGGCAATGCGCTCATGTCCGGAATGCATTTCGCCAGCTGTTTATGCAGCTGGACGAGAAGGTTGCATGTTTTATTTATAGTTTGGTTTTTTTTTTTTACATTTAGAATCCCAGAAAATATATGCAAACAAGATAGTAGGCAGAAAGAAGCACAGTTAAAGATGAATTGAAATGTGTACCTAGTGGGAATGTTCCTTGTCTAAGATGAAAAGAAAGATAGGAGACATGCACATCACATTTTTTTAAAGCAAGGATGGGCAGCCCTGGTCCTCGAGGGATGCAAACAGGCTCTGCTTTTGCAAGATCCCAAATTAACCTGACTCTCAGCCGAGCGCGCACTGTATAACCCGCAGTCGGATGCGGGTTAAATAGGCACTAATCCACCCCCTATTGCAATAGGGGGATTAGCGCCTATTTAACGCATGTCCAACGCTGAGTGAATGCGATAGCACTCATCACATGCAAATGCATGTGAATGAGGCTATTACTCATTCACTCATAAGAACATCAGAAATTGCCATGCTGGGTCAGACCAAGGGTCCATCAAGCCCAGCATCCTGTTTCCAACAGAGGCCAAACCAGGCCACAAGAACCTGGCAATTACCCAAACACTAAGAAGATCCCATGCTACTGATGCAATTAATAGCAGTGGCTATTCCCTAAGTAAACTTGATTTTTAAAAAAAGGGTGCGTCTCAGACCCACAATTAGCTCTCAGGTTTTAACGCCTGTCTGGAGCAGGTATTAATAGCTGAGCGCATGTAAAAGAAGTGCAGAAAAGCAGAAAAAAAACTTCTTTTCTGTACTTCTTAAGAAAAAAAATACCTCGGCAGACGGCCGGTTATGAAAACCGACGCCGAGTTTACCGGCGTTGGTTTTCGTAACCGGCAGCCTCCATGGGTTCGTGTTAGCAAGGAAGCACTAGGGGCGCACAAGCGACCCTAGCGCCTCCTTGCTAGCGCACCCCCCTGATATCCACATGACTTTGCAGCGCCCGCTTTCCGTGCTTTTTTTTTTTTGCATCGGCCCCCATGTGTACAAGCAGGGACTGCTGGATATTCACCGGGGATGTTCTGAAAAGCATATCCTCACGGCCCTCGGGGACCATGGTCATGCACCTCCGGTGTGTGAGCTGGAGATGGTCTCTGCTGTTCCACCTCTGCCAGGTTAATTCATTTGAGCTCCATTTTCAAGGCTGAGGATTGCATGCAAACACTGCATACTCTTTGGGGCCAATTTTCAAAGATCCACTGAGTGGATATTGTAAGTGGGTGCTCTTACAAATAGCTCGTGCCATCTCTTGCACTCTACAAATATGTCCTTTGCAAAAGGGGCACACACAGAATCAGTAAGGGATCCTAGGGGTCCTTACATTTAGGTATCGACACCAAAAGTGGCAGGAACATCACAAGCCACTGATAAGAGAGTTTCAAAGCAGCACCAAGCCTGGCATGAGCACTCCAAGACTCAGTGAGAGGGGGCAAGCAGCACAAACAGAGGCGTAAACACCCCAAGGCCCCATAAGACCCATAAGAGGTGAAAATAACATCAAACGTGGCAGGAACACCCCAAGGCTTAGAGTGAGGGGGTAAGGCGGCAAGCACAGTGGTATCAAAACCCCAGGGCATTATGAGAGGGGCAAAGGGCATAAAATAATAGCAACATAAACAGCCCAGGGCACCAAAATCAAAGCAAAGCAGCATAAATAGTAGCATGGATATCCGAGCTCTCAAAGGCACCATGAGAGGGCCAGGAGCGGGCCGGGCTGTAACAGTGGCAAAATGAAACGGCAAAGTGTTAAAACAGGAGAGAGCTTAGGTAGGAAAAGAAGAGTTTTATTTTTAATTCTTTTTTTTTTGTGTTTGTTTTGGGGGCCAATGCACCCCTGTATTTCCAAGAGAATGACATGGTGGGAGGACCAGGCCGGGCCACAGAAGCGGCGCAAAAAAACCCCCCAGCAAGGCACTGAACTGGAAGAGGGGCAAGGAATGAGGACCGGCTGGGGCAGCAGCAGAAGCAAAGGATCTAGGATCCCAAGCCATCCAAGGAGGGGCAAGGGAGGAAACAATTTTTCTTTTTTAATATTTTTGTTTTGGGGGCAGCACGCACACATGGACGCCCGATTTCATAACATGTGGGCGCAGGCGCGCGCATGTCCAGAGGCGACAGATGTTCTCCCTTTCTTTCCATTAGAGAGTTCTTCGAGATCATTGGCTTCACAATTCAGTAGAGAAATCATTATTTTATGTCAACTTCAGAAAAACTACCCAGAGTAAATCCAACTAATTCTCCTTCAAACTGCTCCTCTTTTCGTGCGTCCCAAGGTTTCCCATCCACGCGCGCAGTTCCACTCTCGCCGGTGCGGCGGATTCTGGGTCTCCTGCGGAATTGCCATGGGGGCTCTACGGCTTCCCAGGAGCTAAAGGAAGCTGCCGAGGGAGATCTGCCACCCACCCCCCCCTCGCTCCGCCACGAGCTCAGCACCGCTGCAAGTCACAGCTCTGGAGTTCTTCCCATGGAGAATGCTCACGAGCACACACACACATAGACACACATAGACACACACACACACACACACACACACACAATCACACACACATATACACACACACAGGGGTCCCCCCACAGTATTCCTCGTTCTTCCCAAAGCCCTTTCGGGAGCTTCATCCCAGGGGCATCAGAAATGTGCTGCCTGCGCCCGGCTGTTTGTCCACCCCAGAGGTGGCTGCTGGGAATTCTCTTTTGCTGGCAGGTGCTTTAAAAATACAAATAATTTTAAACATTAAGGACTCCCTGTAACATTCCCATCCCCCATCCCCATCCTCTGTTTTGGGTTTTAAATGGAAGAAACACACTTTGAAGTAATTATTTAAAGCATTTGAAACTTTTACAGGGAGCGTGCTTCTAGCATGGGAAACTACTGCACAGAAATAATCAGGGGATGATTCACCCAAACTAGGGACTTAAGAGAAAGTTAAAGGCCAATGTCATTTGTCAGTTTTGGTGTACAAAAATAATCCCATCGGGGGCAATTTTGAGACTGGCTGACGGGCTTGCAGGCTCACAGAGACCTTATCCCCAAGGGCCCGCAAGCCCACTCAGCACCTTGCTGTATTGCTCTGCCGCTGTTACTACCCTGCCTGCTCCTGGCCATCTCATGGTGGCTTTCTCGGTGCCGTTGGGTATTATTTTCACTCTTGGTGCTACTTTGCTACTATTTTGGTGTTCTTATCATGTGGGTGCTGCTTTGCCCTCTGGTGGTACCTTGGAGCGTGTCTTACCAGTGTTGGTGCCATTTTCCCCTTTCAAAATGCCTTGGAGTATTCATGTAACTGTGTTAGGACGGTCGCTGCCCAACGTCTCCACTCTGCCCTCCCTACCTCTTTGGCGACTCCTCCCGCGGTTGATGGATGTCTGGCTGCCACGGCGTCTGTCTGCCGTCCTCTCCGGCGTCCCCGGTCCGGCTTGGGCACTGCATCCCGCCATGTTGTTCAGCTGCCATAGGGCGCTACAGTTCCTGTCTGGTTCCAGAACCCGAGCCCAGTTACAGTATCTCTACTGTTCTAGTCTGGTTCCAGTTACCTGTCCTGATCCACAACCCACCTAAGTCCCAGTGGCCGGGCCCCTTCGGGCTCCTCCCGGGGGGGCTTCGGCTTCCAAGGGTGAAGCCACCTAAGTCCCAGCAGTTGGGCTCCTACGGGCTCCTCCTGGGGGAGCACCAGCTTCCAGGGTGAAGAGCATCTACGTCCTGACTGAACATCTGCCTCCCGGCCTGCTATTCATTAGAGACATTGACCACCTTTCCCAGTCTCCAGCAGGTCGGCCCAAGGGTCCACTAAACAGAGACTCCCACAACATCCACTACCCTCTCTGTAAAGAAATATTTCTTAAGATTACTCCTGAGTCTATCCCCTTTCACCCTCATCTCATGAACCCTTGTTCTAGTCTACTTTCCATTGAAAAAGGTTCACCTCCTGTGCAAGGAAACCTTTGAGATATTTCAATGTCTCTATCATATCTCCCCTATCTTTCCTTTCCTCCAGGGTGAACATGTTTAGATCTTTAAGTCTATCACCATATGCTTTGGTATGACGACCTCTGACCATGTTAGTAGCCTCTCTCTGGACTGACTCCATCCTGTTTATATCCTTTAGAAGGTGAGGTCTCCAGCATTGTACACAGTATTGCAAGTGAGGTCTCACCAGGGACCTGTACAGGGACAATATCACCTCCCTTTTTCTGCTGACCATTCCTCTCCCTGTGCAGCCAAGCATCTTTCTGGCTTTTACCATCGCTTTATCCACCTGTTTGGCCACCTTAAGTTCATCAGATACAATCACCCCCAGATCCTGCTCTTCCTTTGTGCTTAGAAGAATTTTACTTCCAATACTGTACCTCTACCTTGGGTTGTTGCATCCTAAATGCATTACTCTGCATTTTTTAACATTAAATGTTAGCTACCAGACCTTAAGACTATTCCTCAAGCTTTGCTAGATCCCTCCTCATGTTTTCCATACCTTCCTGGCTGCCCACTCTGTTACAGATTTTGGTATCGTTGGCCAAAGGACAAACCTTTCCCGACAACTCTTCCGTTAAGTCGCTCACAATAATGTTGAAAAGAACCGGTCCAAGAACCGAACACTGAGGCACAGCACTAGTAACAACCCCCTCCTCAGAGAAAACTCTATTTACCACTACCCTTAAAAGTAGTTTGGGAAAACAAGAACAATTCCCTCTCAGTATAAGAAAGAGAGAGAGAGAGAGAGAAATAATTTATTAGTGAAGCAGAAATATAGGTCATTTAAAAAATCAACTTCTTTTTAGAGGCGTGACTGGTGGAAGGCCTAAAAGCTGGCATCAGTAACAGTGAATTCAGTGCAACGGAGTCATAACGCCATTCTGTATCTATGGGAAAAATGTTTAGTCAATAGGGCCCTTGGTATTTAAAGTCTTTTTAAAAGAAAATAGAAGCCTTGTCTCTCACTGACTGCTATCCTTACTCTTAAGCCACCATTTGGATGAAAGAAAGGAACGCTGTGAAAATTTGGTCTAAACTGATTGGTTAACTTGAAAGAAATTAAAAGCTGACAACATTCCTTTCTGAGAAAAAAAAAAAGGTGCATTTCAGTTGCCAGCAATGTGTTTAAAACTTTTCCAGTAGCAGTAGGATGCTTATAAACTAACCCTGCCATCCACAGCAGTGCCAGCGAGCCACAGGAGAAGGAACCATGGCTGGCTCACATAACATGTTCTTTTGGAGTGTGTTAATAAAGGATTTTGCTCCCAAAAGAAAGATTCTGTTAAGAAAAACTAAGAAAAGAGAAATTAACAGGAAAAATTAGGGGAACACATTTCTTTCCTTTGTCTTTTATCTTAGTTTCTAAAAATCACTTAGGAATCCAGTGAATGAGAAACACAATGAAAACGACTTGCAGAAGAGGGACATGAAAGAACAGTCAGGGGTAGATTTTCAAAGGGTTACGCGTGTAATATATGCACGTAACCTCCGAAAACCTACCCCTGCGCGCGCCGAGTCTATTTTGCATAGGCTCGGCGGCAGGCGCAAGCCCCAGGACACATGTATGTCCCAGGGCTTTCGAAAATGGTCAGATCGGGGGCGGGGCCGGAGCATGGCGGTGGTACGGGGTGGTCCGGGGGTGGGGAATGAGGCATGGAGGCAGTCCGGGGGCAGGGCCGGGGACATTCTCAAGTCCTCCGGCACATCAGCCCGCCGGCACGCGCACGTTACGCCAGAGGCAGACGTAACTCCATCGAATAAGGTAGGGGGGGGGGTGGATTTAGGTAGGGCTCGGGGGGTGGTTAGATAGGGGAAGGGAGGGAAAGGTGGGGGGATAAAAAAAAAGTTCCCTCCAAGGCCACTCCAATTTTGGGGCGGCCTCGGAGGGAACGTGGAAAGCCATCAGGGCTCCCCTTGGGCTCGGCGTGCGCAAGGTGCACCCCCCTTGCACGCGCCGACCCTGGATTTTATAACATGCGTGCGACAGCGCGCGCATGTTATAAAATCGGGTGGACATTTGTGCGCGCCGGGTAGCGCGCCAAATGTACCCCCTGCGCGTAAAATTTAAAATCGGCCCCATAGGGTTTTTTTTTTTTTCCAATTGATTTTGTAAAGTTAGTGCAATAGGTGCCAAAGAAGGAAACAAATACTGAAGGAGATCCAGTTCAGGACCAGGAAGATTGGCACAACTCAAGTATTCCAGCTATGGACTTGTGAGCAAAATTCTGCTTGCAACACACACCTCTGACCTGCAAATTTACTTGCTAACTTCAGGAGAAAATTTGAATCTATATTCTGTGAAAATAGTAGTAACGCTGTAAGCAGAAAACAGGCGTCCTTTTAAGAAAAGACTCCAATTCTTGTATTAAAAATATTTAAGAATGTATAAAAAAAATTGAATAAGTACCTATCTGATAATAGTGCTGTTTGTTGCTATATCCAAACATAGAGTTTATTATGGTTTTGGGTAACCTGTAAACCTAAATAGAAAAAGAAAGGTAGGTGCTTTAGTAGTCTCCAGTCCTAACTTGAATTTAGTTTAAAATGTGAGAAACGCTTATGTTATAAGGTAACAATTAGTTTTATTAAAGAAAATGTGTCACTGGAGAACTCTTTACGTCTGGTTATTTAGCCTTACCTGGTACTCCATATTGTCAGCCAAATAAAGAAAAGGCAGAAATGAAATTTGCAGCTTAAAGGAAAGTATTTTTTTTTTAAGTTTTCCTTTCATTTAATATAATTGCCTCTGCTTTCCCTCTCAGCCTCTGGGAGACGTCGCTGAGTGGGTCCTGGGCTCCAGTTCTTCTAGAGTTAGTAGGAAAGAGAGGCCCTTTTGCCATGTGACCTTTGTGAGCACAAGGGGCTAGGGAGGACCCTACATTAATCGCTTCATCCACTGAACCCCTTTTACTCAAGCACTGACTGTGGGGAACTCACAGGCCCCTGGGTGGCTCTCACATTGCTTCCCCCAATGATTTTAATGGGAAAGAAATAACCCAAATGACACAAAAGAAAGCAAACAATAGTTTTACTGCCCGCCCCCCTCCTCCAAAAAAATGAAACAAATCACTGAGCCAAAATTGTTTTCCACGAACTTCTCAAAAATGCAGCAAATAAATTAGGTAAGCGGAGCATTCTGGAAGCAAACGTGGCTTCCCGCAGCAGAGATTGCCTCAAAAGAGAGCACTTTGTCAGGCAGATTGCACGACTGAAAGGGGAGTTACCTTCTCAGAGATTTTATATCCATAAAAAAATGATCAAACAGATGATTGTAACACAGGATAAAGAGGGAAAAAGTCGGGCGTACTTTACCATTTTTATCTGATTGTCCCATAAGTAATAACTAACGCTGATGCTCATTATAAATGAATAATTAAGAAGGAAGATATATTTTTGTGTAATGCAACTGCTTATAGAAGGACTTACATTTATTTAGTAATTTATTTGAGGAGGAGTCAGTGGAGGGAAAACATGCACATATGTTTAATTTTCAGACCCAGGCACACATTTCCCAGAAATAGGAAGTGCAAGGTCTGTATACCTTACAGCTAATTACACCCCCAGATAGCTTTCCTTTGGAAACTGGCTACAAGGTGCGTCTGTACATGCAAAAGTGCCCAGGAGACTTTCAGTTACGCAGGCTACTGTTTGGCAGCTTTATTCCCAAAGGACTAGATTATTTTAAAAACTTCGCGCGGATGTCCACGTGCACGCGGTTCCCGGCGCGTGCACGTAGATGCGACTGTTTCGTAACATGCGCACACATGTTATAAAACACAATCCCCATGCGCCCGTGTACGCCGGATTTTACAATCCGCACACACATGTGCGAGCGGGTCGGGACTGGCTCACACGGGGGGGGGGGGTGTGAATTTTAAAAAGCAATGCGTGGTGACGCGAGTAGGCCTTCCCCAGTTCCCTATATACCTACTTATCCTTCCTCTCGTTTCCCCTCTCCTCTCTGACCTCTACCTATTAAATATATATATTTTTTTACTTTAATGCTCCTTCGGAGCAGAAATAGACTCCGTGCGCCAGCCAGCTGCTGGCGTGCGCTTCCCCGGGAGAGCGTCTCATGGCGCTGTCCCGGCTCACCTCCCGCCCCCACTCAAACCACGCCCCTGACTGCCCCTTTCTTAATGCCCGGCACTTCTGCAGGGCCCGGCCATGCGCGTAACCCCTGGTATTTGCCTGCGCGGGCCTCTTAAAATCCGGCTGATAGAGCCTAGCTGAAAAGTTCAGCAATTGTCATTAGACACAGCCTCAACAATTAAGAAAATATTTTTTTTTACTGATCATTTAAACCTAAGTAGATGAGATATCTCATTGTTTCTTTTAAGATGGTCGATTTGTATGGGGCCACTCTGTTCATTAGTCCTCTGACCTAACAATAATTCAGGAGCTTCCCTTTTCAAAATGTGCCACACTCCTGACATTACTGGGGGAATCAGTACTTAACTGGCAATCCGTAATCAGTGCCCGGTTTGGGTTGGCTCAGCCCACCACACAGTCCCACTATCAGTCTCCAACTTGCCACTGTGTTGAGAAACCAGGGTCGTTGACAGCCGTTCAGCGCCGAATGAATGGGCAAGGTCATTTTCAAAAGCCACCTGCCTGGGTCAGCCGGAGCCGGTCTGCCTGCGTAGGTGGGTAAAAGAATGCAGGGGGGAGTCAACAGCGCATGGATTTTCACCTGTGGGTAAAGGAAGAGGGGTTATGTCGGGGGAGGGAGGGTGGCATGCAACAATGCGCATGGTTTCGCATCTTTGAAACTATGAGCATGGCTTGCAGGGAAAAAAATAAATCTTTGCAGAAAAAAAGCAGGCGCAAATCTGTGGGAGTAGTTTTTTTTCTCCGATCAGTTTCTGAATTGGAAAGGGAGCTTGGACTTGCAGACTCAGCACATTCCTGCAGTTTTGAAAATCACCCTCTAGGTAGGGGGATAATTTTAAAACTGGCCGCATTGGTGCAAAGCCTGCAGGTACATTTTACCCGTGGACGTCAACGTTGATTTTCAAAGGGAAATCATATGCACACTGTGGCCCTTTGAGAATGATCCCAGGAAAGCTACCAGCGGCTCACATTTACACCTTCTAAGCTGTGCAGGTGATTTTTGGAGAAGAATTCTATGCGTGCTGTTTAAAATTCGAAAGTAGTGTATATATGCCTAAGTATACTTAGGGGCCGAGACTGCCTCCTCCCGGTGTGGATAACAGCTTATACATAGAGGCCCCGTGTCCATATTTTTACCTGCGCACAGGACGGACGATTTTCTGCAAGTTCATTTCCATGGGTAAAGCACCTGTTTTACCTGAAAAAATGACTTTGAAAATAACTCCACCTCTGCACAGTGATGCGCATTTTCTTCACAAAACCAAAATGGGGAAACCTCAATGTACATCTGGGTCCACGTGTCTCAGTGGGCCTTCTCTAGAACCACCTTGTTCTTGCAGGTAACTTCTATTTCATTTTTTTTTTTTTTAATTGTGAACTTTTTACAGTGATTTTATTTGAGTGTTTTTAAAAGGTGCTGGATTGAAATCATTGGTAAAGGGAAGTCCTCCATTCAGCCAGAGGACAAGGAGAGTGCAGGAAGCAGCAGTGCGAGCTTCCCCCGCACAGTGAACTCTGCTCTGCCCGTGTGCCTGGGCCGCACTCTGGCGGGGAGCCCACCTGTAGCAGGTGGGACAGTTTTTTCCATTCTCAGATGAATTGAACCCTTGACCTCTTTGCTAAAACTGGGTGCCAAGAGAGGTGCCAGTCAGGATTAAATATGATGGGTGACTTTTAATTATCTGGACAAATTCTGAGAGGAACTGGATCCTGACCTTCAACTCATTTCAACAAAGGCTGCTGAATGACATCCAGGCGACTACCAGACTCTTTGTCAGCCTGATGCAGATTGCACAGGTTATTTTTAACATTGTGAACCAACAGATCAAACCATCCATACACAAGAGAAACATAAACAGTTGTGTCTATCTGGCCATCAAAGCTAAAATGTTGCTTGACTTCTGGAAATGATCGAAGAATAGGAATCATATGGGTGACTACTTTGTAGTGCCATTCACATGTTAGCTGGAAGCCCCCAGGGCAGATCAATTTAACTCTCATGCAACAGTGCACAGAATAAGCTAAGTAATAATCATTAGGCCTTGACAAGACCAAATTACCACGCCTTTGCTAGCTAACTCTTGCAGGATATGCAAGCATTTTTACCTACAATGCTGCTTCTCCTTTTGGGCGACTTGCAAGCTCCCTTCTTATTTCCATTTATCCAGCTTGCTTGATGCGAGCAAGTCATTTGATTTAAATAGAATCCAATTTATTTAGCTTCAGTAAGATGGAGATCTGGATAGGATGCAAATCCTATCAATACGATGCATATGACATTTCTGCACTAATTAATGACTGAGTCTACCCCCTGTCCCCACTTTTGATTACTTTACCACTTGTCTGATAGGATTATTACCACCCTTTTCCTTATATTAAGGAATTTAATCACATTGTACATTGTTGTCTTCTTGTTATGACCTCTTGTTGATTTCTTGTTGTTTAATCTATTTTCCCTACTGCCCTAGGTTAACCCCCTGCCCAGTTCGCCTACCTTGTTGAAATGTACTTCTAAACCTTTTGTTAATATGTGAACCGGTATGATGTCCCCACTAATACCGGTATATAAAAGTTTCTAAATAAATAAATAAATTATTTCATAAAATCCAAATATTACAAGTGTCAGCATTAGCAGTGGTAGCATCCATGCCATTGAATCCCTATTTGGCAGCTGGGATTCAATGCCAAGAAGTACAGAGTCCTGCATCTGGAATGTGGTAATCCAAAAGAGCTGAATGTGATGGGGAGCGAAACACGATGTGTACGGACTAAGAGAGAAACTTGGGCGATAATATCTGGCGATGTGAAGACAGTGAAGCAATGTGACAAGGTGATAGCTAAAGCCAGAAGAATGCTGCATAGAGAGAGGAATAATCAGCAAGAAAAAGGTGATAATCGCCTTGTACAGGTCTTTGGTGAGGCTTTAAGTGGAGTACTGTGAATAGTTCTGGAGACCGTATCTCCAGATGGTCCAGAGAAGGGCGACCAAAATGGTGTGGGGGTCTGTATTGGAAGACTTGAGGAGAGGCTGAAGAATCTAAATATGTACACCCTGAAGGAGAGGAGGTGCAGGGGAGATAGGATACAGACCTTCAGATACCTGAAAGATTCTAATTAATGATGCACAAACTTTGAACTTTTTCTGTCGGAAAGGAAACAGTAGAGCTAGGGTCACAAAATGAAACTCCAGGGACAACTCAAAACCAATGTCAGGAAATATTTCTTCACGGAGAAGGTTGTGGATGCTTGGAATGCCCTTCCAGAGTAGGTGGTAAAGAACAAAACAGTCAACAAATTCAAAGGGGTGTGGGATAAACACTGTGGATTACTACATAAGAAAAAGAAAATGCCATACTGGGTCAGACCAAGGGTCCATCAAGCCCAGCATCCTGTTTCCAACAGTGGCCAATCCAGGCCATAAGAACCTGGCAAGTACCCAAAAACGAAGTCTATTTCATGTAACCATTGCTAATGGCAGTGGCTATTCTCTAAGTGAACTTAATAGCAGGTAATGGACTTCTCCTCCAAGAACTTATCCAATCCTTTTTTAAAAACAGCTATACTAACTGCACTAACCACATCCCCTGGCAACAAATTCCAGAGTTTAATTGTGCATTGAGTAAAAAAGAACTTTCTACTAAAGGCTAGAGGATGGACATGAAGAAGAGAGTTCATGGGGTAACCTGTACAAAGCGGCAGTTACTACCTTTAACTTACCGAACAGCAGATACTACCATAAGACTCTTGCTGGGAGGACTGGATGGGCCATCTGGTCCTTTACTGCCATCATTACTATGTTCCTGCAATCAGGAGCTGCTGGTGGGGCATGGCTGATCCCAGATTTCTGTGGTCTATGTTGAATATCCTGTTCTTTATCTCTTGTTTGGTTTCATCCCTTCTTTGGAAGAACTCTGAGGTGGACAATAGGCACGACCCATGCAATGCAAGTAGTGTAACTGGCTTGGCAGATCACCCCTTTTGTCTGCTTTTTTTGCCCTGGGAAAGGGTCCTCCTGTCTGTGCTAGATTGCGTGGACCCTGTGGCTCATGCCATGCCTCTCTTAGGACCTGTATTTCTGAGAGAGTATGAAATCAACCTGGAAGTAAAATGTTGTTCAGTGTAATGGCACATCTGAGAGCATAACTTGGCTGTCACTATTAGTTCAAGGGGGAGCATGAGTGAATAATTCTGTGCTGAACTGACCTAAGGGGCCTAAGGACTAATATTTTTTCTCATAGGCACAAGGGGGCCTACACAATAAACTATACGGTGCACTTTTAAGGCTGTGTTGCACATGCTAAAAATATTGTGCCATGCAATAAGGTCTTGGTAAGATGGAACTCCGGTAAAGGAGGAAGCATCATATGTAAATTAGGCTGTGGGGAACATGGGAAATAACATGTGTACTTCACACCATTTCCTGTGAGCTCAGTAAAGCTGACACATTTAACACCTGACTCAGATAAAGTATTACATTTGTTTCTTTCAGGCCTGGTGCCAGCAGAAAATCAGCTCAAAATGAAAGGAATTCCTCCCTCCCTCACTCCTGGCAGGATTTCTGAGCTCTCTTCCCTCTGCTCTTTTGCCTAGGGTTGCCAAATGGCTCCATATTCATCTGAAAAATTCAATCTGGTCCAGGATTTACCTGGCATGCAGGGATTTGTAGTCTTCCTTGGGTTAGGGAATGCAACAGAGCAGTGGTCTTCACTCCCGGACTGGAGGGCCATTAACATGTCAGGTTTTCGAGATATCCCTACTGAATATGCATGAGATAGATTTGCATACCACAGAGGCAGTGTGCATGCAAAGCTACCTCATACATATTTATTAGGGATCTCCTGAAAACCCAACGTTTTGGGCCCTTGAGGACTACAATAGGGAAATCAGAACTACAGGTCCCTGCATGCAATAGGATCAAGCTAGGACACGACTGACCCCGTCAGGCGAGTCTGGAGTCAGCTGGTAACCCTGCTTCTGCCAGCAAGCAAAAGTGGTCATGGAGCCACTAATCCTCTCTCTCCTGGTAGCAAGAATACGGGATCTCTAGGCCATGATCCCACCCTCTCCATCCTGGTAGCCCACCCTCTCCTTCCTTGAGCCCTGATATTTCCCCCTCCCTCTCAGCAGCAAGCACAAGGGGGCCTCTCGGCTCGGATCCCCCTTCCCACTCTCCCAGAGCCAAGAAGAAGGGGCCCACCATGGCCCGACATCCTCTGGTGGCGCCTCGCTCCTCCGGAAGTGCTCCGCACAAGCCCTACTGCATCTGATGTGGAACCATTGAGCGCTGCCTTCTCACCCCACAGCCAGAGCTTTTAAAAGGGAAGTCACTGATCTAGGACGCATCTGTGCTACGCACTCACAGGCAGCAAAGTAGTGCAATAAGTTAGCCGATGCCATTTTTTTTTTAAGTGGGTCATGTCAAGTCATGGGAGACCCTTGTTCTTGGCGCTGTTGGGTGGGGGGATTGAGGCTTGGAATCCCCTTGCATTTGCTGCATGAAGGGCTGGGGGATCGGGTCTCAGAGGCACCTAGTGCTTCCTGCCAGGAGAGTGTGGGGCAGGGGCTTGGAGACTTCCTTTTATGTAATTAGAGAGGAATCAGGACTTGAAAGCCCCTTCTGCTTGCTACCAGGAAAGAGATGGGGGTATGTGCCATTTCATCCTTTGAGTTTATTCCTTCTTCTCAGGCCCGACGCCACCAGGTGTGCAAACTGTGCAATTGCACAGGGCGGCACACCTGCTGGGGCGGTGTTGGGAGCAGGGAAAGGCTCGAGTTGTCCCACCGGCGGCAACATGGGTCTCCATTTCCGCCGCCAGTGAGATCAGGTCCACAGGCAGCAGCAGAAAACGTCACGTCCAGGTGCTCCTTCTCTTCCCTGCCTGAGTGGCTCCAGAAAAAAACTGGAGCCGCACAGGCAGGAAGGAGGTGGAGCATCGGCCGCTGCAGAAGAGGAGCAGTGTTTATGTCAGGGCCACCACAGATCCCACCTCGCAGCGCCCATGAAGAGGAGGCCCAGCAACAGGGCCACCATGGAACCCACCTCACGGCGGCCTGAGAAGAGCAGGGTCACCGTGGAGTCCCCGCCCACCCTGTGGCGACCCGCAAAATGGAGTCTCAGATGTGAGAGAGAGGCTGAGACTCCATTTTGTGAGTTTGTGTGCAAGAGAGTTGAGAGACTGTGTGTGGGAGTGAGAGCCTGTATGATCAGAGAGACAGCATGTGAGAGCCTGTGTTTGTGTGTCTGACTGTGTGTGAGACAGCATGTGAGAGTGATAGAGCTTGTGTGTTTCTGCAAGACAGCATGTGAGTGAGAGCCTCTGTGTGTGTGTGAGACGGCATTTGAAAGAGAGAGCATTTTAGAGTGAGAGCTGTGTGTGTGTGTGTGTGTGTGAGAGAGAGAGAGAGAGACAGCATGTGAGAATGAGAACCTGAGTGTGTTTGAGGGAAGAAGGAAAGAAAACAGATGGATAGAGAAGAAATAGAATAAAAAGAGACCCTGTAAAAGAAATTGGCAAAAGACCAAGAAAGGGGAGGTCAGACAGCAAAGGTTAAAAAAAATAATAATAATTTTTTAATTTTTAGTGATTGGCACATGTACTCTTTGGGAATGTGCAAGAATAGCACTTTCTCTACGGATCTCACAATGTATGAGATCAGCATGGAGAAAGTGGAAGCCCACGGGGCCTGCACAGAGGAGGCAGCAGAATGGGCTTCAGTGCCAGTAGCAGCAATCGGCACCTCCCCAATAGCCATGCAGCAGCAGTGACAGTGGCAGCAGAGGAATGAGAGAGGCTCCGAGGTTGCTGGCAAAAGAAAGAGAGGGGGTCTCTGTCTTTAGTGTGTGCACGTGTATGAATGGGTGCCTGCCTGGGGGTGTATGTGTGTGTGCATGGGGGCCTGCCCGAGGGTGTGTCTGTGTATGAGAATGAATGGGAGCTGCCTGGGTTTTGTGTTAGTGTGTGTGTGTGTGTGTGTGTGTGTGTGTGTGTGTGTGTGTGAAAGAGACGGAGGATGGGTGCTGCAGGTGGATTCCAACCTGCCAACAGCTGAAATGAAGATGAGGGCCTGACGCTGCTGGTAGATCCCAACCAAAGAAGAGCTGGAGATGCCTGCGGGTTTGTCTGAGATGGAGCCTATGTGTGTATGAGCTTGTGTGTGTGTGTGTGTTTATAAGAGAGAGAGGAGACATTTTTGCATCCCTCTTCCACTAATCCATGACAATGTCAGGGTGACTGGAAATCAAAGTTCCCCGGTATGGAGAGCATGAATTTTGTAAAACCTTTTTAGTTTTATTTTTTGGGTGTTTCTTGATGTCTGATGTTTTGAAATATTTTATTGGTATTTGGGACATTTAAAAAAACTTCTATATGAGTTTTTAATTATTTGATCTTTTATTCATCAGCTTTTTTTTAAATATTATGTTTTTAGTATTATGATTATGTGTTTATTTTATTTCTTGATTTTATTGTGTGATGTTTGAGGAATGGTGATGGTTCTGTTTTTTCATTGTTGCACTGCATAGAGGTCTGGCTTCCTTTGGTTTCCAGTTCAGTTTTTGCCTGTGCATTTGTATTTCTACTTTATGGATGCTCTATTCTGTATTTGGTGAGGGTCTGTTTATGTTCTGCATGTGTGACTGAGGTGAGGCATTCTCCTAATAGGAAGTGTATTAGTGTTTTAGGGCTTTCGGAGGATCAAGCACACACCCAACACACATCACAATAGGCCTAATGCCATTTGGGTTCCAAGGGTCTTTTCTGCAGGGATTTCTGGTTGGCATCACAGCAGTGCATGTAAATATAATGTAAGGAATAGTTTGACCTCAGAATACTGTTCTTTGATATTTTTCATGCCTTGCACCAGCGATGGGTCCGGGGAGGGTGGGGTGGGGGGAGGGGATGGTGTCAGTTTTAAAATGTGTATCACTGAAGGGAGCTGGGTGTATTTTTGGTGGGTCTGGGACAGAGAATGAATGAACGGCAGTGTCGGGGGGGGGGGGGGGGGGGGATTTCAGCACAGTAATTGTTCACGCAGGGCAGCAAAAAAGCCCGCACCGGCCCTGCTTCTTGTTGAAATGCACTCCATTCTAGGCACACAGCATCCTTAGCTGTGAAGACATGGAGAGAAAGGCAGAGATCTACGGCACTGCATGCATCCAGGAGTGACATGGGGCAGACTGGATGGTCCTCTGTCGACAATTGTTTCCATGCTTTGTTCTTTTTAATGTGTACACTTATTGGAAGTAAAAGGAGTGCACTTTTAATTATGACTATGCAGACTTCCAGTCACATGAGGCCATTCTTCAGCTCTCCATGCAGTATTCATGCTTTACCAGGCCGTCCGATGCTATTTAGTGTGCTCAGCCACGTGCTCAGCTTGGCACGTTTTTTGACGCGCGTCCAAAACCCCTCATGCAATAAGGGGATCAGCGCGTCCAAAACGCGCATCTAAACAAGCGCAAAGCTAAAAGCGCTCATCACGTGAGAATTCATGTGGATGGGGCTATTCGCTATTACCCCGCGATGCAAACACTGCCACACAGCCACAGAGCTCATTTTAACTCTGCAGATTTAACGCCTGCCCAGGAGCAGGCGTTAAAGCATGCGGCATTAAAGGGCTGATGAAAAAAACAAAAAATCTAGCAATACTAAATAGGAGGAGCCACAGAAAGCAGAATTATCTCCGGCTCAGGGGCTTAACAAAAAAACCCAAAACATTTCTGTGGTTTCTCACAGCGGGAACCACAGAGAGCAGCATCCCCAAGGTCTGACCCGATTGGCCAGGAACCCCTGCCAGCTGTCAGTGAAGGAGTGAATACATTAAGTGTTGGGCGTCTGATATTAATTCCTTCACTCCTTCACGTCCTGCCAATTGGTCCACTCACTGTCACATGTCGGTGAAAAGGACCAATCAGGAACAGCCCTGCGGCTGGGCGCCCAGGAGAAGTGGCTGCTCTAGACGCGCAGCCACTTCTCCTGGGCGCCCGATGCAGAGCGCTAGGGATGCACAAATTATCACTGCGTGTCCCTTTCTAGCGCGGCGGCTCGTTTGACTATTGCACGGAGCACTCGAGGCGGGCAGACGTGCGCGCACTCAAAAAAACACGCGCCCGGTTTGGACGCCTGTTTTTCATGCACTGATATCGCATCGGCCTGCACGTGCACCAGTGTGAGGGCCGCATGGGGCTCTGAGGAATAATATATCCACTCTTCGGCTGTCCGTGCTGTACTTATGCTGTAACTGTATAAGCGTGACACGTGCATAAGGATCTGATGAAGCTCCCCCTCTGTTCTGTACTCACGCTTTACATGAAGGAGTGTGAAATCTGCATGGGGCTTAGATGGTGATTGCACAGCAGCTGTCCGTTCTGTATTCATGCTTTACAGTAGCAGTGTGATCTCTGCACAGGGAAGATCTGCTCCTGTGCTTTCTTCATGCTATATATATATATATATATATATATATATATATATATATATATATATATCTCAGTGGAACACTTTTGGGGGCGCGCTGATGAAGATCTGCTCTGCAGCTGTCTGTATTTTATTCATCTTTCACATGTATCAATGTGTGGCCTGCACGGAGCTCTGCACAGAAGCAGCCCAAGGTGCTTAAGCTTCAGCATAGCAGGAGCGACTAAGCAGAAGGAGATTACAGATTGTAAGCACTAATAATCTCCTGAAAACACAATAACAGTTGGAATGAAAGAGCAGGGTGCCAACAGCTTTGACTTGTTTCAGCTGCCAGGTGAATTATTTAAAATGTTTTCTGCTCTTGGTGCTGCTTTATAGCCTCTCTCTCATCTGCAAACAGCTGGCGGTGGGTGGGTATGCCCCCCCCTCCCCGTGCCCTTCCTCTGCTGCTGCTCCTCGTGCATTATTTGCTTATCTGTTACTAACAGCCACAGCTAAAAGGGAAGGCCCCCGGTCAGGTCCTGCTCACTTTTCTTTTCCTGGGCTGATGCTTGTTAGGGGCAAAGAAGGAGGAAGGAGCACCAGAAGTGAGAGAAGGAGGAGGGGGAAGAAGAAATGAGGGAGAGAAAATGAAGGTACGGAGGAAGGAAGAAAAACAGAGGGAAGAGGAGGCAGAGAGAGAGAGAGAGAGATGTTGCAAGGAGTAAATGAAAGACAGTTAACAGGGGAGAAATGGCAGTGTAAGAGGAGAGAGAGTGGTGGAGATATGTAAGAGGGGAAAGAAAGGAAAGTGTAAGGAAAGAGAGATGGGATTTTAAAGGGAGGGATGAATCTGTAAGGGGGAAGGATGCGAGGGAGAGGAAAAAAAGTGTAAGAGGAGAGAGAGAGTGGGGAAGAGCGATGGAGTTACAAGGTGGAGAGAGGTGGTAATGTAAGGGAGGAGAGACAGAGGGGAGAATAATGGAGGTGTAAGGGGGAGAGAGAGAGACAGTGATTCCAGGGAGAAGAGAGAAGCAGGCGATGGGAAGGAGAGCAGGTATAACTTGCAGGGGGAGGTAGGCGACCAGGGGCGAGAGGGGACTCGGGAAGTCTCAGAAGCAGAGAGAAACATGCAGACTAAAATCAAAGAGCTGAGAGGGATGGAATAAAACAGCCTGAGACAGAGAGAAGGAGAGACAGAAAAAGTGTCAGGAAACTGAAAACAATCTAAGAAAGGGAAGGATATACAAAAAAACAAGGAAAACAGTTCTAGTGGCAAAAAGGAACAGAACAATGAAGAGACAAAAATTGTTATGAAGGTGGCCCTTCAAAGAGGCAGAAGGATCTCCTGGCACTGCGCAGGGAGGCAGAAGCAGCTTCCACCGAAAGGCAGCCATGATGGACTGGGACAAAGCTCACGGTCAGGAGACAGAAGTATTCCCCAAAACGTGGAGCCCGATATTCAAAGCGCCACTTAGCCGGCTAAGACAGGAGTCGATCCCCATAAATTAACCGGCTGGCTCCATATTCAGAATCGGCTGATTTATCCGGCCAACTCTGCTCGGGCCAAAGGGCTGTCCTAACGTTAGCCGGGTATGTGAAGACACAGCATTAGCTCACCGTGTAAATATCACCGGCTAACCACTCGTGGAACGGGCTGGGATCGAGCTCCGAGCCAGCACCAGAGTGGAGATAATATCTGTGGCTGGCAGCACTTTCAGCGCCATGCTGTGACCCTTGGTGGTGCTTGCATGCAATCTATTTAAAGACCAATAAAATGGGAAAAAAGAAGCAGCTCATTCTAAAGGTCAGGATGCACTTTGCAGCCTGCCTCTGGTCATCTCCTGCAAGATGCTGGGCATGCGGGAGACCCTGACCTCTGCGGTATAAGATACAGATTTCTAGCATTGCTTTCAGGATCTCACAGTTTTGTAGCTATTTTTCTGCGCTCTGGAGCAGAGCAGGACACCGCCATCAGTCGTCATCGGGGCGTCAGATGTGGAAGCAAAAGCTACATCATGCATCCTGCTCCAGGGAGCGCAATGCATTTTTCAGACCGGAGACTACCCAAGCAGACAGGGGTACTCTACCGCACATGAAGGCTTGCAAACGTCAGGCGGCTCTGCCTTTCAGCAGGAGGCCACGTCTCATTTAGCAGCTTCTCTGGTGGTTAATTGCAAGCTGTAGAAAATGATGAGTGCAGATGATATGCCTGCATGTGGGGGCTGAGAATAAAAGGATATATTTTTGTTTCCCTGCAGCATTCAGGTCCCTGGAGCCGATTCACCCGCCAGCAGTTTGAGCTTCTCCTGCGTGAATGGCAGAAGGGATATTATTCCGCGCTGGCTGAGAAAAAGATAATTCACGGTGGCTTGAACGACGATATTAGGGGCGATCGGGAGGCGGAGCCACCACAGAACCGCCCACCAATGGTTTATCCGCTCCTGGAACATTTATTACCCGCCGAATGCTCCAGTGAATGGGGCCAGGCCTCCGTTTTGCCGCTTAGCTCATGCTCGGGCCTATTCATTAAACCAGGGACCCCGAACTTTTAAGCAAAGGGCCGTTTCTTGTCTCGTGGCATGAAAACTGTATGAAGTGTTTTTATAATTGCACGACAAAATCCCTCCTCTTCCATAAGATTTTAGTGCAGCGAAATAGAGGAGGGCAAACCCAGTTTTACCGCAATCACTTCGGCGCACAACAAAACCACGGGACGGAAAGAGCCCGGCAAATGAGGAAACCTCAGGAAACTTCTGCATATCAATTAGGCGGAAGAGCAGGCAAAATGCAAATCGTACAGCTAATGAGGGCAAATGCTGGCATGCACAGGCCATTCCTTAAACAGCAAGCAACGGAGAAAGCCGATTTCCGTGCCAGCTGCAGCCTGGCATTAAGGGCCCACGTGATGGGTGGGGGTGTGGGGGGGTTCCCATGGGCAAAATACAAACTTTGGGGGCCTAAAGCAAGACTGCTACTGTTTCTCATTTTACTTTCTACTTTCTTATAAAATATTTACCTTGATTTCCTCTCCTTCCAGGGCGCTCACTGTGGATTGCGATATAATCCATTCTTATCCTTTATCGGGCATTTTGGAACACAAGACAGTCGCACGGCTCAGAATGGTGGGATCTGGGAGACTCTGCGTTTCCAAAACTGCCCTGTTTTTTTCAAGACAACTAATGAGTGTGATTTATGCAGGGAAACAGGAACGCTGGCTTCCTTTATTTTTTTTCTTTTTAAAGAAATACAGTATCTGTTTTTCATGATGAAACTCCTGTTTCTTGAAAAGAGAAAACACATTCAAAGGTGTAGCAGTCAGTCAGTGGGGGAACAGCCCAGTCAGTAGCGGAGTGATAACAGGAGATCGGGGGGGGGGGGGGGGGGTGGCCAACTCCGGTCTTCCAGAGCCACAAACAGGCCAGGATATCTGCGATGAATATTCAGAAGATGGGTTTACTTGCACTGCCTGCCTCGTATGCAAGTCTGGCTCCTGCAGATTCATTGCGAACATCCTGGAAACCTGGCCCTGTGTGTGTGTGTGTGGCTCCTGAGTGCCAGCGTTGGCCACCCCTGGGAGAGATCCTGTAAGAAGTGCCAGGACGGTTCACTGCCCCAGTGGGGCTTCCTGGCCAGCTCTGGAGGTCGGAAATGGGGTGGTGGGCACTTGTTGAGGGGAGGGGGAGGGGTGGATCAAATAGCCCTAGCTGCTACATTTTTAAATATTTGGAGGTGCAGTATTGCTCTGGCTATGTTACAATTTTTCAAACATTTTTTCGACAGCATGCGGGGGATAGCTATGGTCTTGCTACAGACTTTTATATTATTTTGGGAGGTGAGTGGGGGAGGGGGATAAGGTGACTGCCAGGCTGCAAAGTGTTTTTTGTTTTAATTTTTAACTTATCTGCCTAACTTTAGGGATGTGATTTGGCCAAGCAGAGCCAGGAAAGTTTATCTGGCTAGCACTGAATTTCACAGCTATTTAGACATTAATTGTGCCTCTGCCTCTGTTTTATCCTGCTAAAATGTAGTTGTTCAGTAGGGTAGGATATTTAAAACCCCAGGTTTCCCCAGCAAAGTCACAAACTTAGCCAGAGAAATCCTTTTGAGTATCAACCTTTCATCAAAGGTTGTGTGAGGTTTGTCTCTGTCTGAGTTTGAATTTGGAACTAACCGTGGTGCTGAAATTGCAGCAGTATCTCTTTGCCCGACGTAGCCATAATTCAGTAAAGAGTTTCTCCCCCCATCTCCCATTTCCCCTCCACTCAGAGCCCCTCCACTCAGTTCCCCCCACTAAGCACCCATTCTCTAAAGCATCCTCACCACTCGGGACCCCATCTACAAAGCCTCCATCCCTCAATGTACCCCGCCACCTACTAAAGACCCACCACCCTTCAGCACCCTCCCCCCACTCAACCCCATCATCCAGTGAGCCCGTGACCTCCCCAAACTCCCCTCAGTCGGCTCCCTCACCACTGGGATAAACACTGTGGATCCATAAATTCTAGAGGACGTGAATGAAGAGTGGGTGGCTTGCGGGAATGACAGTTACTGCCTAGAAATAATACCCTTATTCAATAAACATACACACAGTTAATGCGACTCCAACATTGCTCTAAGCTTCAACGGCAAGAGGAAACATGGAAAAAGATTTGCATTCACAAAAAAAGCGGGGAGTAGCTTGCTTGTTACGGCGGTTACTACCCCAAACCAAATAAGCCTGGTACTTCACGTTCAATGCATATCCAGCATAGCTCTCTGCTTCAACGGCATGGGAGAAAGACTGATACATCACACATATCCAGCATAGCTCTCTGCTTCAACGGCAGGGGAGAAAGTCAGATACTTCACTTTCAATGCATATCCAGCATAACTCTCTGCTTCAACGGCAGGGGGAATGAAGAAAAGTGGATCTATATACAGACAACAACCAACAAGGTCTGAATTATTTAGTCTTGGTAAACAAATAAACATGGGTATAGCTTACTTATTGTGGCAGTTACTACCCCTAACTAATTAAGCTAGATATTTCACTTAGGCAGTTCCAACACTGCTCTCTATATTAATGGTGGGGGTAGAAGGGAAATAGAATCAAAAGGTTACTAAGAGCCAAGAGTAACAGATAAGGTCCATCAGGTCTAGAGGACGTATATAAAGAGGAGGCAGCAAAACACTGCACGGAGTGGCAGTAGCCACAGAGGCATTCACGGAGCGGGATGCCAGTGGCCAGTGGTTGGTGTTCCACCTTCACGGAGCGGAAGGATGGAGAGCTGCCATCTCCAAATTAAAAAAACAAAAAAACCCCCCAAAACCCAGGGGTGGGTAAGAGTATGTAAAATTAATGGAGAGTTCAAAGACTATGGGGTGGATTTTCAGAGCCCTGCTCGCCTAAATCTGCCCGGATTTAGGCGAGCAGGGCCCTGCGCGCCGGTGTGCCTATGTTCAATAGGCCTACCGGCGCGTGCAGACCCCGGGACTCGCGTAAGTCCCGGGGTTTTCCGAGGGGGGCGTGTCGGGGGGGGCGGGCCTGATCCGCGCGGCGTTTTTGGGGCGGTACGTAGCGTTTTGGGGGCGGGCCCGGGGGCGTGGTTACGGCCCGGGGTGGTCCGGGGGCGTGGCCGTGCCCTCCGGACCTGCCCCAGGTCGCGTCCCGGTGCGCTAGCGGCCCGCTGGCGTGCGGGGATTTACGTCTCCCTCCAGGAGGCGTAAATCCCCCAACAAAGGTAAGGGGGGGGTTTAGACAGGGCCGGGCGGGTGGGTTAGGTAGGGGAAGGGAGGGGAAGGTGAGGGGAGGGCAAAAGAAAGTTCCCTCCGAGGCCGCTCCGATTATAGGTATTACCAATTATTAGGCTTATTCAATATTTGTTGATAGTTAATGTGGTTTTCAATGCATACTTCACTTTCAATGTATATCCAGCATAGCTCTCTGCTTCAACGGCAAGGGAGAAGTAAAACTAATAGTTCATGCTTATCCAGCATAGCTCTCTGCTTCAACGGCAAGGGAGAAGAAAAACTGATACTTCACGCATATGCAGCATAGCTCTCTGCTTCAACGGCAAGGGAGAAGAAAAACTGATACTTCACGCATATCCAGCATAGCTCTCTGCTTCAACGGCAAGGGAGAAGTAAAACTAATAGTTCACGCTTATCCAGCATAGCTCTCTGCTTCAACGGCAAGGGAGAAGAAAAACTGATACTTCACACATATCCAGCATAGCTCTCTGCGTCAACGGCAGGGGAGAAGAAAAACTGATACTTCACGCATATCCAGCATAGCTCTCTGCTTCAACGGCAGGGGAGAAGAAAAACAACCAATAAGGGCTGAATAACATAGTCTGGGTAAACAAATAAGTATGGGTGTAGCTTGCTTATTGCGGCGGTTACTACCCCTAACTAATCAAGCTTGATATTTCATTTGGATGCAGCTCCATCACTGCTCTCTACATTAATGGTGGGGGTGGAAGGGAAATAGAACCAAAGGTTACTAAGAGCCAAGAGAAACAGATAAGTATGAGAAAAAAGAAGTGTGAAGCTTGCTGGGCAGACTGGATGGGCCGATTGGTCTTCTTCTGCCGACATTTCTATGTTTCTATGTTACCACCCAGACTACTAATCCATCCCCCACTGAAGTCCTTCTTTCTGTAGCCACTAAAGGCTTTCAGCCCCTAATAAGTACCATCCATGAAGCCTTCTTAGATGACCATTTAAAAAAAATATATAAGAAAAGTTGACAGGAAATTTGAGGTCACAGCTGCTATCACAGCTGAACACACACCTGTGAGAACAGCTGCAAGCACAGCTGTGACCTCAGTTTACCCGGTGCCTTTTCTTATTTTGTTTAAATGGTCATTTGAGAAGTAAGAGGCAGTCAAGCTTCAAGGATGGCAAATATTACAGTGCCTTTTATGGAGAGGGGCCCCTGTGTATATAATTTTAATGGGGGCCAATGTAACAAGCTCCACAAATCTTGCCGCAGGTTTTTGTGCTGCTAAATTACGCGTGGTTTTCTGCGCTAATCTTATGCGCCCATGTAAAAACCGTTTAGCATGCCCGTGCAATAACCCATGCTAGGTTTTGTGCATGCAAATGGCATGTAAAGGAGGTAATTACCCATTCATGGGCTATGCAGGGAGCTGCGCTGGCAGGGAGATCGGTTAGTGCAGGTTTTTTTAAAGTGGGTTTTTTAGTGCCTGGGTCAGGGAAGGAGTTAAGTGAAAGTACTGCAGCTCCTGGCAGTGTTGGAGCTTGTTTGTAGCCCCCAGAGATCGCCAGTCCTTCTGTCCATCTGTCCCAGCTCTTGCACTCTCCTGGTGGGGCTGATCCATGCCGAGCAGCCCCGGGCGCCCGGTGTGGAAAAGGTCGCACGGACACACAACCACACTAATGCCAGCAGTGGAGTAAAGGGGCCGGTAGGAACTGAAACAATGTATTTTTGAATAATGTGCGACTGATGTAATTAACAGTAAATTAGAAATATGCCTGGTGAGTCTGCAACATTTTTTCAGTTGCGCCTATTTTAATGCGGGTTTTCCCCCACAGTTTTCTGCATCGGGGCTTTTATGCGGGTATTGGCATGTGTACTTGGTCTTGCATGTGTTTTTTTTGCGCATATCTAATTTGCATGCCGTCCTTTTATTGCATCCTGCGGAGGCGTCTGCTTTTGCTGCACACATTAAAAAAAAATATGCATGGAAAATTTGCACCAGTTTCAGTGGGGATCTTATTGCACCGGCCCTATAGTAATATTTTTTAAATTTCTGTTCTGCTTTTCGTGACACTTTAAAATGGATTACATTCAGGTACTGTAGGTGCGTGTGTTTGGGGGGATTACTGAGTCGTGGGGCAGAGTGTATGTGTGTGTCTGTAGGGAGTTCATGGGGTGTATGGAACCTTCGTTGGGGGAGGGGGGATGCATTGATGGAAGCAGGGAGGGGGAGGATAAGGAGGCGAGGGTACAGAATGCAGCCCCCCTGAGTTATAACGGGAACACATAACCCCAGTTCTGAGGGTCAGACTAATCTCTTCAAACTCCTGAGGAATTCCTTTCCCTCTGTGTTAAGAGACTGTATTGAATCTTACACTCCAGGGTGTGCCTTGAGGTCACAGGGTGCCCAATTGCTGGCCATTCCCCCCAGTCAAGAGGTATAGAAGGGTTCAAACTAGGGCAAGAGCTTTCTCCTCAGCAGCTGCCAGTGAATGGAATAAATTGCCGGCTGAGCTCCGACAACAGCGGGATTCAAATATGTTTAGAAATGCTCTAAAGACAGTGCTTTTTTAAAGAGGCATTTGTGTGAAACAGCATGACTTAGTTCTAATTATTTTAAATGTTATATGCATGTGTATTGATAGCTTTCATAAGGATGTAATGTTCTGTATGTTTGTTTGTGCATATGTAATGAGTTTTATTGTATTATGATGATTTTATGATGATGATAGTATTCCTCTGGAAATATGTTTGGTGAGTGATCACAAAAGTTTTAGGAAAGTTTTAAAAACTTATTTGTTCAGGGAAGTTTTTAAATAATATGTTTTTTTTCTAGATTGTCCAATTTTCTGCTTTTTATTCTGTATTGTTTTGATTTCGATGTGTGATTTGTTTGATGTTTAGAATGTTCTAAACCATATTTGTTTTAACTTTGATGATGTAATCTGCCTTGAACAATTGTTCTGGAAAGAATGCAGAACAGCAAATTCTTGAAAACAAATAAATAAATACAATTTTTATGATTGTGTTATTGTAATCTGCGCTGAACAGATTCCCAAAAGTGGGGGAATGTAAGTATTTTAAGATAAATAAATAAGAACCTTGCTGGGCAAACTGGATGAACCGTTTTGATTCTTTTCTGCCGTCATTTATATCTTTGTCACACACAGAGGGCTCTGTTGCAATCATCACTGGAAAAATAAACCGGTGACTTCTTTTATGGGGGTAGGAAAGAAGGGGAGGCAGTTTTTTCCTGCTCCTCTGCTTCCAGCACAATCAGAGCCAGGGCTGGGATATTTGGTGCCCTGAGGCTTCATTCACAACTACTCAGGGATTTCCCCCACCCCTCATTTTAAATCTGCGTCTAGCTCCTAGGCCAGACAAGGTGGGGCAGATTTTAAAAGCCCCAAGCGCGTAAATCCAGGGGGGGGTTACGTGTGCCGAGCCTATTTTGCAAGTCCTGGGACGCGCGTATGGCCCGGGGCTTGAAAAAAGGGGCGGGGGCTGTCCGGGGTGGGGGCGTGGCCAGAGGATTTTGGGGGATCGCACGCCGGCACTCGGCCGGTGCGCGCAACTTGTAAAACAAAGTTGAGGGGGGGTTTAGGTAGGGCTGGGGGGGGGGGGTGGGTTAGGTAGGGGAAGGGAGAGGAAGGTGGGGGGTGGAAGGAAAGTTCCCTCCGAGGCCGCTCCCATTTCGGAGCGGCCTCGTAGGGAACGGGGAGAGCCATCGGGGCTCCCCTGGGGCTCAGCGCGCCCAAGGTGCATTAGTGTGCACCCCCTTGGGCACGCCGACCCTGGATTTTATAACATGCGTGCGCAGCTGCGCACGCATGTTATAAAACCGGTCGTACATTTGTGTGCGCCGGGTTGCGCGCACACAAATGTACGTCCGCGTGTACCTCTTAAAATCCGGCCCTGTATCAATAGTCCTTGGCCAGGGGCCATGTACCAGGCTCCACCCAGAACCATACAACCATGGGCCACCAGGTGTCACCATTGCCCCATGGCTGTGATTCCCACTCTACCACAGTCTCCCCAGCCCTGGCCAGGGATGGTATGAAATATGCCTCTAGACTGTTAATGTATTTTATTTATTGAGGTCTCTGTATTTTATTGATGTATTCTTTTATTGATATTTATTGTATTTTGCTGTTTGTAAACCACTTGATGTTTTCATTTTTTTCAGGGAAAGCATTCTGTGGGTTTAACCTGATCCATGAATCCAACCCATGGTAACGCTGCTTCCGAGCCATCAAGCCGGCACTACTTTTTTCTTTTTCCTTGCAAATTTCTGTCAGCTTGGCTGAGAAAACGTCACCTAAAATGCATGTGGATGCCACACAGATGTTTAGCAAAGTTTCACCAACTGCTGAGAAATTCTGCAGAGATTCTGTAATATTTCACTGAATTCAGTAGCATTTCACAAAGTTCAGTCACTATTTCACGGAACTTTACAGAGTTTTGCAAAAGCATGCTTTAAAATAAAGGCAAAGGTTACTTCTGATTTCTATAAAACGTGTAACTTCTGGCAGGAGCTCATTTGATGTTAAACCTGCAGGTTTCACACATCCTTAATTGCAGTGAGTGTCTGCTTCCCTACAGAGTCATTATCATCAGTGACAATGCCATGGTCCCATTACAAAAAAACCCCACAAGTCTTATTTGCCAACGTAATTCTTGTCCTTGGGAATCACAGCATTCACACTCATGGTCCCATGGGAAAATTGCCGGGCCTATGAAATTACAGTCCAAGGGACCCATTATATGTAGAGCATAATGTGATATATCATATAATATGTCGACTAGGGTAACCCCACTGAGTGCCACGACAAAGGAGAGTGCAGGACAGGCTCCTACAGCGCCATGCTGTGCCCCACTGACGCCAGCGGTGCTGAAGTGGGTTGCCCTCAGTAACCCTGCACTATTTCCGTAGCAACCAGAGGACCACTGGCACTATTAGCTGTGGGTTTTGTGCTGTTACTGCAATAAGTTGTAAGTTACCTGGACTCGCTGCTGTTCTGGTCTCTGGAGGCCCCCAGTGCTGCCTGGGATGCCCATAGGTCTTCAAAAGCCACTCCTCACACGAATCGCTGAACCCCGCCTGATGGCCCCAAGTTCTTCGGTCGGTTTGCACAGCTCTTTACAATTTTTAAGGAGTTCCGAGGCAGAACTGCCGGAAAACAGCTGCGGATCCAGGCAAAAGCCTTGCAGGACCTCAACGGACTGGCGGATTTCCACGGTACCCACTGCAGAAGATACTCGGGCGTTCTGAAGCAAAGAAATAAAAACTGTGATTATTTTTTCATGGATCATGGGAAAATTTGTGTATTTTGATGAATTTTAAAATCAGACTGCTTCAAATTCGTGGTATGCTGTTTCGCATATCCCTGAGGTTGGCTGACTGCTTGCCAGTAATTAAATGTACATACATGTAAATTTCACACTCTAAGATCTGCCCTTCCTTAAATTCAGATGAGAAAGGGAGAGTCAGAGAGACACTATTTCATCCAAGATGCTTATTTTAATATATTTTTAATTCTATGCATTACGCGTGACCTCTTGGCTGTGTTTGCCGCAGTAAACACAGATTTTGTTTTTCCCACAACAAATATGGGTATTGTGACTGAGCCATCAAGTGTGCTGGTTAACTGATGGAACTTAAAAATAAAAGTGCAAATTGATGCAAAAGGCCCATTTTTATCCTACTTGTCATAGCCTTATGAGATCACCATGTGTGTCAGTGTGCCCATGTGCCTCGCACTAATAGCTTTTGTGTTCACAGTGCCCTAGCCATGCCACATTTTCAGGATATGTCAGGGGGTCCAGGAGGATTATGACAGCTGTGGGGTGCAGAATCCATGTATATCTGTGGATGCATGTGTGAGCGCACATCCTGGAAAGTAGACCCACATGGTGTAATGATTTTTTTTTATATGCTGATGACGGAGAAGTTTTCTTACCTGCGAATTTCTTTTCCATTAGTTCTGCTACACCAGTCCAGCCATGACACGTGGGTTATTTCCCCCATCCAGCAGGTAGAGGCAGACAACAGCGTTTTCCTGCGTGAAATCACAGCCACCACTTAGGAGGTGGCGCTAGCAGCAGGTCTGATGCAGCTTCAGGTCAGACCCCTCAAACATATGAACCAAAAACCTTTGATAACCATTACATTATGAAACAAAATTTCCTTGCCCGGAGAAGGAAAAGAACAACACACAAGGGAAACCACACTGGGGGCAAACACCCAATTCAATCCTTGCTTCCCGGGAGGGTGCTGGACTGGAGAAGCAGGACTAATGGAAAGCAAATTAGCAGGTAAGAAGATTTCTCCTTCCATCTCATCCTGCAAAACCAGTCGAGCCATTACCAAAGCTTCAGTTACCCGGGTGGGAGGAAGTGAGGTCTGCCCGCAAAACCTGCACCCCATAAGTGGACGCCTCCTGCACAAGCACACCCCCTCTGTAATGCTTCACAAAAGAATTCAGAGATGACCACGTAGCTGCCTTGCAAATGTCAGCGGGTGTGAGGGCATGCACCTCCGCCCAGAATGCTGACCGTGCCCTGGTGGAATACGCGCACAAGTTCCGGCAGCTTCTTGCTTTTAAGCAAATAAGCCACGTTAATAGTGACCTTTATCCAGCATGCCAAGGTAGCCTTAGAGGGCGCTTTCCCCCTTACGGGGACCACCAGGCAGGGCAAACAACCTGTCTGACTTGCGGAAGCATCCTGCATACGTCCAGACACCGGAGGGACTGGATGTCCGGCCCATATTCCTCACAAGAAAACGCCAGAAGGAAGATCACCTGCACTAGGGCGTGAATGCCCAATGAATTCTGCTTCCGGCGGTAGTTGAAAAAACTTGTTGACTTTCATATTCCACTGGGTTGCCATCAGATTCATCTGTGGCCAACCCCATCTGTGACAAATCTGGTGAAATACATCCGGACTCAACTCCCACTCTTGGGGATGCAACTGGTTCCAGTTCAGAAAGTCAGCCTGAATGTTTTCCAGACCAGTGAACTGCTGAGATCAATTGCAGATTCTTCTCCACCCATGGGAACAGGAAAAATATTTCCATTAAAACTCCCCAACTCCTAGTTCATCCTTGTCAATTCACATATACCATTACCATGGCACTGACTGAAAGGACCCAAACGGTCCTCCCCTGAAGCAGAGAAATTGAAGGAGTGCCAGATGAATGGTCCTGGTCTCCAGTCTGTTGATGCATCAAGAGTCCTCAGTTGGTGACCACTTGCCCTGAGCCACCTTCTCCTGACAATGAGCCCTCCCAACCTGAGAGGCTCGTGTCAGTCATTAGAATTCAGGATGAGGTTGTCTAGCTGACCCCTTTTAGGAGATGTGCAAGGTTCACCACCACACTGTGACTCTTGTATCCGCGGTTACAGAGGAAGCTGTGCCCTGTAGTCCTGGGACTCTGGAAACCATCTTGACTAGAGCAATGCCTGGAGCAGATGCATATATGCCCTGGCTCATGGGACTAAATCCAGAGTCACTGCTGGCAAGCTGAGCACCTGCAAGTAGTCCCATGCCAAGGGAGCTAACCAACCCAGAAAGCTCTGAACCTACTGGCACATCTTGCGGACCCAATCATCTGTAAGAAACACCTGACCTAACCGAGTGTCAAATCGAGCCCCAAAATATTCCAAGGACTATGTGGGCTGAAGGGAACTCTTGGCAAAACTGATCATCCAGCCCAAGCTTTCAAAGACCTACACCACCTTAGTGGCACATGGATCAACCTATCGTTGAGATATGGGTGCCCCACAATTCCCTCGCATCAAAATGACACTGCCACTATAACCATTACTTCAGTAAACATCCGAGGCACAGTGGTTAGGTGAAAGGCTAGCATCCAGAATTTAACGTGCTCCTGCAACACACAAAAACACAGATACCGCTGATCCCCTGTCCTGGATCAGAATGTGAAGGTAGGTCTCCATCAGGTCAAGGGAGCACAAGAGCTCCCCCTGCAGAACTAGGTGAGAATTGACCTCAACGTTTCTGTACAAAAACGTGGAATCTGCAGACAGCGATTCTCGCTCTTGAGATCCAAGATGGTCCAAAAAGACCCATCCTACATGGGCACTACAAAATAAATGGAATAACGGCCTTGCCCCCATTTGGCAAAGAGTACCAGAACCACTGCTGCAGGAGCTGAAGCTTCAATAGTCTCGTGGACGGCCTGTTTGGCCAGAGCAGAACAAGGCAACACCAGAAACACATCTTGAATGGGACAACAAAGGTCCAATGCATATCCTGAGTGAACAATGTCCAAAACCTACTGATTGGACATTATTTAAACCCATTTCCCATAAAATTCCCACAGATGTTCTCCTACAGGAACCAGCAGAGAATGGACCCACGATTCTTCAGGAGGTAGCTCATCCAGACCCTGTGGCAGCACTGGCATTAGGTGTCTGTCTTCAGGCTCCACAAAAGGACTGACCCTGGCCTCTTGCCCTGGAATAAGTTGTGGCGGCAGACCCAAGGAACTGTCTACCTGGACAGTACCTTCGAGAGGCTTGAAATTTCCTTTGAACTTATCTGGTGGTCACTGGGATTTTGGGTCTCCGAGGTTCTTTACCAGTTGGTCCAGCTCTTCCCTGAACAGGAGCTTGCCCTTAAAAGGCAACTTCCCCAGCCAGGTCTTAGACCATGAGTCAGTCACCCAATTATGCAGCCACAGTAACTGATGCACAGTTACCGAAAGGGCCACTGAACGGACAGCCGTCACCAGGGCATCCGACACCGGGACCTGAAAGAACTTCTGCACTGTAGCAGGAGGCAGAGGGTACAACATCTGCAGGAGATTAACACTGTGAAGACCTGGCTCCGGGGATTCACACTCAGCCAGCATCATCTGCTCTACCTCTGGGTGTAGGGGAGAAGCTGTAGTGGTCTTTCACTTAGCCTTGATGATGGAATCCCACTTTGAAGCCTCTTATGGCTGCGTCACCTCCAGGTGAAGACAAGCAATCACCCGATCAATCAAGGCATCTCTGTAAAAGCGATGGATAATGGATCAATCTCCAGCATTCCAAGGGATCCACACTGTCAACATCCCATGGATCCCCAAAAGATCCTGGGTCCTTCCAAGAAGGCCATAGGGCCTCAATGGCTGCGTGCACCCTCTTGGCCAGAATTTGAGGAGAGGGAACAAGGAGCTCATGCCCAGTGTCCTAACTGTGGCCCCACTGGACTGCAACTCAGACTTGGAGTAAGCACAAAAAGCCTGCCGCAAAAAATGAAAAAATTCAAGTGAGAAGTCTCCCCAGGAACCCGGGGTAGGCCCGGTGCAACCAAATGTGCATACCGTGCATTTACACAGGGCACAACACCCAAGGGGGGCAGCAGCAGGAGAGGCTGCGGGGCTGCCGGTGGAGTTTCCCTTTGAAAATGTGGGTTAGCAGGGACCAGGGATGCAAAAGTACCTGCAGACTTTGCTGATAAACCTAACAAATTAGCACTGAATGTTAACAAAACTGAAATAATGCAACTTTCAAGATTCTCTTCTTCCGATATACCAAAAGAGATTTATTTTAAAAATCAACATATTTCACTTATTATTTCAATCCGAAATCTCGGTGTCATAATTGACTCATCACTAAATATGAATGTTCATATCAAATCATTAATACAAATTTCACACTACAAATTAAGACTGTTATGACACCTTAAACCTTTTCTTGACATTGATGATTTCCCTACTGTCCTGCAGGCGGTTCTCTTTTCAGGTATTGATTACTGCAATTCTTTACTCCTAGGTCTCCCAATTTATGCTATATGTCTGCACCATATTATTCAAAATTCTGCTGCTCATCTACTAACTAACACCCTGGTTCATGAGCACATCACTCCTATATTACAATCACTCCATTGGTTAGCAATTACTTTCCATATACAATACAAATTAGCCACCATTGTACATTCTATTATCAATAACTTGCTCTCTCCATGGATTAATGCCATAATCAAAATACACACTCCTATTAGAGCACTGCATTCATCCAATCAGAATCTTTTGGATATTCCTTCTCTGAAGGCAGCCCACTTGGACAAAACCAATTGGCCTTCTCAATTGCAGGTCCTACCTTCTAGAAGTCACTCCCTAAAGAAATTCAAAATTTGAAGGAACCCATCTCCTAAAACAAGCCTTTGAAGGTTAATCTTATTTTGTCCTTTTACTATGGTATTATGATGTCTTGTGATGTTTTATTATGTTTTTTTAAAATTAACTATGTGACTTTTTATTGTATTGTATTTATTTGATGATAATTAACTATGAATGTTATGTGTACATGGGAAAGGTGGGTAAGAAATGTTTTAACATAAATAAATAAAATAAATAGAGAGTGAGTAGGTCAAGTGCACTTGGGTCTCTCATATTTCCAAGTGCAGAGGGCTCTGCACATCAATGCATCAAGCTCTCCTGATTGCTGCTAACAAGACCTTGTCGGATCCAGAAAGGTTAATGCAAAACAATGTGTTGGTTGTTGATTTCCCTGCCTCCCATGGTTTGCATTATTGATTGATTGATTTATTGATTGAGATAGGGTCACTCCCCTGGTCTGCTTAGATTTATTTATTTAAGTTCTTTTTTATACCGACGTTCATGGCACAAGTCATATTGCATCGGTTTACATCAAACGAAGGTTTACATCGAACGAGAGAGATTACATCAAACAGAGATGGATTAACCAAAAACTAATCAGTTACAGAAGAGGCATGAGGAACGAGGAGGTTATAACTAGGAATTAGAAATACAGAAATTGAGAAACATATCAACACGATACATTAACATTCGTTATAGTGTCTGCCGAGTAACATAACATAACATGGTAAGGTAACAATTGACATTTGCGGGGTATCGAATTAGCTATGATTAGGTTGGGTATCTAAAGAAGTTTGTGATGTTAGGGAAAGGCTCAAGTGAACAGCCAGGTCTTAAGTTTTTTCTTGAAGGACAGTGGGCAGCTTTCCTGGCGGAGGTCGGGGGGCAAGTCGTTCCAATGGGCTGGTCCAGCTATGGAGAAGGCCCGTTTGTTAGTGTGGGAGTGCATGGTGGATTTTGTGGAGGGGGTGTGGAGGGTTTGTTTATAGATGCAGAAAGGTGACATGTTATGCTAGAATGCTCACTATGCTCCAGTAACTTTACACTTGTTAACACATGTGGTCCCAGTTTTGGGACAGAGCAATGAGGACCCGGCATAGGTTCTGTCCGGCTTTTCTACATTACAGCTCATTATCGACGGTGACTGGAGTGGATGTTTAAATGCTCAACTGGACAAATCTTTTCAGACCTGTCAGGCCTGATATGTCCCAGCCGGTGTTCATACCCTAATTACCGGAGTTCAGTGGTCTTTGGAAAGTGAAGTATCCTTGCCAGTAAGGGGACAGTTCTCAAACTATCTGCCCTGGGACAATGGTCTCACGTAAACTGTTGTTTCAAAAGGCACCACAAGGACAGTGTACAGATGTCACTTGCACAGACTTTTCCCCATGGACAGATTTTTGCTGGGAAAATATTCACGAAGATTGGAAAATGCTGTCTACATGCATTTCCCCCCCTCCCCCCACACCTCCCAGGAACATCTCTTCCCGATGTGGCGGTACATGTTAATATCGTGGAACAACGCGCAACCTTTTGCTCGCACAGGGAAGGCAGTTATCAGACACGTGAGTAACCTGCATAAAACCTTTTTTTTACCCAAGAAAATTGCTTTGGAAATTGTCCTTCCCACTTAGGGGGGAAAATTTCAAAGAGATTTTCCTCAGGTAGATGGATACTTAACATAACTGCAGAGAAAGGTCCTTTGAATATTGCCCCTCCCCCTTTAGTAGGGAAAAGGCGGGGTGGTGGTGACTGAGCAGGACTGGGGTGGGCCAGGACCACCTTGGCAGAGTGCATGCAGGGAGTTTTTAATTTCTCATTTGTACTTCCAGGTGTGTGTGTGTATGTGTATGTGTATATGTGCAAACTCTGTGGTGTACACTTGTATCCATGTTCCCTGCCAAGACAGGTTTTACAGTGGGAAACTCAGACATCTTTTGCTTGGGTTCTCTGAATTTTCGGATGATGTCAGAGCCAGTACACACCGTGCATTCACCCAGAGCAGCAGATTTTGGAGGGGAGGCAATGAACAGCAGCAAAGACAGCAAAAACAGCAGGTCCTGACAGCCACAGAAATGCTAAGCCTCAACACCACTTTAAATCTCTTTGAGGTCCATATTCAAACGCTACTTAGCTGCATTTATCTGGCTAAGTGGCAGCTGCTGAATATCTCTGGTTATAATCAGTGGCTACCATTTAGCAGCATTAAGTCACTTAAATGGCTATATAGTTAGCTGGATAGTCAATAGGTGGGCAGTAGGTGTAACTGTGTAGCGCTACTTATTCAGCTAACTGGATAGGTAGCCATATTCAGTCTTCTCTAGTTAGGTTAACTGGGTAAGTTAGACTTGCTCCATAGCTGTGCTCCTGAATATCCCATGTAACTGGATAAGTCTTATCTGGCTAATTTACTTAGCTGGCTATGTCTAAATATTGATCTCTGTCTTTACATCTATAGTAATATAGCTATAGCTATGACAAATACAGCTTTTCATTATGGTTTTGTTTTTGTGTTTTAGATTTTATGATTTTTTTTTAAGTTCTCTGGCTATCTTTCAGTTCTGTACTGTATTTAGTTCATTTATTTATTTCATTTATATTCTGCTTTTCAGCACTTCAAAGTAGGATCTTTGCTGGCACATGCAGGACCAATACAAATACAGGATCAATGAAATGAAGATCAACAATCTAAAGGCCAATTGTTGGGTGTTTCAAGAGAGAAACAGAGAACATAAAGGCAACCTATCTTGTATCAACAGAGAAAAGAGGACAGAGAGAACAGGAGAATGGCCACCCTACTATTGCAACAACCACCTCTACAGAAGAAGATCAACATTGAAGGATGGAGCCAGCATACTAGGTCAAAGAATGTGGGAAAAGGTGTTACCTGGTCAAACCAAGAAAGTGGCCAGGTCTGCTCACTAGAAGACATCATTCCTGCTCTTTGGAGGATCGTGGAACCAAGAGAGCTCCGTGTTGGGTTGCAGTAAATGGAATGGGGTAACATTGTACAGAATGCAAGGAAATGGGCTGGATAACATGAGATGTGGTGAAGGGAGTCTAAGCTTGCTGTGTTTTGTTTTTTTTACCTGGAGTGAACTCATGTGAACTTGTAGTTCTGTGGCTCCAAAATAAAGACTATCTCTGAGTAGTTCTACTTAAACTAGTCAAAAATACCTATTTTAGGTTAATATCTCTTTTCTCTTCTCTCTCACTTAGTTCATTCTCTTTCTTGCTGAAAGGGATGGGCTGTAGTGAGAAAGATAGGAGAAGTTTAGGTTAGGTGGGTTAAAGTGGACCTCTAGTGATACAAATCACAGTTAAAGTGATACTTCATGCTGCTTAAATGAGGCCAGTTTATTCCTTATATTTCAGATCTGCTCAGTTGATTAACTAAAAATCACTTTTTCTACAAGGTCAGTTACTGCACAGTAAACATGCATTAGAGCTGAGGATGGTTCTTCCAAGAAGTGACTTCATTAGAAAAAGCCTTCCTGTCTTATGGTGTCAGTCCCTGATGGGATTACCTGGGTTCTTCCAAGAAGTGACTTCATTAGAAAGAGCCTTCCTGTCTAATGGTGTCAGTCCCTGATGGAATTACCTGGCTTCCTCCAGGAAGTGACTTCATTAGAAAGAGCCTTCCTGTCTAATGGTGTCAGTCCCTGATGGAATTACCTGGGTTGCTGTAGTCCTGTACATACTTTCAAAGGTAATTGCATGCAATTAGGATATAAAACCCATAAAAAAGTAATTAAAAATCAGCCAGCTACTTTGAGAACCAGATCAGTTTCTTTTCAGTTTACTTTTCTAACATATAGATTTGTTGCCTTTGTAATAACTCCTTTTAATGTGGCCCACTGTTGCTCTACCTCACCCATTTTCTCCCAGCTTTATAGTTCTATCCCCATTTTGACAAAGTCTCTATTTTTGAAATTCAGAATGTGGATCTTCATGTGATTTCTGTGTATCTAATTTATTTATTTTAGATTTATATTCCACTTTTCACAGCACTTCAAAGTGTATTACATTCAGATACTGTAGGTATTTCCCTATCCCCATAGGGCTCACAATCTAAAGCTGTAGCAATGGGAGGGTAAAGTGACCTGCCCAAGGTCACAAGGAGCAACAGTAGGACTCAAAACCTGGTCTCCTGGTTTATGGTCCACTGCTCCAACCACTAGGCTACTCCTCCATGCTGCAGACCTGCATATATCTGAATGGTTGTAATGATGCATTTTTCTCAAACCTTTTCCGGAAAAAAGCAAACAGTAGAACTATGGGTCATGAAATGAAATTTCAGGGGGGTGACTCAGAACCAGTGTCAGGAAATATTTCTTCATGGAGAGGGTGGTGGATGCCTGGAATGCCCTTCTGGAGGAGGTGGTGAAGAAGAAAACAGTAAACAAATTCAAAAAGGCATGGGATAAACACTGTGGATCCCTAAAGGCAAAAGTTGAAAATTAAAACAATGGTACATGAAGCGGCAGCTATTACCTCCAACAGAAGGCATGGGGATTACTACCCTTAACCAATTAGCTTACATGATTTTGACACAACTGCAGCACAGCTCTCCACTTTGGCAGGGGAAGGGAAATTGGATCCAGATGACAACCAAGGCTGGGCCCTGACTTTTACGGTCCAGGGTACTGGTATTCAGACATTAGGGAAAAAGCACAGGACTGCTTCTATGGCCAAGTCCAAATGCAAAGCACGTTCAAGGAGCAGCATTATATGAATAATCAGAAAGGCTGCTCACCCTGTAAAAATGTTGCTAGCAGTGACTTTGCTACGGATTTGACAGCTGCTTGGTTTTGATTTTTAATATTACCACCCTTGACATAAGGCTTGGGGGTGACCTGCATGGAGCAGCAGCTACTCCCAGAAGAATCTTGCCGGGCAGACTGGATGGAGCTTGTTCTGCCATCATTCATTACTGTGTTACTATGTATGTTACAATGTGATATTGATTCTTAAAGAGATCCTGCAAGGATCAAAGGCCAAGAGATTTTTCTCCAACATGAGCAATAAAAAAGAGATACAACTAAATGCCTAAACTCATTTTCTGTCAATCATGGGTCAACCCTACCGTTGGCTACTACAACTTTATTCTTTTGGGTTTACCCATAGTTGCTTTAAGCCCATTGCAATTATTGCTCAATACTGCCACGTGTCTCGCTTCCAGCAACAAAAGACGAGACCACTGAAGGGGGTTACCCATTGCAGAACAAATTAAGTACAAGGTTACTGTTACTACCTATAAATTGATTTCTGACTCCATTTCCTCTTGGTGTAATGCACTATTACATCTGTACTTCCCAACCAGAGAACTCGATTCCTTACAAAGAGGCCTACTTGATGTAGCTTCACCAGCCCATGCCAGGCTGTGCAGGACTAGGGACTGCACTTTCTCTGTTGCTGCCCCGCTCATGTGGAACACCTTTCCAGGGGCATTGTGACTTGCAGTCAGCCTAAAAAGTTTCAGGCTACTACTGAAAACATTGTTCTTCAAACAGGCTTTCCATTAACCTATGTCATTGCTGCAAACAATTACATCCAGCTCCCATTGCCCATGATTCGTGTTGGAAGATTTTTGTAAAGTATGACTAGTATTTTATGTATGCGTTTATTTGTACAGCACCTGCTTTTATTTAGGGGATTAATACATGTGAATAAAAAAAAGAAAGAAAAAGAATAGCTTTACAAAATGAAGCTTGAGTGTGGGAAGCAGCAGGGAGTTAGATAACCATTTGCAATGCTAGAGGTGGGAAACAATGGAACAAAGGTAATCACCAATAAATGTGGATCAATACATTGCACAGAGCTTAGCATCAGACTTTTTTTTAAACATGATAGTTTCAGATGCTGTTTTCTTCCCTTACGGGCCGATACAGTAAAGTGCACTCAGGCCAAGCGACTGTTAGCCTCCGTTTGGACGCGCGTTTTCCACGCGCTATTTTTACCCCTTATACAGTAAGGAGTAATAGCGGGTGGAAAATGCGCGGCCAACCCCCCGAAACTTATAGGGCCCACAACATGCAAATGCATGTTGATGGGCCTTTTAGTTATTCCCGCACGATTCAGAGAGCAAAATGTGCAGTGAAGTCACACATTTTACATTCAGAAATTAACGCCTACCAAAGGCAGGCGTTAATTTTGGCCGGCACAAGGAAAGTGTACAGAAAAGAAGTAAAAACTGCTTTTCTGCACACCCTCCCCAAAAATAAAAAAAAATAAAAATTCTTAAAAAAAAAAAAATGTTCCCGTGGCACGTGGGTTGGAAGATGGACGCTCAATTTTCCCGGCGTCTGTTTTCCAAACCCGTGGCTGTCAGCGGGTTTGACAACCGGTAAAATTAAGCGTCGGCTGTCAAACCTGCTGACAGCCACCGCTTCTGTCAATAAGGAGGCGCTAGGGGCGCGCTAGTGTCCCTAGCGCCTCCTTTTTACCGCGGGCCCTCATTTGCATGCTCTTGCTTACTGAATCGCGCCCAGGAGAGTGGCCTGGGTGCGCGTCGGGAGAGCGGGTGCTCGCCGACTCTCCTGCGCATTTTACTGTATCGGCCCGTATCAGGAAATGTTTCTGTAGGCAGTCTGATATGGCCAGTGTTTTTATTAACTCTCTGGGAGTCATGCAACAACAGGATATCTCATAGCATAACCGCAGCTTAGGGCATAAATCTGCTGAAACAATGAATTCTAAATAGAATAAATGAAACTTGCACAACCTGGACTAGAGATAGAAACTAGAGTACAAGAAAAGAGTAATTAACAGTCTCTGGCAGAACATTGGAGAGAGAGTGCCTTTAGTCATCTCATGAAGTTTTTCTAAGAACATAAGAACATGCCATACTGGGTCAGACCAAGGGTCCATCAAGCCCAGCATCCTGTTTCCAACAGTGGTTAATCCAGGCCATAAGAACCTGTCAAGTACCCAAAAACTAAGTCTATTCCATGTTACTGTTGCTAGTAATAGCAGTGGCTATTTTCTAAGTCAACTTAATTAATAGACTTCTCCAAGAACTTATCCAATCCTTTTTTAAACCCAGCTACACTAACTGCACTAACCACATCCTCTGGCAACAAATTCCAGAGTTTAATTGTGCATTGAGTGAAAAAGAACTTTCTCCGATTAGTTTTAAATGTGCCACATGCTAACTTCATGGAGTGCCCCCTATTCTTTCTATTATATGAAAGAGTAAATAACCAATTCACATTTACCCATTCTAGACCTCTCATGACTTTAAACACCTCTATCATATCCCCCCTCAGCCATATCTTCTCCAAGCTGAACAGTCCTAACCTCTTTAGTCTTTCCTCATAAGGGAGCTGATCCCGGGCCCCACATTGGACTCCTCCCTGGGCATTCCTGCAGAGCCCTATATCAGGGCTCCTCTGTCACTTCATCTTTGCCTTTGCAAGGGGCTAGTCCTCCTTGGGACTCCATGCTTCCTGCTCCTGCTTGGCATTTCCTTTCTTCGTGGGATCCCTCGTCGTTATGTTCCTGGTCTCTTCATTGGATGTCCTTCGTCTTGTCCTGATGTCCGTCTTCCTTGAGGTCCTGATATGTCCTCGTTGATGTTCCTGATCTTCTGATGTTCTCCTTGTCCTGACGTTCTCCGTCTCTGATGTCCTGGCATTCTCCATCTCTGATGTCCTGATGTCCACCCTGTCCTGCATCTGCCCAAAGCTCCACGCTGTCCCATCCCTGCATGGTCCACGACCAGCTTGGCTGGTCGTGGACCATGGGTAGGGTGCGCAGTGGACCATGGGTAGGGTGCGCAGTGGACCATGGGTAGGGTGCGCAGTGGTCCTTGTGGTCCGCGACCACCCCAGCTGGGATGTGAAGGGCGCTTGGTGGGATAACTTCATCCACCGGGGTCGAGGATCCTCTATGTCCTTCGTCAGAACTCCTCCATGGTCCAGAGTCCACTGAAGTCCTTTCCTAGCTCTTCCTCGCTCCCCTTCAGTGAGTGTCCTGGAAGTCCGAAGTGGATGTCCCGTGCCTTCGCCGTGGAGGCCTAATGTTTTAGCCTGTCCTGATATCCTTGTCTTCTGTTATCCTTGGATGTCCTGGTTCCGGATGTGTTCTCCGAGCGGGCCATCTTCTGTCCAACTTCGGAAGGACCTTCAGATGTGTCTTCCACACCGAGTCGGAAGTTTCACCTTCCTTTGAATGACCTGTCAGGTGCATCGATCACGTCAGGTTTCCGAAGCTCAGTCTAAGGTGGTGCTGCTTTGAGCCTTGCCCGGATACCTTCTCTCCGAGTTTTAACTCTGTCGTCTTTGCCAGTATCCTGAGTCTTCATCTTCTCCAGCTCCGCTGTCTCCAGTGTTCACACTCGCCAGATGTCCTCATCCACCTTCGCCTCCTGTCCAGCCTGTCGCCTCTATTTATTTATTTATTTATTTAACATTTTTCTATACCGGCATTCGTAGGACACATCACGTCGGTTTACAAGTAACTGAGAAAGGAAATTACAAAAAACAGGGAAGGGGGCTAACTGGATAATATATAAAGTACAGATGAAGAGAGTCAAAGAGCAGAGTTACAACTTTTGCATTCATGCTAGGGTTAGATATGCAAGTGAACTATAAACAATGCTAAGGAGGCATGTGCACTTAAGAACTTAGCATATAGAACTTATTTACAGTATGAAAGGAGGCAAGTGCACGTATATACAGATAAATGCTGGTGCGGGGGGGAGGAAAAAGAAGGAGGGAGCGGGAAGGGAGAGGGGAGAGGGAAAAAGGAGCAGGGGGGTGTGGAGGGAAACAGGGGTACAACTGAGCAAGGGTATTTTTAGGGAGAGCTTGCTAAAGGGTGAAGAGGGCGGGGTAGGGAGGAAGGGGTACAGGGAAGGTATAGGGGGGGTCAGGGAGAAGGTAGGTAGGTTGAACGGGAGCTGAGGGGGTTCAATGAGGGAAAGGACTAGGTTTGAGAGGAATTGGGGTATGCCTGTTGAAAGAGCCATGTCTTGATTCCTTTTTTGAAATGGCTCAGGGACGGTTCTAGGCGGAGTTTGGCGGGGAGGGAATTCCAGAGGGTGGGGCCTGCAATGGTGAAGGCTCTATCCCTGGTGGTGGTGAGGTGTCCAACTTTAAGTGAAGGGGTTTGGAGAGTGCCAGCAAGGGAGTTTCTAGTGGGGCGATTAGCTTGGCGGAATTGTGGCATATCTTCAAGCCAGGGTGAGTTGTTATTGTATAGTGTGTTATGGAGGATGGTAAGTGTTTTGTATTGGGAACGGAAAGTGATGGGGAGCCAGTGGAGGTCTTGGAGAATAGGAGTGATATGGTCAGTTTTTCTGGTGTTTGTTAGGATTCTTGCCATGGAATTTTGAAGGATTTGAAGGGGTTTAATGGTGGAGGCTGGGAGGCCTAAGAGAAGGGAGTTACAATAGTCGAGTTTGGATAGTATAGTGGTTTGCATAACAGTGCGGAAGTCGTGGGCGTGGAGAAGGGGCTTCAGTTTTTTGAGGACTTGAAGTTTATAGAAGCCCCCTTTTAGGAGTGATTTAATGTGAGGTTTGAAGCTTAGTTGATTGTCTAGGGAGACACCTAAATCTCTGACACTGGGTGGCAGTGTGTAATTTTGTGAGGCATTTTGGATCATTTGGTGGATCGAGTCGATTGGTTGATTTGCTAGGATGAGGATTTCAGTTTTAGAGGCGTTGAGTGCTAGATGTAGATTGGAGAGGAGAGAATTGATGAATGTCAGACATTTTTCCCAGTACTGAAGGGTTTCATTGATGGATTTCTGAATGGGAATAAGTATTTGTACGTCGTCTGCATATAAGAAGAATTTTAGTCCTAATTTGGAAAGGAGGTGGCAGAGTGGAAGTAAGTATATATTGAAGAGGGTGGACGATAAAGATGAGCCTTGGGGAACGCCTTGTGCGAGGGGATTGTGAGTGGATTCAAAGTTATCAAGCTTGACTGTGTACTTTCGGTGATCAAGGTATGAGGAGAACCAGGATAGGGCTGTGTTAGAGATGCCTATCTCCGCTAAGCGTGAGATTAGGATTTGATGGTTCACAGTATCAAAGGCGGCAGAGATGTCAAGAAGGGCAAGTATGTAAGATTGGCCGTGATCCATGCCTTTGAGGATGGTATCCGTTATTGCAAGTAGGAGTTTTTCGGTGCTTCGGTCTTTACGAAAGCCATATTGAGCGGGATTGTTGCGCCCGTCAGTCGCAGGCGGCTGCGACCTTTGCTGCTCACCTCCTTTCTCTATGCAGTTCCAAGTCTGGGGAGAATGGCAGCCTTCACTCCACGCCGACCAGCAGAACCGGAAGCAGATGATAATAATGCTGCTGACAGAGCAAGTCTGGAAGAGGGAGCACTACTGTGCTCCCGGCTGGGGTTTCACGGGTCCTAGGGGAGTCCAGTAGGAGGGGGGAGGGGAGTGAAATTAAGGCTGCGGGTGGGTAGCAGGAGACTCGTGATTTTCAAGAAAATATTGGGGAAGAGGGGAGCAGACTCAGGACTTTACACCCACAGCTTTTTTATTAAATGTGATTGGTTGGGGAGAATGGGGGCGCGGGGAATTGAGGGCTTCGTTCACTCTTATTTTAAAGTATTTTCTGCAATGGGGGCTGAGGGAACAGGCCTAGAGATCCTGAAGTTGTTTTATATAAAGTCTTATTTTGCAGACACTTGACTGGCTATATTTTGAATATAGGAAGTTAAGCAACAAGTTATCCTGCTACCTATGGCCGGATAACTTTAAGATTGCTCTGAGGCAGTTCTAGAGTTATTGGGCTAACTTAAGCCAAATATCACTAATATCGGATAAGTGTGATTTGATCACATAACTTTAGTTCCAGCAAAGTGCAAGCTGCTGTATTCTGGGCATGTTATAGATTAGTTGGCCCAACAGTTTCTTGGGCAAAACCGCATATAAAATATTGCAGTAGTCCAGATGACTCGTAATATAGTTGCATGAATAAGTGTAGCAAAATTGTCTTTGGCTAGATAGGACCAAAGGCAAACCACTCTGAGTTGATAATAGGGCTTCACTTTTGTTTGAAACAACGTAGACAATGTCAATGGAATAACATCCTTCCTCCATAATTATTTTGTGTGTTTTTCTCAGGGTGGGGATAATAAGAGATTCAAATTCTAGAAATGGTTTTGGATTCTGAGCTGAACGTTCAAGCTCAAATTTCAAAGGTGGTGTGGTCCTGTTTTGTTTTTTTTATCTTAGAGAAACTTATCTTCAACCTGTTTTCTCTTGAGATGATTTGGCTGCTTTTATTGATGCTAAAATCACCAACCGATTTCACTACTGCAGGATCGTATAAGCTGGTGTGGCCAGGGTCCAACTCCATAGACTACAACTCATCCAAAACACTGCTGCTCGTATCCTTTTGGGTCTAAGGGCTAGGGATCACATCACCCCAATGTTGAGTTCACTTCATTAGTTACCTATCTCTCAGAGGACTGATTTTAATGTTCTTAGTTTAGTTTCTAAGACATTGCATGAACTGGCCTCAAAGTACTCATTAGATAGGCTTGCAGTATACAAGCCAGAAAGGAATCTTCACAGGATCTCTCACTTAGAGGTTGGGTTATTTGAGAGCCGGAAGTAGGCCTTCTCAGCTAAGGGTCCTTCCGTGGAATTCAATTCCCAATGAGATTCCCGAGCTCACAGGTAATTATTTGAGCTTCTGTAAACACAGCAAAGCTTGTTTTTTCTTTTTACTCTAGCTTTTAAATAGTTGAAGAAGCACTATCTATAATGTTAGAAGCTATATAATTGGGACCTGACTGGGAAATCTGTTTTTCTGTTTTTAGGCTTTTTTTTGTTGGCTGTGTGCACATTACTTGGATGTAAGAACAAATTTCCTTCTCTCCTGTTTTGCTCACTGCCTTCGTTTAGGCGCAAGGCCATTGCTGTGCCTGTGGTAGATTCAAGGGGGAAGTAAACGCTCTTTTCTCTTCCTTTGTCTTTCCTAGATCGTAGTAGCTGAAATGTACTTTGATGGCTTTTCACCGCTCCTTGGGTGAACACCGATGACCTGGACCCTGCACACGAAAGTGATTACATCTTTGCTTTTGAAACTCCAGAAATATTTCGCCCTGAGCAGAGCCTCGGTCAGAGAGGTGAATGCACATCGCAGGCTGGGAGGGTTCTTTAATCTCTCAGGTCTTGTTTGCCGAAGATGAAGCTATTTTGGAGGTATTTCGCCAGAGCCCCATGATTCCTTTCAGTATTTAATGTCCCAGTGCTGCCTCGCATTATGTCTTAGTTGTTTGCAGCAAGCTTTTATAATGTTCATGTATCATTTAATTTTAGTGTTCATTTCCTTTTCTATACCGGTATATATATATATATATATATATATATATATATGTAAAATATTTATTGCAGAATTCTCACTACCTCATACATACAGTATCTTCTTACAGAAACATTTATTTTCTAAACATCTCTGACATATCCTCCCTCAGCAAGCGCCCTTCCCACCTTCCCACCTTCTCCTCCCTCCTCAAGTTATCAAGTCCTGGGATTTCTGCAACGGCTGCCACCCTGCAGAGAGCTTTGCTAACCCGTCCCTTTTAATCGCTGCAAGCTTCTCCAGCGTACGCACTGTACAGAGGCGCCTGGAGACACGGCGCAGAGCTGGAGCCACTGCTCTTTCCATCTGCTATGAGAAACTGCAAAATAAGCTTTTTTTTTAACCATAAGGAAGCTTGCTGGGCAGACTGGATGGCCCCTTTTGGTCCTTTTCTGCTGCTATTACCGTGTTACGTTTATTACTTACATTGGAAGCATTCTGTACTGGAGAATTGAATGAAAAGATTTTGGGATCTGAGTTTACTTTAACAGATTCCATCTGCTGGATGACTCTTTGCAGTACTTCCCAAAAGTTAACAATGGGCCACACAATTCCACCATAGAATGGTCCATTGCGCCTACCTCCCCACATTGCCACCAATGTTCACCCGACCCTTGTTCATTTATTGCCCATAGTCTTGCAGCAGTAAGATACCACCTAGAGTAAACCTTGTACGCTTTCTCCTCTAAACTGGCAGAGACAGAAGATTTAGTAATAGAGAGGCCACAATTTAAAGTGCAGAGCTTGAGAAACATAGAAACATAGAAATGACGGCAGAAGAAGACCAAACGGCCCATCCAGTCTGCCCAGCAAGCTTTCGCACTTTTTTTTTTCCTCTCACATACTAATCTGTTTCTCTTGGCTCTTAATAACCTTTTTTTATTCTATTTCCCTTCTACCCCCGCCATTAATGTAGAGAGCAGTGTTGGAACTGCATCTAAGTGAAATAGCTTAATTTAGTTAGGGGTATTAACCACCGCAATAAGCAAGCTACACCCATGCTTATCTGTTTATCCAGGCTATGTAATTCAGTCCTTGTTGATTGTTGCCTGAATATTGATCAACTTTTCTTCATTCTCCCCTGTCGTTGAAGCAGAGAGCCATGCTGGCTATGTATTGAAAGTGAAGTATCAGTCTTGTTCCCCTGCCGTTGAAGCAGAGGACTATGCTGGATATGCGTGAAGTGTCAAACTTCCTCCCTGCCATTGAAGCAGAGAGCTATGCTGGCTTTGCATTGAAGTGAAATATCAGACTTGCTCCCCTGCCGTTGAAGCAGAGGGCTATGCTGGATATGGGTGAATTGTCAAAATTTCCTCCCCTGCTGTTGAAGCAGAGAGTTATGCTGGATGTGCATTGAAAGTGAAGTATCAGGTATTTTTTGGTTTGGGGTAGTAACTGCCATAACAAGCCAGCTACTCCCCTGCTTTTATGTGGTTGCAAATTCTTTTTTTTCCACATTTCCTCTTGCCGTTGAAGCATAGATCAATGTTGGAGTCGCATTATTGAATAAGGATATTCATCTCCAGGTAGTAGCCATCATTCCCTCAAGCCACCCCCATGCCTCTTCTCTTCATTCACATCCTCTAGACTTTATGGATCCACAGTATTTATCCCACGCCCCTTTGAAATCCTTCACAGTTTTGGTCTTCACCACTTTCTCTGGAAGGGCGTTCCAGGCACCCACCACCCTCTCCATGAAGAAATACTTCCTGACATTGGTTCTGAGTCTTCCTCCCTGGAGTTTTAAATCGTGACCCCTGGTTCTTCTGATTTTTTTGCAATGGAAAAGGTTTGACGTTGTCTTTGGATCATTAAAACCTTTCAAGTATCTGAAAGTCTGTATCATATCACCCCTACTCCTCCTTTCCTCCAGGGTGTACATATTTAGATTCTTCAATCTCTCCTCATAAGTCATTCGATGAAGACCCTCCACCTTTTTGGTCGCCCTTCTCTGGACCGCCTCCATCCTGTCTCTGTCCCTTCGGAGATACGGTCTCCAGAACTGAACACAGTACTCCAGGTGAGGCCTCACCAAGGACCTGTACAATGGGATAATCACTTCCCTTTTCTTACTCGATATTCCTCTCTCTATGCAGCCCAACATTCTTCTGGCTTTAGCTATCGCCTTATCACATTGTTTCGCCGACTTCAGATCATTAGACACTATCACCCCAAGGTCTCTCTCCTGCCCCGTGCACTTCAGCCCTTCTCCCCACATCGAATACATTTCTTCCAGATTTCCACATCCCATATGCATGACTCTGCACTTCTTGGCATTGAATCTCAGCTGCCATATCTTCTACCACTCTTCCAGTTTCCTTAAATCCTGTCTCATTCTCTCCACTCCTTCCGGCGTTTCCACTCTGTTGCAGATCTTAGTGTCATCCACAAAAAAACAAACCTTACCTTCTTTCCCATCCGCAATGTCGCTCACAAAGATATTGAACAGGACCGGTCCCAACACCGACCCTTGCGGCACTCCACTCAACACCGCTCTCTCTTCAGAGTAAGTTCCATTTACCATCACACATTGTCTACTGTCCGTCAACCAGTTTGCAATCCAGGTCACCACCTTGGCACTCACTCCTAAGCTTCTTATTTTATTCACAAGTCTCCTGTGCGGAACCGTATCAAAAGCTTTGCTGAAGTCCAAGTAGATGACATCGAGCACTTTTCCTTGATCCAATTCCTTGGTTACCCAGTCAAAAAATTCTATCAGATTTGTCTGACAGGATCTTCCCCTGGTGAATCCATGCTGCCTTTGGTCCAGCAATTCTTCCGACTGTAGATAGCTCACTATTCCTTCTTTTAACAGTGACTCCATTACTTTTCCCACCACTGAGGTGAGGCTAACCGGTCTGTAATTACCAGCCTCTTCTCTGTTTCCACTCTTGTGAAGCGGGATCACCACTGCTCTTCTCCAGTCACTCGGCACCACTCCCGTTTCTAGGGATCTTTTGAACAGATCACAAAGCGGACCCGCCAGCACATCTCTGAGCTCTCTCAGTATCCTGGGATGAACCTCATCAGGCCCCATGGCTTTTTCCACTTTCAGTTTCCTCAGCTCTTCCCATACATTCTCTACTGTAAATGGAGTTACAACTACTCCATTCCCCTCTAGTTTGTTAACTAGCAATGGTCCTTCTCCAGGGTCTTCTTTAGTGAACACAGAACTGAAGTATTTGTTTAATATTTCTGCCAAGGGGTGCCCAAAGAATTCGGCTTCTTTGGGCACCCCTTGGCTATGATTCACACCCTAAATTTGGAGGATGCTTGGTGGGCACGGTTTCCCATATCTAGAAATTATACTTTTTACTCTCAACCACATGGCACTTACTCTTGAATAGATTTGCTTTCAGTTGAATTTTCTTTGACGGGGCTTGTAAAAGCATCACATAGTTGTATCATGCTCCTGTGTGGGTGCGAACGAAAGAGCTAAGGCCCCCTGCCAAGAGAAAAACTATGGAAGGTAAATGAGGCTTGGTTAAGGGATGAACAAATCTGGCAAAAAGTGGAATATTTATGTGGTACAGGTGGTACTAAATGTGCACTCAACCTATATTTTTATGGGGCTATATGTTTAAATAAATATTTGTCTAAACTTATGCAACAGTGTAATAGTTTAAACTAAACCTGGTAACAAACCTCACTTAGGGCTGGATTTTCTAACGTCGCAGACCTCTTTGAATCTCGCAGTAATGGGGGGCGAGGCGGGAGGCGGGCCTGCAAAAGCCGGCAGTGATCGCATCACCATGGTGTTATCGCATCCAATAGCGCCACCATGAAAGTGGTGCTATTGGGCGCGCTACTGGCGGCGATAACGGGTCTTACCCTGATGCTGCCCCGATTCCTCCTCTTCTGGTGCCAACTCCACCCCAGCTCCGCCCCTATCAAGCTATTGCACATGAAAAGTCCCTTGTCGCATGCGATACCGATAGAAAATGACCCCCTTAGTTATGTAAACCTCCTCATATCGCCTCAAACCCATGTGTCTAAGAATATAAGAACATAAGAAGTTGCCATCATGGATCAGACCAAGAGTCCATCAAGCCCAGTAAGTATCCTGTTTCCAACAGAGGCCAATCCAAATCACAAGTGCCTGGCAAGTATCCAAACATTAAATAAATCATAAGCGACTATTGCTTATTAACCAATAGCACTTTATGGATTTTTCCTCTAAGAACTTATCCAAACCTTTTTTAAACCCAGTTACACTAACTGCTGTAACTACATCTTCTGGCGATGAATTCCAGAGCTTAACTATGTGCTGAGTGAAAAAATTGTTTTTTCTTTGATTTGTTTTAAATCATCTACTTGCTAACTTCATGGAGTGCCCCCTGGTCCTTCTAATATCTGAGAGTAAATAACCAATTTACATTAACCTGTTCAAGTCCTTTCATGATTTTGTAGACTTCTATCATATCCCCCCTCAGTCGTCTCTTCTCCAAACTGAACAGACCTAACTTCTTTAGCCTTTCCTCATAGGGAAGCCATTCCATGCCCCTTATCATTTTGGTTGCCCTTCTCTGCACTTTCTCCAGTGCAACTATATATTTTTTTAAATGCGGTGACCAGAATTGCACACAGTATTCAAGGTGCGGTCCCACCATGGAGCAATACAGAGGCATCATGACATCCTCCGTTTTATTTTCCATTCCCTTCCTAATAATTCCTAACATTGTTTGCTTTTTTGATTGCCGCAGCACATGCCTCAGGCAGGCATAAAATAAAGGTAGGGGGAGAATTAGTTAGGGCTGGGGGGTGGGTTAGATAGGGGAAGGGAGGGGAAGGTGGGGGGGCCGGAGGGAACGGAGGATGGCTGCGCGGCTCGGCGCACGCAGGCTGCCGATTTTGCACAGCCTTGCGCGTGCCGACCCTGTATTTTATAACATGCGCACAGCAACCCGCAACCCGGCGCGAACAAATCTACTCCCGCGTGCACCTTTTAAAATCTACCCCATTGTGTAACTACAGCAAGGGTTATTTTTCCCTATATGCCTCACTTTGCACTTCTCCATGTTAAATTTCATCTGCCATTTGGAAGTCCAATTTTCCAGTCTCACAAGGTCCTCCTGCAATTCATCACAATCTGCTTGTGATTTAACTACTCTGCATAATTTTTTGTCATCCGCAAATTTGATCACCTCACTCATTGTACCTCTTTCCAGGTCATTTATAAATATATTAAAAAGCACCGGTCCAAGTACAGATCCCTGAGGCACTCCACTGTTTACCTTTTTCCACTGTGAAAACAGACCATTTAATCCTACTCTCTGTTTCCTGTCTTTTAACCAGTTTGTAATCCACGAAAGGACATCGCCACCTATCTCATGACGTTTTAGTTTTCTTAGAAGCCTCTCATGCAGGACCTTGTCGAACACCTTCTGAAAATCTAATACACCACATCTACTGGTTCATCATGTTTATTCACCCCTTCAAAAAAAATGTAGATTTGTGAGGCGAGACCTCTCTTGGATAAATTCATGTAGGCTGTGTCCCATCAAACCATGTCTATCTAAATGTTTTGTGATTTTATTCTTTATAACCATTTCCTTGATTTTTCCCAGCACTGAAGTCAGGCTCACTGGTCTATAGTTTTCCAGATCACCACTAGATCCCTTTTTAAATATCAGGGTTACTTGGCCATCTTCCAATCTTCAGGTACAATGGATGATTTTAATGTTAGATTACAAATTAATTGAAAAAGGTCTGAAATTTCATTTTTGAGTTCCTTCAGAACCCTGGGGTGTATACCATCCGGTCCAGGTGATTTACTACACTTCAGTTTGTCAATCAGGCCTACCACATCTTCCAGGTTAACCAAGATTTGGTTCAGTTCGTCTGAATCATTACCCATGAAAACCTTCACCAGAATGGGTATCTCCCCTACATCCTCTTCAGTAAACACCGAAGCAAAGAAATCATTTAATCTTTCTGCGATGGCCTTATCTTCTCTAAGTGCCCCTTTAACCCCTCGATCATCTAATGGTCCAACTGACTCCCCTCACAGACTTTCTGCTTCTGAAATATTTTAAATAGATTTTATTCTGAGATTTTGCCTCTACGGCCGACTTCTTTTCAAATTCTGTCTTAGCCTGCCTTATCAATGTCTTACATTTAACTTGCCACCTTTTTGCCTGCACTTCAATGTGAATTTTCTGTGTGCAAATTTACTGCCGATGCAGCAAGAAGTATATGCGCTCCTAATCAGAAGTCCTGCTTGGCGCCCTCACAGGGAAATCTCATGCAAATGAGGGCATTAAGCAGTAGCCCCCAATGCAGAGAGACTGCATCGGGCCAGCGCACATTTTATAGTGCTGGAAATTTAACTCCAGTCAGATAAGTACTTTATTCAGTTACATAGCCGTGACCCATGCCAGATAGACGGTATAAGTACTGACAAATCCATATTTATCCGGGTAAGTGGCGGCTGCAGCTGTAACGGACAGCTTCCTCCCCACTCCCCCACCTTACTGAGTTAAAATGTGTATTTGGCCTTTACTCAGATTATTGCGTTGGCCCCAGTCTAATTAAATGTAGCATAAGGAGGGCCTTATCTGGTCGGAGTGCATCTTTGTCTCTTGCTTTCACCACTGCCCACTACTCTCCAGCGCTGGTTGCTGCCGTCTGCTTTGCGCAGGTATTATTTGGATTGAGCTCACGGCCATGACTCTTCATTGGTAGCCCAAGGCGAGTTACATTCAGGTATTGCCGGTAGCCCTGTCCTCAGGGGGGGGTTAACAATCTAAGGGGGGTGAGGGGGTCATTTACCAAGCTGCGTTAAGAGATTTAGCGAGCAGTGAATGCGTTATTTTACCCCCAGCAATGCCATAATGGTAAAAACTGCGTTGCATGCAAATGCTTTGCAAATATATGCAAAGCAGCTCATTAGTAGGCAATTTCAAATAAAATAAAATAAAATGAAACAGTTTTCTGGAAAAAAAAATCACATTTTCCAGAAAGTGAGCACTGAAGAGAAATTGCCAGTGCTGGGGCTCTCCAGCCAGAGCTGCTGTCATTTAGCTGTCAGGGGCTCAGGCTGGAGGGTGATGAGTGTTTGGCACCTTGTTGTCTCTTCTGGGAAGGGACAGATATCTCTTATCAGCCTTCTCTCCTTCCTGATAAGAGGCCGGCTCTTTTTCTCAGGCTCATTCCTCTGCTATTTCACTCAGCCTGACAGATGGGCTGATAGGATCCGGCTCATTATGGGAGAGTTTTGCTTTTCACTTTCAAAGACTTCTTGCCTTAGTTTTTCCCTCCTATATTTCCACTTAGGGCAGTGGAAGGGGGCACTTGGGGAGGGTGGGATGGACAATATTGCATTTATCTTTCTTCATCAAGCTTTGCTTTACAAATCTATTTGCATTCCAGCTGCACAGTCCATTCCCCCTGCAAACTCTTTGGATGAATACCAGACTTGGGCTACGACCAACATATTGTAATTTCTGAAGCTTTTTTTCCCCGTATTGCCCGCTGTATTCCCTTTCAGGTGTATGAGGAGGCAGGGTAGTCCTGCGCATACAATAATCTGTTGAATACTGTTCTGCATACGCACATCTTTTTTTTTTTTTTTTTTGGCGTGGGGGAGGGACATCTATCATTCCTTCTGCCCTCCTCCCAAGTTATTGCAAGAGTGAACAGTGCCTGGAAGTGAATACCCGGATTAAATATGGGATTTATGATTGTGCTCATTGCGTGTAGTCATTTCCCTCCATCTCACGTAGGGACAAAGCAAACACAGAAGGAAGCCCTCAGAAATCTCACATTACGCCGCCAAGCCTACATTAGACTGAGAAAACTTAGTGCTATAGATGCAAATAGTGGTGTAAGAGAGAGAGTCGTCCTGAGAAAGCACCAAGCTGTCCGATGGAGAAGCTATGTCCATGACAAGTACAAATATAGCAACAGTTACTCCCGCGACCGTGGCCCGCTCTGTAGGGTCTTCTAATCTTGCATGACCCATCTCTTCTTCCCTCTCTGATTACGGGAACCTACCGGAGACTTGGAACCTGGATTGGCCACTGTGGGAGACAGGATGCTGGGCTTGATGGACCCTTGGTCTGACCCAATAAGCTTAACCCTCTTTCCTGTCACATCTCTCCATTTCTTTTCTGCACATCTATTGCCTTCCTCCAAATCTCTCATTCTTACCCTCTGCCTTCCCCCTCGTACATCTTTTCCCCAGCATTCTCTCCCTCCACCTCCTTCCACTGCCATTTCTTTTCGGATTCCTCTCCCTCGTCTCCATACTGACTTTATTTCTTTCCTCCGTGTTCGTTCCCCGCTCCTCTCTCCTCCCTTCTTGCTTAACTTGGACCATAAGCAATTGCAGTGTCCCTAGGGTGGTGGCATGGAAGCACAGGGGGGAAGCAATCTGGCCCCTGCAAATTCTCCACCCTGCACTGCCTGTTTTGAAAGAAGCAAGTGCCGGGGTGAGGGAAGAAAGGCTCATCCGCAGCTACCAGGAGCCCCCCCACCCTCCCTCTCTGTGCCATCGTGCTGCTGGCCTGCTGGTAACTGGGCGAGGTCTGCATCCTGCCGTATCCCCAGGGCTCAAAGCCAGCAAGAGGGTCCCTGCCAGTGGCAGCCACCCCTCCTCCTCCTCCTCCTCCTCTTGTCACTAGGGAAGAGGCGGGATTGGGAAGTGCCTGAGTATAGAGCATCCTACTGCCCCTTTCCAAGCTCTGATGATAAGAAAAACAACAGCAACAAAAACTACCAAAGACTGTTCATAAAATAAATAATATGCATATTTCTTATTTTAGCCAAATAATGCTCAAGGCAGCTTACAGGATTCTTAGAATTCAGGTACAATAAGTCATTTCCCCAAAGAGCTTTGAATCAGGGAGGGAGGTTTTCAAAGGATCTCCAATGGGTAAAGTAGTGTTTTTCTTGCAAAAATGGCCCTTTAGAAAATTGTGTGCATGATATGTGCATAAAATGACTTGCAGGCATACTGCACATGCCTGCTTTTATGCACAGAGGCGGGAAGCATTCCAGGGGAGGAGTTTGAAGGTGGGGGAGAAGATCCAAGGGAGCCGCAAGAGGACAGGGAACTGCGCCTCATGTCTCTGCTGACAACCTCTGCCACGGGCCCCAGCAAAAGAAAAAAAAATAAAAAAGAGAGTGCTGGGTTCTTGCAGCCCATGATTCCCACGGCAAGTGGCTCAATCACCCTTAGCAACAGGCAGCCCACAGAGACACCAAGGCTTTCCCTGGACCCCCTAAGCCCCAATAATAACAATAATAATAATATTCAATAATAATAATATAAACAATAATATAAACAATAATAATAATATTCATAGCTATTTTTATTAGTTCATATTTTTACTACCTTGTTCTATGTACAACGCTTGACGTTTTGTTTTTTGTTCACTGTAAACCGACGCGATATCCTTGGATGAACACCGGTATATAAAAACTATTAAATAAAATAAATAAATAATAACTGAGTATAAAGGTTTTTCATTATTCACAGAAACTGCTGCAGCTTTTAAACTCTGGAGGAGGGAGAAGAGTGCGTGAATGACTGGGCATTTGTGCAAGCAGTCAGTAAGTTTTGTAGGTGAAACTGATCATTTGTGTCAGCGTGTAGGTGTGATCGTGTGTGTATCAGCGTGTGAGAGTCTATGTGTGACTGATCATATGTGTCTCAGAATCTGAAAGTATATGTGTGATCGTGTGTGCGTCAGCATGAGTGTATATGGCTGATAGCGTCTGCATCAGCGTGTCAAAGTATGTGTGACTAATTGTATGTGTCAGCGTGTATGTGTGTGAATGAGTGTGAGTGTCAGCGTCTGAAAGTATGTGTGCTCCTATGTGTTTCAGAGTGTAAGAGTATGTGTGACCGAGTGTGTCAGTGAGCATGTGAGCGTGTGGGTTAGAGAATGCATGTATATGAAAGGTAAAAAAGAGTGTCTATGCATCCCCCAACAATCTCAAGGTATTTGGAATCAAAAGTTCCCAGGGAACAACAGGAACATTTTTATCCTTATTAATTTTAATTAATGGGTGATTTATGTGTCTGCTATTTTGAAATATTATATTCTGGTTTGGGAAATTTAAAAAAAATGTTTGAGTTTTTAATTATTGGATATTTTACTCAATTGTATTGAAATGTGTATTCTTTTTATTAGTATGGTTTTACTATTATGATTGATTTATATTTCTTGATTTTATTATTTGATGTTGTATGAGGAATGGTGCTAATTTGTTTTTCACTGTTGCACTGTATTCAGAGTATGGCTTGTTGCAATTTCTGGCTCAGTTTAGGTCTGTACATTTCTATTTATACTTTATGGTTTCTTTATTCTGTATTTAGTGAGGGTCTGTACTCTGCACATGTGACTGATATGAAGTATTCTGCTAGCAAGTAGTTTCTGTGTAGATTGCTATAGATCCCTATGTTCTGTTTTCCTAATAGGAGGTGTATTGGTGTTTTAGGGCCAAGTGTAATATTGGCAGTGTCTTTTCATAGGTAGGATTGTCATTGTTTGAGACTGGTAGTGCAATTTTGGTATGGGAGGCATACTATATTGTAATTGTAATTCAGTCTACTCAAGGCTTTCTGAGAGCCAAGCCCACACCTAACATGCCTGACAACTGTTGCGCGCCCCGTTCGCATCCGGCCCACTGGAGTGGGCTTTTTCTTCATTAAGAAGAAGGACGGTGGTCTACGCCCTTGTATTGATTACAGAGGGCTCAATGCCATAATCCGCAAAGACCGTTACCCTCTGCCCCTTATCAGTGAGCTGTTTGACCACCTTCAAGGGGCACGGATCTTCACCAAGTTGGATCTGAGGGGTGCGTACAATCTGGTACGCATCCAACCCGAAGATATCTGGAAAACCGCATTCAACACGAGGGATGGTCACTATGAATATACAGTGATGCCCTTTGGGCTATGCAATGCCCCAGAGGTCTTTCAATGCCTTATGAACGAAATCCTCTGAGATCTCTTGTACTCATTCGTAGTCGTGTATCTCGACGACATTTTGATCTTTTTCAAGGAATTCGAATCCCATCGAGATCATGTTCGGATTGTCCTCCATCGTCTAAGAGAAAATCATCTATATGCCAAGTTAGAAAAATGCCTCTTTGAGCGAAATCGCTTATCTTTCCTAGGGTACATCATATCCGATCGAGGTTTCTCCATGGATCCAGAGAAAGTCCAAGGGATCCGAGATTGGGCCCAACCAGTAGGCCTACGGGTTTTACAACGTTTCCTTGGTTTCACCAATTATTCTACCCTAGCTGCTCCGCTCACCACCATGACCAAAAAAGGGGCTAACACTCATGTGTGGACACCCAAAGCACAAGCCACCTTTCAGACGTTAAAAGAAGTCTTCTGTTCCGGTCCTTGTTTTCAGCATCCAGACCCAAGACGTCCATTCGTTGTCGAAGTCGACGCCTCTGCAATTGGAGCAGGAACCGTCCTAAGTCAGTTTTTTCCAAAGGGTAAATTAATACCTTGTTCATTCTACTCCCAGAAGTTCTTTTCCACAGAACAGCACTACACCGTGGGTGACCGAGAACTTCTCGCCGTCAAGTTGGCGCTCCAAGAGAGACGCCCCTGTTTGGAAGGGGCACAACAAACATTTACCATTTTCATGGACCATAAGAATCTTGAGCATCTGAAAGAAGCTCAACTTCTGAATCCTAGACAAGCCCGATGGGCGCTCTTCTTTGAATGGTTCAATTTTGTCCTTTGTTATCGCCCAGGTCTCAAGAACCTCTGTGCTGACGCACTATCGAGATCCTTTGAACCAGAGGATGTTCCTGATATTCCCAGACACATCATAGATCCTGCCTGAATATTCCTTGCCGTGACCACCACAGTTCCAGTGGGGAAAACCGTATTCCACAGAAATTACGTGAATGAGTTCTGAGATGGGCCCATGATTCCAAGTTGGCAGGATACCTGGGTCAAACCAGGACCCTAGAGATGCCGCAGAGATATTACTGGTGGCCCAACATGGTGCAAGACTCCCGTAACTATGTGGATTCATGTCCCGTCTGTGCCCAACAGAAGCCACCTACCGGAAGGCCTTGGGGCCTACTCCGACGCTTCCAGCACCTACTGAGCCATGGTCCAGCATCTCAATGGACTTCATCACAGACCTGCCTCCGTCCCAGAACAATACCATAATTTGGGTCATCATCGACCGTTTTTCAAAAATGGGTCATTTTATTCCCTTGCCGGGTCTCTCATCGGCCCCAGAACTAGCAAAGTTGTTCCTGAAACACATTTTCCGTTTCCATGGACTCCCAAAGGAAATAATATCCGACCGAAGACCTCAGTTTGCCACCAGATACTGGCACTCCTTATACAAGAAATTTAATATTGCCTTGAATTTTACATCGGCCTAGCATCCACAGGCCAATGGTCAAGCTGAAAGGACCAACCGGACCTTGAAAACATTCCTCCGTTCCTATGTGAATGACCAGCCTGACAACTGATCTGATTTGCTTCCCTGGGCTGAGTTGTCGCATAATACCCATGTCGCTGCTGCCACCATTCTCCGTGGTATGCGGACGACAACCTCGGCTGCCTCTTCCAGTTCCTCTGAATGTTCCTTCCCCAGCGGCACAGTTCATGGCCCACATCATTCGTCAGGTGTGAAATCAAGTTAAAGAACGCCTTACCCAGGCCGCTGAATGCTCCAAGTGTTTTTCTGATGCCCACAGACTTCCCACTCCACTCTTCCGTCCTGGTCAGAAGGTGTGGTTAAGCACCCGATACATAAGGTTGAGACTTCCTTCTAATCGCCTGGCTCACAAGTACATCGGTCTGTTTCCGGTGCTTCGAAGAGTGGGAGCAGTGTCGTATCAGCTACAGCTACCACGTGCTATGGGCATCCATAACACATTCCATGTCTCACTGTTGAACCCTTTTGTCCTCTCCTGGCCCTCTTGTAGAGGTCCTCCACCTCCATGGATCTCCACTGAACCTGACTCATCCTCGATGTCCGTCGGCGTTGAGGTAGATGGGAGTACCTCTTAGCCTGGGAGGGTTATGGGGCCGAGGAGAATTCATGGGAACTCTCCCACAACATTCTCAACAAAGAACTCCTTAAAGCCTTCCATAGAACCTTTCCTGACAAGCCAGGGCTGCGTAGAGGGAGGCCTAGCAGGGGGGTACTGTTGCTCACCCCGTCTGCGTCCGGCCCGCGCACGGGCCTGCTCACCTCATGCTGGAGTTTGGCATCTCCAGTGGCGTTGGCCACGCCCCTGTGCTGACGCACGCGGACCGCCCGGCCTCTTCTAGGGCCAGGGGCGGATCCTAGCTCCACGTCATGCCCTGATTGATTGAACGATATAAGGAAGTCCCTGCCTGCACTTCCTTGCCTTGGCAATCGGGTCGGCACTGTAAGTGTACTAGTTTGTCTCTGCATTCACAGTCTTGTTCCAGCGTCCTTCTGTCACTGCGTCTGTCTGTCCGTCCTCCCAGGTAGTACCCTCGGACTGTCTCTCTGGTACTGAGCTCGGCCTGTTCCTTGACCTTCCTGTCTGCTGCCTGCATCCTGACCTCTGCCTGCCTTGTGATTTCGTCTGATCTCCGGAACCTGACCTTTGCCTCGTTGACTACTTCTCAGACTGATCCTCGGATTCTGACTTCGGCTGCCATTGACCACGTCTCCTGATTCTGGCTCTGTCCCTTGCCTTGTCATCACTTATGCTGGTTGGGCCTTCATTGCCTCTCCAGGCCAACAGCATGTAGTCCGACTGCCCTCCCTTGCTGATCGTGGGCACGCCTCTCTACTACCTCTCTGGGAGACCCTGCGAGGCCCATCTAAGTCCAAGCAGCCCAGGTCCCTACGGGCTCCACCCGGGGGGACCTCGGGCTTCCAATGGTGAAGCTCAACCTAGCCTCTGTCTCCTCCTGTGCTCCGCCCTCTATGGGCAGGTGCTTCCTGGTCCCTACTAGGGAGCCATTCCCCACTGCTCCAGGACAAGGGTCCACCTCCAAGCGCAACAACAACAGGCCTAATACCATATGGGTTCCAAGTGTCTTTTTTTTTTTTTTTTGCAGTTTTCTGGTTGGCACCACTACAGTGCATGTAAATATAATATACATGTTGCTGAAAATTATATTTTTACTTCAAAGGATTGTACTTTGAATGTTTTTTTCATGTAGAATCTGCTAAACATAATCTATAATTGTGTGTAGGGAGGGTGCAAGGCTGTGAGGTTCACCTTGGGTGCCTTATACTCATGCACTGGCCCTGGCTGCACTGGCTTAGTGTGGGAAAGCAGGTTTCCATCTCAAACAGTGCTGCTATGGGTCAGTGGATGTCCCTAGTCTTAGCTGCAGCCATCTCAGCCATGGCCACATTTTCTTTTTTTTTTAACCCTAGAAGAAGCCAGCAGCATGGATTACTTCTGGTCCTCCTTCCCCTAAAGTAGCTAGGCAGAGCAGAGCCCGGAGAACCATAACTGTAAAAGCAGCAGACCCTGGTGCTCACGGTTAATGAGAATGCACTTTTGAGGGGACCAGAGAAGTGGAGTCAAGCTACAGTCACAGAAAGGGAAGGGGTGAGCCAGGAGGAAATGGCTTGCATTGCTAGTGAGAATTCTGCCTGAGACAGCTCAGCTGAGCTCTGAGGTGGCTGTGGAACCAGTGAGTCTCCTGGAGAGACAGGGTGCAGAGAAGGGGTGGGAAAGGCAGAGTGAAGGCTTGCTGCAGGCTGGGGAATGGCTGGCAGCAGGCAAAATTAATGTCTCCTGCATGATGATGCGGGAGACATTCATTAAGGGGTACATTTTTAAAGGGCCACACGGGCGTCCATGTGTGCACGATTTCTGGTGCCCGTGCACATGGACGTGCTGATTTTATAACATGCGCGTGTTGACGCGTGCATGTTATAAAATTGGCTACCCATGGACACATGCGTGCCCGATTTTATGTCGGCCCGCACATGTGCGTCCTGGTGCCCATTCACGTGCGAAAAGGGGGGGGGGGGGGGATTTTGTAAGAAAAGCACGGCATCCCCAGTTTCCTCCTAGTCCGCTCCAATTAAGGAGTAGACTGGGAGGGCACTTCCCTAACCCCCTACTTATCCTTCCTCCCTTTTCCCTTCTCCTCCCCGGCTCCTACACATGACCTAACTACCCTATCTTTTTTGTTATCGAACTTACCTACTCTCCTGAGCAGAGTTACATTCCGGGTGCTGGCCGGCTGCCATCATGAGCTTCACTGGGACAGCTCCTAATGGCACTATCCCGGTCAGTCCCCGCCCCACCTAGACCCCGGTTCGTCCCTTTAAAAAAAAAACCGGCACTTCTGTGCATACCGGGAGATACTCGCATGGCCGGGCTGCTCTGAAAATGCTTTCAGCACGCGTGTGGCCCGGCCCAGGATTTGCGTGTGCTGTGAGAGAGAGAGAGAGAGAGAGAGTGTGTGTGTGTATATGTGTCTCAGCTCAAGCCACTGGTTGGCAGTATAATTGCTTCATTGCTTGGCAACTGGTTCAAGAGCAGGTTGGTTGGCCATAAATCCAGGATACATATACAGGAAAGATTTAACCAAATGGGTGAGGGGCCAAATGGTTGAATGGATGGAAGGGGGACTTTAGTTCGGTTTGCTCATCCTTGGCCGAGGGTGAGCTCTGCCTCTCAGTTATTTAAGGAAAAATGTGAAATTTATGATAGAGATGATGGATCTCTCTAGGGTTGGCTTGGCATGATTTTGGGAGCTATTGAAACAATTGCTGCACAGAAAGCTCCCAAGCGTGTCGGACATATAATCCATGGGCCTGTTTGGAAAAAAAAAATCCAGCGGGCCAATATTTTCCTACAGTCCCAGCCCCTGATCTTAGGCATATTCATGGTGGATATCCTGAAAACCTGACTGGCTGGGAGTCCTCCAGGATAGGCTTGGGCTCCAGTAGCCTAGTGGTTAGAGCAATGGGCTTCAAACTGGGGAAGCCAGACTTCAAATCCCAGGGCTACTCCTTATGACCTGGGGCAATTTTCTTCACCCGCCATTGCCTCAGGTACAAACTCAGATTGGGAGCCCGCTGGGAACAGGGAAATAACCATAATATCCAAAAGTAATCTGCTTTGCAGTGGCTAAAAGATGGAATATAAATAAGAACTTGGCTTTGGAACAGAAGGTGTCTCTTCAAGAGAGTCTGGTGGGAAGATATTAAAGGGTGTGCTGAAATTCTGGAAGGGAAGTGGAAAAGTTTTTGGGTGTCCATGAAGCTGTTATTAAGGACAATGCATTGGAAAACCCGGTGAGACGCTGTAATCTTCAGCTTTTAAATGTCCCTAAAATACCTTGGGTGTCCACTTTAGAGATGTTGAAACACTATTTGATAGAGACACTATGCTTTTCTGCCTAGTCTAGTCCCCTGTTCTCAAGGATTTATTATTTATTTCCATTTAAGAAGAAAGAGACCGAGGGACCGTGGACTTAACTTCCGATTTCGGAGGATAGCCTTCATTTAACAGCTAAGAGCTTTTGGATGTTAATCTGGTAGGGATGTGCAGACAGGACATTTTTGTTTTCTTTTTTGCTTCATTTCACTTTTAAAATTTGTTGAGGGCCTTTTTTTTTTGTTAAATTTTTGTTTTTATGTACCGTGCACCCCTAAATCAAAAATAGCGCGCACTAATTTTCTAAGTGCGCAACAAAAAATGAAAACAAATGCATATCCCTATAATCTGGCAAGCCCTTCAACTTTGAATTGTTGATTCACCTAACTTTAGGATCCTAAGGCACCAGATGCTGGAAGTCAGTGCTGGGCACTCTCCTGACCGGGTCTTTCCTTGTCCCCTCCCACTTTGAGGGCACTTAAATTTAGGTGCCAAGGAGGAGGTAATATTTAAAAAGCCAGCTCTAGGTGCCTAACTAAAAGCATCCTAGATCTTTTGAAAATGGACCTTAACTTAGTCTGTAGCAGCAAACATGACAAAGAGGCTGGTGGTATTTATGGACTAATTGATAGTTCTGAAATCAGTAGGTGGTAAGGCTCTAGTAATGATCAAATAAACCCATCCAATCCACTGCTAACTCAACTGTCCAGGTGGATTTTTTTTTCAATATATTCCACTTTTTTCAGTGCTTCAAAGTGGATTATATTTAGGTACTGTAGGTATTTCCCTATCGGGCTTATAATCTAAGTTTGCACCTAAGTCAATGGAGAGTAAAGTGACTTGCCCAAGGTCACAAAGAACAACAGCAGGACTTGAACCCTGGTGTCCTGGTTTATAGCTCACTGCTCTAACCACTAGGCTACTCCTCCACTCAATTTTTGATTGATTTTTTGGGAAGCATTTGGATGTGGCCTACATCATATCTTAATCTGAAAGCACTGGCGAAGGGGGGGTACAATGACCAAGGAATAATTATTTTTATCTATCAAATTTCTAAACCACATTCCCGGCTTCAAGTAGTCTCCCAAAGCGGTGTATAAAATTTTTAAAATACATATAGATATAGATGCAGAGACCCTTTGGGTCTCCACTAGATGGCCCTAGTTCTACCATGAGGTTAGAGAGCTTAGAAGAGGGACGTACCATTCATAACAGCGCCTCCCCCGAGGCTCTCAATGGTGAGCTCCAAGGTAAATGAGGGAGGAGGAGTTTAGGTACTAGTATGGCAGTATTTTTTGGAAGGATCCTCTCCAATTTTAGCTTCCTGCCTAGATCTATGAGAGAGAGGCATTGATTGTCCTGCCAGCTCTTCTTCAAGGTTGGAGGGAAAAGTTGAACGTGAGAGAGGTTTTTTTTTCCATTTTTCCCTCTGAGTTTTCCTGTTTAAGACTTGTCCCTTACTGGGGGGACGGAGGGTCCCACATACCTCTTTGCCCAGATCAGGATGGGGCTGCGTGACCTCAAGGTGAAGAAAGAGACCAAGAATATTTTTCACAAGGTTTGCTTATGTCTGCCTGAAGTTTTCTGCTGCCCTTCCTTGCCCTACAGTTGGGGAACCTTTAAGAATTGGTTTTCCAACGAAGGCCTTTCCTCCAGGGTGATCTGCTGCTGAAGAGGCTGGGGAGAAGAGCTGAAGATATGTGACATCTAGAGACATCCCAAAGGACTCTTCACCTCAGGACACTGACGGGTATTAAAGAGCGGGAGTACTCGTGGCGCTCGGTTACTGTGTGGGCAAAGGGAATAGGCTGCCACTTGGGATATCATGCCCATCTGGGACACTTATCTTTCCACTCCCTGGAGGGTAAGGCAGTCTCAGGATCCAGCACTGAGGGACATTTCCACAAAGATAGTGAGACCTTAATTCTGTACTCCCTGGACATAACTGGACGTCACCTTGCTTCTACAACTTAATCATTTTGCACCAAATCACAGTAAAGTTTTTAATTGAACACCCCCGTCCATGAGACCAGCCTGTTCTTTCAGTGTACCTGCCCCAAAGAGGTAAAGTAACACACAGGGAAGGGATTCCACATATATGACCTGGGCCTTGAAGAACATCCTTCCCCCCAGAGATAAGCAAAAAAACCCAAACCCCAAGGCAAAAGGACCATTGGGAGTCAACCCTGGGATTTTTATGGCCCCATTAGAATTCAGCAAATACCCTAAAATGGGGTAACATAGATATATTGTGGGGGAGGTAAAAGCCATCGCTTGTCTCCTTCAAAGACTCTGAACCTTTGTTGGCTTCAGGTGACATGACTAATGAATAGAAAGCGATGAGCTTTCAACTTCTTTAGACTGCGTTCCTTCTTATATTCCCAGCCCACCTTCTTACCTCCGTGCTTTGCTATGCAGAACACACAGGGGCAGCCGCGGGTGCCGGAGCTCCAGGCTAGAGATTCTGGGCACATCTTCCGTGTCGTACAGAGCTGGCAATTAGCTCTGTCTATGGCACGAATGCCTAACCAGACCAAAAACCCAGAAAATTAATAGGAGAACAATGACAGAAATGGATAAAAGGCGAGAATATTTATGTTAAAATTAAGCTGACAACTAGAGAACAGATGCCCCCCCCCCCCCCCCCCACGTTTCCTATGTGTTCTGGGAAAGTTAATTGTTCTTGCTCCCCGGAGATCAGCAGTGAAGGAAAGAAGGAAAGAAGGAAAGAATTATTTTAATGGTGAGCTGTAATAACAGGGCACTTACCCACACATTCATACTCTCTTTCTATCGTATACAGTATGATATTGTAGAGATTGTAGAGATTGTAGAGATTGTAGAGATTGAACACTTTTGTCAGCTGACATGCTGGATAATCTTCAGTTGTAGCAAGGATGTCTTAATGTAAAATCGCTAACTTTCAGTTTAGTTTTTTTTAACCCAGTACTTTTTCTTGTATCTCAGTCGGAACTCGTGCTAGGGTCCTTGAACCAGGAGCTTTCATTCCCAACTGCCCAAGGATTTTGCCCCCATATTTTAAGAGATCTTCTCACCATTCTTACTCTGGTCATTGCAGCAACAGTTCTGAGGTCGAGCTAAACAACAACAAAAAAATAATAAGAAGAAGAGAATTCTTTCTGAAACCTCGAGTCATGGGTTCTAAATCCGCCACCAGGTGTCGCCCTTAACGATGAGCATGACTCCCTCCTCAGCAGGGGCTGTGAATGCCCCCCCCCCTGCCCGGTATCCCCAGCCCCTGCTGACTCAGGATGCAGAAGACCTGACTCAAGGATGAAACCAGCGATCTTCTGCATGGCAGGGCACAATATTGCCACTGAGCCACCAGGCCAGTCAAGCCATAGCTTTCCGCCAAGATACTGCATGCTCTGGTGGTGTGTTCATGCATCAGAGTGTTGCTGCTGGCCAGAAGCACCTGACTCGTTTTGCTTGGCTGGCACCAAGCAGGCACTCACTTGAACACCACAACACCTATAGTAACACATAAAAGAGGTCTTGCACATTCTTGAGACAAGACAACCTGAAAGTGAAGGCTCCAAGTTTCTCTTAACACCTCATTTACCAAGGTTTTGTGATATAAATGCTCTGAGCGAGCGATGTGACCACTCCAAGGTCAACTTGCAGAGGCTGATCCAGTCCTGTTTTTTTTTTTGCTGCACGGAGGGAAATCAGAACTTACAGCTTCATCCGGCCGATCAGGCAAAGCCAGGACTGGATCAGCTTCTTCGGGTCGACTCGGGCAAGGACAACTTTCAAGCCATTTATGCATGCAAAAAGGAACTTACGCACATAACTCGGCCCTCCGAACAGTGCCCTCCCTCCGTGTGGCTAACACGTGTTAATTCCGCAGTGCGCGGACTTTGAGCCGCAGGAAGAGGACGCCTTCACGGGGGTCAGGCTCTGGTCAGGGGAGGAGAGGAGCCCAAGAAGATTGCGTTCTTGACACTACGCGCATTATTTCCCATGAGAAAAAGCACCTGCGCAACAACAAAAAAAAGAGTGAGTGCAAATATCTGCGGGTAGTTGGTGCCCCCTGTCGAATCTCAAAGCAAAAGGAGGTGAGCACTGTTGCTTTGAAAATTGCAGCAAACAATGGCGGGTAATGGGGTAAAGAGTATCTGTGAATTTTGTCCCAAGGTGCATAGTCTGAAGGTTGCCCCCCACTGTATGAACCAGTTTCAGGAGGAAGACCATAGGCCGGTCTTGCCTTTTTGACATCCCTGTCTCCCGTTGGATTCTGAAATTCGGAGTGGTGATTTCAAATGGAGGCAGCAGTACTGCAAAAGCCATAGTGCACTGGGGGCCAGTCAGGTTTGGCTTTTTTAAAAAATTAATTTACTGAACATTTAAACAAGCGCTTTACCGTCATACAGATGTCAACATAAGGATTCAGAGTAGCCCACCACCCTTTCCTCAGCGTGGGGTTCAGCGGCCCAGTCTGATGGTTCCGGCTTTCACAGCTCTGTGCCTCAGCAAGGCTGCACACTGGCAGCCCAAAACCTAAATCTGTAGTCCCTGCTTCCAGAATCGGCCCTGGGCTCCAAAACCGGCCATCGCTCTGTAGGCGATGCAAGGCTTGAAGAGATTTCAAGGGGCTCTCTGCCTGTTTAGAGCGTGCACTGCACACAGGCCAGGAATACTCTGCCCTCCACCCGCCCAACATTTGTTTCTTGTTCGAATCTGATTCTGCTTGATCCCAGCCACAATACCGCGCATCAAATGCACACGGAAATTCCCGGAGGTAAACTTTCAGAGTTGTAAGCAACCACAACAACAGTGTCCGCATGAGGGAGAGTGAAAACATCGGAACTTGAACAGAAATGAAAAAGGAAAGTATTTGAAAACTTCATTTTTCTTGCCATTTGATTTTAGCAGTAAACTACTTATTGCGGTCAGCGATACGTGGTGGCTAAGGAGCCATTGGGTTCCCTCTTGTATCTCAGTGCTTCTGTTTCTCTCCCCTTTCCAAGAGCACTTCCTGATGAGGCAAGGAGCCCCCTACAAGCCCTGGATCAGGATTCTTCCCCGGCAGGGGCAGCTCAAGGGGATCAGACGCAGTCACCATATGAAGACTCTTCACAATATGTTGTTCTTTAAAAGCCTGATGCACGCAGCAATCGGGGGATGCGTGAATATGTTGAGTTGGTGCGTGCAGAGCGGATTTTAAAAGCCGCCTGGATACACACATATCTCCCGCTGTGCGAACAAATGAAACGTTTTTTAACAGGGGTGGGGCATGGGCATGGTCTGGGTTTTCTGGGATTTTAACCTGAAATTAGCGCCTACATATCTAAGTGCACTGGTGCGCACCAGGGTCCCCTGCTGCGTGACTTTACTTCTGCTGTGGATGACAAAAAAATCTAGCCAGATCAGCGGAGTTTTAAGGGTCGGGGCTAGCAGGGGAAGGAAGACTAATAAACTAAGGGGGTTTGGAAGACTTATTCCTTAACTGGGCAAAATGGGAATGAACTGGGAAAACTGGCAATGGCGTCTGCGCATGTCCCTTTTAAAATTCTCCACTTATGTGGTAGAAGCAGGTTTTGTGCACACATGTGCATGCATTCAGGCTATTTTACAACACGACACACATACATGTATGTATATATATATATATATATATATATATATATATATATATATATATATATATGCACCCGTGCGCCATGTTTAAAATTCACCTTAAAGAGTTTACTGAAAAAAATTATAAAAATGGTAGAACTCCACAGAATCCATTCCAGACTTTTGGGTTTCCCAAAACGTTATATTTCAGAATCCAGACCTGAAAAACCAGAAACAGAACTCAGAATGATGAAAACCTATTCAGAGTCCCTTCTGGCTTCCCTTTGCTTCCAACACCTTCTCAGAAATAGCGTTGACTCTGCGGTTACAATTTCATAATCTCTCGGGTACCTGAAAGCGCCACTGGCCTGCAGTTAGGGCTCTCCTCTTTTCTCCTCGAGGTGGATTCCTTTCACTGTTTGCACCCATGGAGCAGTCTCAAACTTCTCCTCCACAGAAACAGATAGGGGTAGATTTTCAAAGGGTTACGTGTGTAACCCCGAAAACCTGCCCCTGCGCACACCGAGTCATTTTTGCATCCCTGCGCGTGCAAGCCCTGGGGCTTGTGTATGTCCCGGGGCTTTGAAAAAGGGGCGGGAAGGGGGGGGGGGGGGGTCCTGGGCATGATGTCGATCCGGGGGCGGTCCAGGGGCGGTCCCGAGTCCTCCGGCACAGCAGCCATGCTGGAGGGTCGCGTGCCGGCAGCTGGCTGGCGCGTGCAAGATACGCCTGCAAGAGGCAGGCATAAAAAATAAAATAAGGTGGGGGGGATTTAGGTAGGGCTGGGGGTGGGTTAGATAGGGGAAGGGAGGAGAAGGTGGGGGGTGGGGAACAAAAGAAAAGTTCCCTCCAAGGCCTCTCCGATTTCAGAGCGGCCTTGGAGGGAACGGGGAAAGCCATCGGGGCTCCCCTAGGGCTTGGTGCACCTTGCGCGCCGACCCTGGATTTTATAACATGCGCAGATCTTAGTATCATCTGCAAATAAACAAATTTTATCTTCTATCCCTTCCACTATGTCGCTCACAAAGATCTTGAGCAGAACCAGTCCCAACATAGATCCCTGTGTTACTCCAATTAACATGGTTCTCTCTTCAGAGTAGGTTCCATTTACCATTACAAGATGCCTCCTATCAGTCAACCAGTTTGTAATCTACACCACCACCTTGGTGCTCTCTCCCAAACTTCTCATTTTATTCACTAGCGTCCTATGCGGGACTGTATCAAAAGCTTTGCTGAGATCCAAGTAGATCACATCAAGTGCTTTTCCTCGGTCCAATTCTCTATTCATGAATCAAAAAAACCAATCAGATTTGTCTGACAGGACCTTCCACTGGTGAATCCATGCTGCCTCGGGTCCAGCAACCCACCAGATTGTAGATAGTTCATTACCCTTTCCTTCAGCAGAATCTCCATTAATTTTCCCACCACTGAAGTGAGGCTAACTGGCCTGTAGTTTCCAGCCTCCTCTCTGCTACCACTCTTGTGAAGTCAGATCACCACCACTTTATCCAATCCCACAGCACCACTCCCTGTTGAACTCATGGATCCTTGAACTAAGATGAAGTTGGTGCAACCTGGGTTTCCACTGTCGACAGGCGGAGTCGGACAAGGCATAGACCCAATTGGAGCTTCGCCTTTACTCGCTCACGTTCCCCTTGGGTTGAGCTCTCTGCTTCAATGGCAGGGGGAAAAGGGGATTTGGATTATTACAGCAACCAACGAGGGTCCCAACTTTTATGATCTGGGGAAACACATAAGTTTGGAAGTAACTTGCTGATGCAGCAGTTACTACCCTTAACCAATAAGCCTGATAATTTGTTGCAACTCCAACATTGTTCTCTGCTTCAAAGGCAAGGTGTAATGAGAAATTGGACTGGATTCAAACAGCAACCAATGAGGGCCCTGACTTCTGTGGTGTGCAACTGATAAACATGAAGGTAACCTACATGGCACAGAAACTGCTGCCATAGGCTTGCTGGGCATTTGGTCCTTTTCTGCCGTCATTTCTATGCTTCTATGTTTCTATGAGCCATTGGGTGCCAGGGCTGGCAGGTCTTAGGTCGGGGCCTCTTTTGATAGTCAGAAAGTCCATTGAGGTTGCTGGGCTGGAGTAGATGTAGTACAGGCAAATCCAAAAGCAAGTGGAGGAACAATGACAGTGTTCAGGAATATCCAAGAGGCAGGCAGTGGACAATAGCAGGTGGTGTTCAGGAAGATCCAGGAGGCAGGTTGAAGTCAACACCAGGTATCCATCTAAAGGGAAAAGCGGGACAGATAGTCAGGGCAGGAAGGCAAGAAGCAGATTAGGTGGGCAGATGAGGAGATGTGGAAAGATTGAGGGACTGAAGAACTGGAGATGTAGACAAGGAACTAGATCTGAAGAAGAGACAAGGACCACTGGAACTGAAGATTCGTAATACAGGAACTGGAGAACGAGGACAAGAAACGCTGAGACAACTCACACTACAAGGATGTAGGGAAGATCTGTTCCTGAGGCACTGGTGGAACATCTGCAGGGGTCTTTTATAGGCCAGAGGAGTGATGTCATCAGGAGGAGCCTGTAGGTCTTTCCCACCGCTGGCATTTTAAGACTGAGGGCGTTGGGTGTGCGTGCCCTAGGAGGAGCGAGGCCTGTTGGTGTTGGTGGCTTCCCACCATCCTGGCATCTGGGAATGATGGAAGAGGCCCGGCCTGAGAGGTAAGTGCAGTGTTTTGTGGGAGGAGCCTGTGGACCACTAATCGCAACACTTCCATTTCCAGGGATCTATTGAACAGGTACTTCAGTGGACCTGCCAGCATATCTCTGAGGTCCCTCAGTATCCTGGGATATACCTCATCCGGCCCCAAGGTCTTGTCCTCTTTCAGTTTGCCTAGTTCTTCCTATACATTATTTTCCATAAATGTAGTTTCATCTATCTCATCCCCTTCTATGATCTTATTAACCAGCGACGATCCTTCTCCAGGGTCTTCTTTAGTGAACACTGAATGGAAGTATTTCTTTAATATTCCCACCATTTCTTTGTTTCTCTCCATACATTGCTCCTCGTCACCTTTCAATTTCACTATACCTCTTCTGGCCTCCCTTCTTTCTCTGATATATCTGAAAAATGTTTTGTCATCTCGTTTTAATCTCTTTAGCAATCATTTCTTCCACTTGACCTTTTGCTTTCTTGATTTTTTTTAATCTCCTTCAGATTCACCAGGTTTTCTTCCCTGTGTTTCCTTTTTTTGGGATCCTTTATACTTCTTGAACGCTGCTCTTTTTGCCTTTATTTCAGCCACCTCCTTAGAGAACCAGATCAGTTTCCTTTTCCTCTTACTCTTCTTTACTTTCCTGACATATAGATTTGTTGCCTATGTAATTGCTCCTTTTAATTTGTCCCACTATTGTTCTACCTCACCCATTTTCTCCCAGTCTTCCAGTTCGTCCTCCAGGTAGGTACGTCCCCATTTTGACAAAGTCCGTATTTTGTGAAATTCAAAATTCCGGTCTTTATGTGATTTCTCTTCTGTATCCTATTCGTGATATTGAACCACCAGTGATCATCAGATGGTATGGTTCAATATCACGAATAGGATACAGAGAAATCAACCGTCCCCCTACAAGATTTTTTATACAATCATATTTTCTAATATTTAATGTATTTATTGACCATTACTAAGTTATTGTTCTGATTCAATTTTTTACTGTTATACTGTTATGGATTTAAATGTAACTGGTTTGTTATTATGTAAACCGGAGTGAAGGCAATGTCTGCTATACCTCGGTATATAAACGAATGCTAAATAAATAAATAAATAAATACATCACATAAAGACCGGAGTTTTGAATTTCACAAAATACAGACTTTGTCAAAATGGGAACGTTCCTGCAGGATGAACAACAGTGGGACAAATTAAAAGGAGCAATTACATAGGCACACCTAACCAGTCAAGTTTTCAGGATATCCACAATGAATATGCATGAGATAGATTTGCCTACCCTGTGTCTCCAATGTATGCAAATCTATCTCATGCATATTCATACAGATATACTGAAAACCAGACTAGTTAAGTGTTCCTCCAGGAGAGGGTTAGGAAACATTGTCCTAGTGACCTCCTCCTCCTCCCCTATTGCTGCTGCCACCCTCCACTGATTCTGACTCCTTCTGCCCATCCATCCCATCAACAATGGCGATGGGAGCAGGTGGCTGCCGTTCCAGCTTCTCACCCACCCCTGCATCGCTAGCTGGCGTCCCCCTCTTTCATACGCCCTGTGCTATTTTATAAAGGCTTACTTTTGTGAGTTTTTTTTTTAATTTGTCTGCCTGCAGGATGGTACCAGATAACAGGGCGATTCTATTAGGCTGTTAGTGTTTGCATTTAAGGATTGCTCCTTTTACAATAAAAATGCCCCAGACCCCCAAATTCAATCCTGTGTTTGCAGGAAGTCTCTGCCTAATGTGGCTATCAGAACAGGCAACCAAACCCTGCCGAGCGGGCTCTACGCAGGCAGAATGAATAAAATACCTTGGAAGACGATTCGTGTTTCTCTCGCTCACAGAAAACTTTCATCTCTTGGTGCCTGCAGCACTCCTGAGTTATGACTTTTTCCTCCTGCTAAGAAACATAATATTCACTTTCTGAGTTTGTGGTATCCTTTATTTCACCTCCAACTCTTTCATTTCCCTTGCCAGTCACAAATGCCCCGATTATTCTTACTCTGCCATGTGAGAATACAGGAAGAGGACTCTTGCAGGGAACCCTGGCCTGGCGAGGAGGCCTTTCCTCAGATCGGCCCACCCAACTTTTCAGATCCTGTGGGAGCTTTCCTGAGTTGTGCGGCGAGCGGAGCTCAGTCTGATCTTTCTCTCTCTCTGTGGATCCCCGGTAAATGTATTGTTGGATATAATTACTCGCCTTTGCAAATCTGAGCTCGAGTGAATTATACTGCAGGTAGAGAAGGGAGCTGGCTTACAATCTGATATGGTCATTTTTAAAATGAGCGTGCGTGCACCCATATGGGCCTGTATCTGCAGGCGAGCGCTGATACTCTGTGATTTTTAATTGTGTGTGCACTTGTGCACACATGTTGTAAAATCCACTAACTGTGCATAAGTATGCTCCTAATTTTAAGAGGTTCCGCGAGCTCAGCAAGCACGCATCCTCCATAGGACTTTGTCGGCTTTTATGAATGCATGCCGGTGGATTTTAAAACGTGCTGGCGAGAGGCACATTCCCAGTTTTCCGATTAGTTCACCAGTTTCTCCAGTTAATAGCGAGGTCTTTCAGACCCCTCGGGATCTTCATCCTGCACGCCTCCCAGTTAACCCGGACCCCTCACCCTGTCCTGTAAGCCCTAAAATGCGAGATTTACAGACTTGCTCTTCATCAGGAGCAGCAGTAAAGTTATGTGGATATCCAGCTTATGCACGCACTATGGGTTTCAGTTTTAAAATAAGGAGTTGCACACTGAAATAACCCGCTGGGTAGAATTCCGCTGCTTAAACTTCCCCAGGCCAGTTCCCTCTGCGGGATCCTACAATCAACGGAGCCGGAACAGGGCTAGAAGTACAGCTGAGTCTGGATTAGCTCTGGTTCTCCCTTCCAGAGCCATTACTTATAGACAGCCATTCCCTACTGTCTAGTTTGTCCCCAGCCCAAGTACTTCAATGTAACACAATTCAATGCTGGCTCCTTCATTCTCCAGCACCAGTATTTTAAAGCAAAGCAGGTCAGTGCTGGCTGTCTTGTCCCCAGCATCAGTATTTCAGTACATAGCAGTTCAGTTTGGTCCCCAGTGCCAGTACCTCACTGTGTGGCAGACCAGTTTTGTCCCCAGCACAAGGACTCATACATAACGCAGTTCAAAACTGGCTGCCCTGCCCCCAGCTCGGTTACTTCTCCGTACTGAGGAGGATTGCCACCTCTCCCTTTGTAGGAAACCCACAAGCTGAATTACTCACATTTCAATATCAAGGATTTCAGGATTTCCTATTCTGCCCCCTGCAATCCAGTTGGGGACTTCCTCTGCTGTCAGATGCCAGCCGCTTCCCCCTCCTTTTTCCCCACGCTATCCTCCTCTGTTTGGTTTCCCCACCAGCCTTGTACATCCGGTAGCTCCCTCTTAATCGGGTCACCACCTGGTTCCTGGTCTTGTGCAACTTCCTTTCCCCTTAGCCCTGTGGCCCTCTGGGAGGTGTAGTCCTCCCCTCCCCCACCCCAAGTACTGCCTACACTGGCACTCTCTGTCCCTTCACTCCCCTTTAATCTGAGTAATGGGCCGGGCCTCCCATGACGGCACGGATGTGTTGGCCCTGCCCTGGAATCCCCAGGCCCTCCTTATTCTTCACACACGCACACGCGAGTACTTATGCTCCTATGTGGGCTTTTAAAATCGACTTCTAAGTTGGTGCCTCAGGCAATCGAGAGTGAAACGACTTGACCAAGGTCACAAGAATCATCAGTAGACGAAATGGGATTTGAACTCTGGCTTTGCTGGTTTTCAGACGCAACGCTCTAGCCAATCTCCAGGAATGTGTCAAAGCTGGGCCTGCTGGGCCAGCTCACAGATCCCTAACTGGATCCATAAAGTCTGATCCAGATCCTCCGTTAACGAAGCAAAGCGTCACATTGGTATGCTGACACACCGGTTTGCCGGTTGTCGATTCCTTGGTTCTACCCTACCAGCCTTCAGGAACTCAAGAGACCCTGATCTGGCATTACTCCCAACAGGCAGCAGTTTTTATTAGAAAGCGGTCTGGGATTTGGTGGGAAGGATTTCCTTTTTTTTTTTTTTTTTTTTAATTAAAATATTATTTTGTAACAGTATTGAAGGGTCAGTAAGCGCAGACATGGATTTAATGGAGAAAGAAGAGACCTTTTTTTATACATGCATGAGGAAGCTGTTAGCTCTCTTTGATGCCTGCCTATAATTAGTGAGGCTACTCTGGGGGCCTTGCTTTCGGCCTAGTGCACCGGAGCACAGGGAGGCGATCTGTGCACATGGCATGAGAGATGCACATGGACGTGCGCTCGTATGTGATCCTTCCACCTGCTTTCTGCAGCACCAGGAAGGGCGACAGGGGGGAAGCGGGATGACGAGCCAGTCAAGGCCCGGGACTGGTGGACATCTGCACCTAGTCACAGCCTCACTTTGTGCAGTGGAAGAGCAGCTGAATCGCACTGTTCCAGGCAGAAGAGAGAAAATATATTCTGTGGAGAAAATCAATGATAATAGCAATAATCATAATAATAATAGTATTAATAGACCGTATCTATGAATGTGAAAGATGGGGCATTTGTAAGCAACTTAAAATGGGAATACTAGCTTGATTTTTCAAAATATCAACTGACTATGTCCTAGAACATAAGAACATACCATACTGGGTCAGACCAAGGGTCCATCAAGCCCAGCATCCTGTTTCCAACAGTGGCCAATCCAGGCCACAAGAACCTGGCAAGTACCCAAAAACTAAGTCTATTCCATGTTACTGTTGCTAGTAATAGCAGAGCAGTGGCTATTTTCTAAGTCAACTTAATTAATAGCAGGTAATGGACTTCTCCTCCAAGAACTTATCCAATCCTTTTTTAAACACAGCTATACTAACTGCACTAACCACATCCTCTGGCAACAAATTCCAGAGTTTAATTGTGCATTGAGTGAAAAAGAACTTTCTCCGATTAGTTTTAAATGTGCCACATGCTAACTTCATGGAGTGCCCCCTCCGAAAGAGTAAATAACTGATTCACATCTACTCGTTCAAGAACTCTCATGATCTTAAACACCTCTAACATATCCCCCCTCAGCCGTCTCTTCTCCAACCTGAAAAGTCCTAACCTCTTTAGTCTTTCCTCATAGGGGAGCTTATCCATTCCCCTAGGCTCTGATGCTTCCTCTGCGGTTCTTGTGCATTATTGTTTGGTCTCCTCTTTTTTTCTAATCATAAATATATTTTGTTTCATAGAATTTCACAGGTTTTTAAAGGCATTCACCCTTTGTTATGGTCTTTCTGAATTTATTAAAATCTTTCCCTGAGCTAACTTTTCAGCTCTCTGTGCTGTATTCATGCTTTCCATGTGTCAGTGTGATGTCTATACAGGGCTCTGATGAAGATTCACTCTTCAGCTGTCCATGCTATATTCAGGCTTTATGTGACTCGCTGTATGACTCAGTCATCAAGGATCACAACCCACTGAGGTTTATGGGATTTTCACAATGAATATGTACGAGATATATTTGCATACCATGGAGGCAGTGCATACAACAAATCTCATGCTGAGATGAAGCCGTGGAACAAGGGCTTTGGCGGAGCTGCGACAGAATCCATCCCGTTGCGGACGGAGGCTGTTGTGGCCCGAGGGAGATCTCGGCGGGGCTGCAATGTAGTCCAGTCTGCAGTGGCCTACGGCCTGGATTTGGCAGAAAGACGCATCTGGCGGTAGCAGGGCCACTTCCTCCTACCTCCCCTCCTGCATTAAATAAGGAGCATCACAGGTGTGGCTAAGGCCCACAAAAAAGTAGGATGCCTGAGAGGGGTGGTGTGTGTGTGTGTGTGTGTGTGTGTGTGTGTGCATGTGTGTGTGTTTGTATAAAAGAAAGAGCTTGCATGTGTGCATGAGAGAGCAGCTGCATGTGTGCATGAGAGAGAGAGAGAACCTGCATGTGTGCTTGAGAGAGAGCACCTGCATGTGTGCATGAGGGAGTGAGAGCCTGCATGTGTGTACGAAAGAGAAAAAGCCTACATATTTGCATGAGAGGGCCTGTGTGTGTATGAGAGAGAGCACTTGCACATGTATATGAGAGAGAGTGCACCTGCATGTGTACTTGAGAGAGTGAGAGCCTGCAGATGTGTATGAGAGTGTCTGCGTATGTATGAGAGAGCGATTGCATGTGTATGAGAGCACCTGCATGTGTATTAGAGTTGCATGTGGATGAGAGAAAGAGAGAGAGTGCACGCCTGCATGTGTGCATGAGAGCCTTCAGATGTGTAAGAGAGAGAGATCCTGCAAGTATATATGAGACAGCCTGCATGTGTGAGCCTGGCATGTACTTATCCGGCTAAATCACATGGTACGGCTATGTCGCTGAATGTACGCATATATATTGCACTTAGTCGTATATGTTATAACCATCTAATGTGGCCGGTTAACTTATGCGGCCAAGACCGAATATTGCTCCTTAGCTGCATAAATTATGCAGCTAAGTTGCTCCACCCACAAATTATTAAGCTAACGTTTTAGCTATATAAGGGACTTATGTGGCTAAGTGGCAGCCGCTAAACATAAGCGCATATTCAGCGGCCACTACTTAACCAAAAAATTCAAGCTTATCTGGCTAAGTAGCACTGAATGTGTTTTGAATATCAGGCCCCCTATGTATTGTTTACTGGCTATTTTTACATATTCATTCTTTTCATGGTTTTAATATTATGACTGATGTCTTATATCTTTTGATTTTATTGCTTGATGTTTTGTGAGTTGTGATTATGTTTCTGTTTTTCCATTGTTGCACTGCATAATACAGTCAGACTTATTGTGGTTACCAGAGCATGTTTGTGAGCAAGCGAGAACGAGTGAGCCAATGCGCATATGTTTGAGCAAGAGGACTATTTAAGCCAGTGGGCCTGTGTGTGAGAATAAAAGAGAGCAATTGAGCCAATGAGCATGTGTGTGAGTAAGAATGAGTCAGTGAACATGTGTGTGAGCATGTATATGACAGAGCATGAGTGAGCCAGTGAGCAGGTGTGTGAACAAGAGCATGAGTGTGTGACACAATGAGAATGTCTGTGAGAGAGCATGTGAGCCAGTGAGCATGTACAAGAGACAGCATGTGATCTAGTGAGCATGTGTGAGAGAGAGAATATAAGGGAATTTGTGTGAGTTTGAACATGTGTGTTAGAGAGAGGAGATAGTTGTGTATATCTTCCATCCCTTACTAATCCATGACAATCTCAGGGTAACTGGAATCTAAAGTTCCCAGATACGGAGAGCAGAAGCTTTATTTTAGCTTTATTTTTAATTATTGAGGGGTGTTTTCTTTGTCTGTAATTTGAAATATTTTATCGATGTTTGGGAAATTAAAAATACAATGTTATATGTTTGTAATCATCAGATGATCTTTTCATCAGCTGTTTTGAAATATTTATTCTTTTTATGAGTTTGGTTTTACTATTTTGATTGATGCTTTATATTTCTTGATGTTATTGTTTGATGTTTAGTGAGGAATGATATCTGATTTTCCATTCCATACAGAGTCTGGCTTATTGCGGTTTCAAGTTCAGTTTTTGTCTGAATGTTTCTATTTATATTTCATCATCTCTTCATTTTGCATTTGGTAAGGGTCTGGGTCTACATGTGTGACTGAGGTAAGGTATTTTGCTAGCGTGTAGCAATACTTCCTCCAAGGAGTGATTAGATGTGTACAAATTTTTTTTTCATGTGAGCAACAATTTTTTAATCCAACAATTTTTGAGCACCAAAATTAGTGTTCTATTTCTGTATAAAGCACAAAGAAAAATTTATGTGAGCAATCATGTAAAACTTGTGAGTAATGCTCTAAAATATATGAGCAATCACTCACGCGATCAGCTTAGAGGGAACTATGGTGTGTAGTTTCTGTGCAGGTATCTATAACAGCTTGGCTTGTTCTGTTTTCCTAATAGCAGGTGTATTGGTGTTGTAGGGTCTGATGTAATATTTTCAGTGTTGCCTTTTCCTAGGTAGGGTTATTACTGTTTGAGTGTTGGCAGTTAGTGCTGTTTTCGTATGGGAGGTTTACTGTATTGCAATTCAGTTTACTCAAAGCTTTCTGAAGGCTGAGCTCACATCCAACACCTGTTACAATAAGCTATAATACCATATGGCTGCAGGTGGCTTTTTTGCAGAGTTTTCTGGTTGGTGCCTTAGCAGTGCATGTAAATAATATACATGTTGTTCGTAATTTGAATGTTCTTTTTCATGTAAAATCTGTTATAAATTACTCTTGCACCAGTCCTGGCTCCACAAGAGAAAGCAGGATTCTCATCTGGAGCTGGGTTAGTGGCTCTCTCTCATCTCGTTTTTCTTTTTATAAGCCCAGGAAAAAGTATGGCTCGCTTCTGGTCCTCCATCCCCTGGAATAGGTAAGCAGAGTCAAGCCTGAGGAGCCATAAAAGCAGCAGACTGTGAAGCCTGCAGTCAGTGGGACTGCACTGGGGTGGTGGGAGGGTGGCGGAGAAGTGGAGGTAAGCTAAGGGCATGGGAAGGGAGAGAGTGAGCCAGGAGGAAGTGCCTGTGCGGTGTCGGGGAGGCTTCTGCCTGAGGTGACTGGACTGAGCTGTGAGAGTGACAAAGGAGTGACAAAAGGCATGGTCGAGGAGGTAAGACAAGGTGGGGGATCTTTTCACCAGTGCAGTGCAATGAACAGAAAAGACTCAGGGCACTGATCATCAGACTCGGCAGGGGTGCAGCGACCAGACCTGGGGACGCCATTGGTTGGTGGCGCATGGCCCATCCCTTTTTAAAGTTGGTGGAGCCTGTGCATTATGGACGCTACACCCCTGAAAGAAATTGATCAGTTTTGTCTCACAAGCCCTACTTCTGGTAAAACCAGGCTGCCTTGGACCCTGTAATCCATTTATTCCAGAAACTGCCCGATCCTCTGTTTTAGCAGTGACTCCGTTAGTTTGCCTGTAGTTCCCAGTCTCTTTTTTTTTTTTTTTACTTCCACTTTTGTGCAGAAGAACCACATCCGCCCGTCTCCAGTCCTCCGGAATTACTTCCAACTCTAAAGAAGCATTGAAAATGTCAGGCGGTGAAGCTGCCTTCATATCCTTGGATAGATTCCATCTTGCCTCATCACTTTATCTACTTTTAATTTAGCTAACCTTGTTGGAGATTTACCTCACTTCCAGTTCCCTGTGTCCATTTTCTGTTGTCCTGCCTGCGGCCCTTCCGTGAGCTTTTTCCTAGTCAATTTCTAAATACTCCCCCTCTTTAACTCCGAGTCCTGTAATGCCACGTTTACATTTTCTCATATCACTAACATATCTAAAAAAAAAGGCCTCCCCCCGACACACACACTTTAATGCATTTGCTATTTTTTTTTATTCCAGCTGCGTTTCCATTCTCCTTACAACGTGTGAGCATGGCTCTCAAAGTTCTAGTTTTAGCTGGTTTTCCAATCGGGGGGAAAGAAGCAGATCGTGCAGAAGATGCCTTCTGATCTTTTCACTCCTATCGTGCGTGTGCATTACCTACTAAAATGCTTTAATTACACAGCACCGCTGGCAGGGTTTCTGGACGACATATACAGTGCATACAATGAAAAGAGCCGGGAGGCATCTAAAAGTGAAATGCAACACAACAGATGTGGATATCAAATCTGTATTTGGATCGAATGAAAGAGATAAACCTCCAGCGTATGGATGAAGGATTTGACTTTAATCCAAAGATTTTACTGCCTTTTGATCCATGTCCCCCGACTCGACCCAGTCTGAAGTAAGCAAATAACCTTTTCAAGCCTGAATGGGATTAATTGGAGCAGCTCAGGTTCTGATCTTCTGTCCCAAAGACCTCATCAAAGGTATAAATAATGCACCAAGAGGCAAAACCTTTTGCAGTGGAAACGAAATTCTACAACAAGAGGTCAAAATAGCAGGCTCCAAAGGCGCTGGGCTCAGGAGTAACTTTAGGAAATGTTACGTCACCAAGAGAGTGCTAGATCCATGCAGCAGCCTCCCTGGGCAGGTGTCGGAGATCAAGACAGTAAGGCATTCGAGAAAGCAGGAGAGCCCAGAGGAAGGTTAATTGCAAACGAAAGCCAGAGATTAATGGCATTGCAACCCCTAAGAGGAAGCAAAGTGGACAAAGAGGCAGATATAATAAGGTGTGCCAGATTTCCTAAACAGGATTCTATATGATCAAAGCAATGTTGAGCACTTTTAACTGCACATAGTTTATTGTTGGCAAATTTAAGCGCACAAATTCAAAATATTGAGCTACTGCAATGCAGAATTATACAAGTGCCTATGAATGGCGATATACATTGTGTGTTTGTGTCTTTACAGTATGTTTTATTATGTTTCCCTTATCACTGCCCTGCCTCTCTGTATCCTGTTGTAATATTATTTCACTTAGGTTTTCTGTAGGGAACATAAGAACACAAGAACATGCCATACTGGGTCAGACCAAGGGTCCATCAAACCCAGCATCCTGTTTCCAACAGTGGCCAATCCAGGATACAAGTATTGTTATTGCTGGGGTTAGTGGACCCTTGGGCCGGCCGTGCGGGTGAAGGGGGAACGTGAAGAGGACTCCGCGGTGATGAGATGGCCGGGATGCGGCACGGAGCCGGGAGACCAGACAGGAGCTTCGCCACTGGAAGCCCGAGGTCCCCCCCAGGAGGAGCCCATCAGGACCCGGGCCGCTGGGACTTAGGAGAGGTCTCCTGGAGCAGAAGAACAGCAGGACGGAGGATGGTCCGAGATCAGGGCTGGCAGCAGACAGGGATAACCGCAGACGTACCAGAATCAGAAACCAGGAAATCAGTCCGAGGGAAAAGGCAAGGCTGAGACAGGAACGGAGGCTGGAGCAGGAGCGGAGACTGGATCAGGAACTGCAACTAGACGACTCCAGGAGCGAACCTCGTTGCAAGGCAAAGTCTTCAGGCAGTCACCGAGTTTAAATGTCCTGCCGGCGTCTGACATCATCTCGGGGGCTGGCCGTAGTTTCGCGCCACTGCGCCTTTAAATTCCTCCCCCTTGCGCGCCTGCGTGCGCGCCTAAGGGGGTGGAGTCGAGAGAAGAGCTCGGCGGTGTCTCCCTTGTGGAGACGCCGCTGCGGAGAGGGCTGAGGAGGCCCGAAAAACACCGGACCTCGCTGCGGCACTTCGGCGCAGTTTGAAGGAGGTAAGGACCCGGTCGCGAATACCACGACCGGGACCGCAACAGTACCCCCCCCCTTACGTCCCTTCCTCGGAGGTCCAGGCTTACCAGGGTGATCCAGGTGAAACTGTTGCAGAAGGGATTTGTCCAAGATGTTGCTGCCTGTGGTTCCCAGGTGTTCTCCTCAGGACCACATCCCTCCCATGGCAGCAAATACTCCCATCGACGGTGATGGAAGCAAACATCTAGCACTTCTCGGACCTGCTAAATTGTCTCATCTGTGGCAGGACTCTATATAGGATCTGACTGCGATGAAATGTTCTGTAATGAAATGAAATTTAGATTTTTCGTTGTATTTTTCGTTTTGTTGGGAAACGAATGCACATTCCTGAGTCTGACATGTCACCTTAGAAGAAATTTTGAAGGACACCGGCAGCCAACGGTGGCTTTCCAAGGCTGGGGAAACATGGACTGCAGCGCTTTATTCCCATAAGCATTCACGGTTTGTACATTCAGTTATCGCACCGGCCGTTTCTTTTATAAACTCAGAAGCCGTGCGTTACAGTCGCCCCAGAATCAGGGCGGGGATTACTTTTGAAACATAGGGACAAAGGTTCTGAATAATTTGCAAGCGCCACAAGGAAAAGCTAACACTGTTATTACCATGAGATTACATGTCCAGCATCACCCCCAGTATTTTTACTAGGATTGTACTAATAGGAAGTGTAATCTGAAACTATGCAAGCGGGAGAAAAGATTAACAAGATCACCATAAGCACATGTGCACTTCACACCAACACAAACTTAATATTAAATATGTAAAATTAATATTAAATATGTAAATATGTAAATATTTGTATGTAAAATGAATATTAAATATGTAAAAATGTAAAATGTAAAATGAATATTAAATATGTAAAATTATACAATCTAACATAATATAAAATTATATTAGATTGTAAAGCCTGTTGCTAATTTAATGTTCAGTGTAAACCAAGGTGATGCTTGCTAACGAGCCGCGGTATATAAAAACCCTTAAATAAATAAATAAATAAATAAAATAAATAAATATTGAATGGCATCAAATGAGTGATTTGGGTCTATAATTTTAGTCTTTGCCTATTCTTGTAATGTCATCATATGCCAATATCTTTTTAGGTGCACCTCAATCATATTTATGCATCATAGGCAGTTATTCAGATTTTGAAAACATGGGACATGGGATGAATCTGGTTACATTTGAGTCCTTTTGAAGATAAGTAATCCTTTGTTAAAAAAAAAAAATGTTGATGTGGTTTCACAATGTGCGGACGGCTGAAAACAGGCCTGCGTTTTCAAAATGTGAATAATTGCCTGTGAAGGATAAATACTACTGAAGTGCACCTAAAAAAATATTTGCATACGATGACTTTACAGGGATAGACAACGGGTAAAGTTACAGACCCAGGTCACCTGGTTGACACCATTCAATATTCAATATTGAGTTTGTGTTGCTGTGAAGTGCACATGGATTTATGGGTATTTTGTAAATATATTCTCTCTCTTCCACGGTCGCAAAGCACATTTGTATGTGTCTGTGTGTTTCTTTTCCTTTTTTCACATATATTGACTAATAGTAAGTGACCGCCTAGTGATAAAGCCAAGGGATCAAATTTCACATAGGGTTTCCTCACCCAGAACAGCGCTGTTATTTTTTGTGGATTTAATTTTTATTTCTGGTCAGGTAGAAGTCACAAGAAATCCAGCATGCGTTAGCAGAATGTCTTCGCGCTAGGCCTCCTGGTCCTCGTCTGCCATCAGCTTCTCGGTTTCCCGGTTTCCAGATCATGAGCAAATTTCCGGAGTGGCCAGGCCAGGAAATACGTTATTTTAAAAACACCTCGAACACTGCTGCTGAACAGCTCTCTGCCCCTTTGCTAAGTGATGTGCCTGCATCTCTTATTACGTAAGAGTGTTTGCTGCGACTCACAGGAGGCCGGCGGCACTGTTCAGATTTATGGAGCAGAAGCAAGATCCCACTTTATCGGATGCACGGGTCTGTCCTAGAAAGCTTATGCCTGAATTAATTTCTTTATAGAAGGTGACGCCAGCCTGTTCGTTATCATGAACAGATTATAGATTTCAGAAAATGTTATGAAAGGAGGAGTGGGGAGGTGCCCAGAAGAAAAAGAAGTTTACCAACCTTGGTGCTGTTTCTGGGTAAGAGGTCAGTTTGTGACCTTCTACCCCGGTTACGGGCCTGATTTCACAGGCCGAGGTTTTGCGTGGTAAATGACTGCTATGAAAAAGCATGCACGTAACCTGGTTTCACGTGGCCTTTTGAGCCCGCTGGATGGAGGCATGCTCAGAGCGACAGAGTCGTGCCAGTTTCAAACAGTATGCGCACGTTGGCTCACCCGTGCAATGCAAGCTCTCCGAAGGACAGGCGTAACTTTGTGCGGGTGAGTTTGTGCCCGCACCAGGGCACTTGCTCGGGAATGTTTGGTGTGAGCCTTATGTGCCTGTTTGCTTTGAGAATTTGGGCTGAAGTCTGTCCCCTATAAGGTACGCTCAGACTCTGCCCCCTCCGTGCACGGCAATAAACTGGGCCTCCCGGTGTCGCAGCTGGGTCCGACGTGGGGTGTTCACCTGCCTCTCGTGAACCTTGGAGGCTGGAAGTTAAGTCACATCTCCAATAATGTTTGGGGTTTTTTTTCTCTTTATTTCTTTTCCTTGAGGTCCTGCATGCACTCAGAGATCCCATTTGGCTGTGCACAGCGCTACCACAGGATCAGAGTGGGACGTTTAAAAAAAAAAAAAAATGTTTCTCGATTAATGAGTTGTGGTTTTGGGTTTTTAAAAAAAAGCAAATTAATCTCATCCTGAGCGGTTGCAAGCCTGGATTTGAAAGACAACATACCCTATTTAGTTTTGTCAGATCATTAATCAAGATGTCTTTCAGACAGGGAATAAAGAGGTGACCATGCAAACGCGGATTGTTCTGGATGGCATGCGGTACTTTCTCTCTCTTCTGTACTGCTCATATTAGATTGGTTACTTAATGAGATGCTGAATGTGTTGAGAGGTAAGGAGTCACTGAAAGGATTCCAAGGAAGAAGAATTATAATTGCCAGTAGGGGCCTTCTTTTGCAAAGGGCTTTTGCCGTAGAGAAAAGTCTTGGCTGTCACCCAACGTCTTTAGTAGAAATGATTTGACTTGGTGGTCAATCCGCGGGGCCCCATGCACTCACTGGATGATCACCAGCAGTCAGGTTCTCCTCGCTCCACTGTGGCAGGCTCTCCGAAGAGCAGCTGTTAGCTTTGTTGCGTGCACCCTGGCCAATTCCCGGCAAAGGGTCAAAGCATAGGCTAGCGCCCTACCCTTTCAAAATCTGGGGTGAAATCTGTGTGTTCAAGGTTAGAAGGCCAGCTGTAAATGCATCTCTCTTAGAGGAGGAGGAGAAGGTGAAAGGAGATAGGACAGAGACATTCAAACACATCAGAGGCGTATAAATAATGCACCAGAAGCAAAGCTTTCTCAGAGCAAAGGAAGTCTGAGAACAAGGGGTCATGGTAGAAGGTAAATAAGACCCAGAAGTAACATAAAGAAATGGGAAAGGTGGTGGCTGCACAGGGGGGGGGGGGGGGGGGATCCCAGTGCAGGCAAGGGGGGTCACAAATGATACTGTAAGTGTACAAAGCCCCAGCAAAGCACAGGGGATACCGAGCAGTAAGAAAGCAAGGGCCGAGCCACAGAGCAAGGCAGGCTGTTATGGGGCAAGGGACAGAGAAAGGAAGGGCCCTGTGCTCTTTCTCTGCTGTCACATTCTTTGATTTAGGGTTGTCTCAGGGCTTTTCACCGATAAAATGCAGGTTCAAATCGAAGTCTGGTCAAAAGTCAGTATTAGCTGGAAGGTGGGTTGTAGTCTAAGTGAAATGAATTGGTGATCTCAGTCCAGCTCCCATTCGTCACAGTTCATCTCATCATAAAAAGAAAAAACCCCACACCATTGTAATTGGCACTAATTGGAACCGTTAATCAGACTCTGGCAAGTTCATCCTAATTATCTAGGGTCCAATAATCAAAGCTTTATAGGTGGCTAAAAATGTTGGGGGTTTTTTAAATTATTGTCCACTCCTCGGTGTTGGTATAAATACACGCACTGTTCAAAGCATGAGTATTTTTCTGCATTTAAAAGGGGCGGCAGGTCGGGAGAAGCAAAACATTCCTGGCAAATTGCATTTTCAAGTCATTGAGCCTACTTTCTGAATCGTGCTCTCCCTCTGCTCCCGTACAGTTGGCAACCTATGTGGCTATCCTGTTCCAGCATCTTGTGGAGATCCCCTCACTTTCACAGGGGATCTCAGAAAGTCCCCGCTGGATGGCAAGCTCGAGGCCTGTTTCAAAGTTTCCCCACCAAGCAGGGCCAGCGAGACTATTAGGCGGAGTAGGTGTCCGTCTAGGGTGCCGGAATGAGGCGGGGCCCTGGACGTCAACAGGAGGGCAGCATGTTTGAAAAGGGAAGGAGTCACGCAGTGCGACCCAGAGGTCAGGAAGATCATCGATAGTGCAATTCGGAGGGGTCGGGGAGAGAGCGAGAGATCACCGCTTAGGGCGCTGGACATCCTTGCACCATCACTGCCACCAGGTGTGAATTTTCAAAGCTGTTTGCTTCCATGAAATGGGGGGGTTTATGTGCTTACATGGCTTGTATAAAAATTGCCTAGGGTTTAGTCATGTACAAGTCTGCATGTAGCTTTACATGCACAAAACAAGTGACACTCCGGGGAATGGCGGTGGGGTGGAGTTTGGATTCCTGCGTGCATGCTTCCAAGTTGAAAAGGTCCACGGGGTAAACTCTCTCGCCAAGCACACCAGTGCTGCACCGCAGAGAGCAAGCGCAGCTTTTCACGGACGAGAGTTTGCGCCCGTACGTTTGTGCAATTTTCAAAGTGGAACTTATGCTTTGAGAATTGGTGCAGCTTATGTGCGCAGCTGCCGCCCAAGTTACCTGAGATGCTGCGCAATTATCCTTCCACTGTAATTTTGGTGGCTTGCACTTATTTCGGGACCTTAAAAGGAACCTGCTTCAGAGCATGCTGTGTGCGGCAGTATTTGGTGTTTATGCGCAGTAACTCCAGTGGGAAATATTATCTGAGGTCTCTGTTCTGCACAGGAATAAATCTGCCAGGGACAGCGCGGAATGGCACTTGAGATGGTCCAAATTCAATTATTTTTTTTTTTTTTTTGCACCATTAGAAAGACCTTTGGGGACGAGATACCTCCCCCCCACGCTGAACCGTTTCTGCAGCCCAGGAATTTTGCAGCCCCCAGGTCCTAAGAGATTTTTTTTGTTTAGAAAAGAAAGAAAACAGGTGGCAATGATTAAGCGAGGGAAAATGGCCGGGGGCTGCTGGGGCCCGATCTTCCGCTCGTACTCGGACTCCTTGAAGCTGGGCCGCGAAATCATCCTTCCCGCATCCTTCAAAATGTTCTGTAGATGTTGGGCAGCCACTTCTGCAGCTTGCAGCTCACTTCTCGTGGCACTGGGCTGAAGGGAGAAACCTTTGCGGGAGGCTGCGAGGGAAGGGCAGGCGGATGCTGAGCCTTCTTATCACTTGCCCGGGTGGTGCCACCGAATGAAACCGTCTCCCAGACTGCGTGAGGGACCCAGCGGCTCCTCTGGCAATCTGCTCTCAGCGCAACCTTTTTCACAAGCTGCTCACAGGAGGTTTTCCATTTGGCATGTTAAGCCTTACCATCCATGTCTTTGTCCAGCACGGGTGCCCAGCACTAAAATACTGCACTCAATGACCATCTGAAGAGAAAAATAACCTTCTCTAAGACATTCTGCTGCTCCATGGTTTGGGGCTTTTGCATGACCCTTTGGCATGCCAGAGGTTTACAGGAATGAAGAACAGGACTGTCCATGATGCTTTAAATGGAGTGGAAATGTGATAAGTGGTAAGCGCACAGAGGATTCATCTTGTATGAGACGCTGGATGGCCACATAATGCCAGCTACGAAATGGCAAACAACCTGTGGCACAGCCTCAGATCTTCCTCAGCCTGCCACGGATCTCCTCTGAAGCTCCACCACCTTTTCGCTGGTGTGGAAGTCCTTGTGCGTTAACATTCCCAGACACAGCAAGTCCATGCGTTGTCGGAAATCCGAGCTGTATTTCAATTTAGCTTTCTGCTCGGATAACAACTGAGGAATGGATTTTGGTTCAAGAGCACTATTTGTGGGATCTGCATGAATGAGTGGCCATAATTACTATGTAATAGCCTTTCTGTGGTATTCTAAATATAAGGGATCTGATGTTCCGAGCAGGGCAGCATGCTTATGATAACCCGCTACGTTTTAACAAATTAGCTGATTTTCCTCTGCAGCTAGTGGTGCCAGTGACTACTTTTATTTACTGGTCCCCCTCCATGTGAGCTGAAAGCAGCTGGAGTTATGGCAATAGCAGTCGTCAACCAGGACATCGCCAATGTCAGCAGGATCGCAGCCTAGATGGCATTGCCACGTCAGGAAGTTCCCCCACGGTCCCCGGCGCTTTCCCCAGGGCACTCGCTGCTGGGCCTGGGATATCAGCGGGGAACCGGGGGCCTCTTGTGATGCGGCTCTCTCTTTTGGAGGCTTGGTTTCCTCCCTCGTGGATCTCCGCTTCAACTGGATCGTCAGTCTTGGCCTTCCCCCGCTACTGCTCACCACTTCTCCTTCAGCTGCTCTGAGGCCCTCGCCAGATTTCCCCCCGCACTGCCGCTCCTGCACCATCGCAGCTGCCTCGGGCCCGGAGGATGCTGCCTTCACGTGGCTCGCAGCCGCTGCCTCTGCTCGTGGGCCTCAGCAGGCCCTGTGTCATCCCGGGCCTTCCTTCCGTGCCATCCATACTGTCTGCCCTCCTTAGGTCAGTTCAGGTCCAGACCCCACCACAACTCGGCATTCTGCAAGGGGCACAGCACAACAAACCTGCCTATGGTCTCTGAACTCTACGGCACCTCCCTTGAAGACTTCACTGTTAGCTGTAACCACCCAGGGTCACCTCACAGCCACCTCTGAACTCAGGCACTATATTTTATTTATTTATTTTTGGGAGCCCCCCTCTATATTTTGCTTGAAGAAATTGCAAATAAAGGGCCTCGGTTACTAAGCAGAGAGACAGAATGGGAGAAAAGCCTTTAGTAAATCAGGCCCAAAGATTGTATTGGTTTTGTGTTTATCCAAGCCTCGTATTCCTACTAAATAGCGGTCAGTCAGGATGATTAGCCCATGCTCCGGGTGCCTGGCAGAGGGGTGAGATTGTGGGAAAGGGAGCGGGTCTTTTTCCCTGGTGCCTTGTTACTCCTCATTGGAGGAGAGCCACACTTCCACCTTTTTCTGAAGGCCACCCCCTCACGCCGTGACATGAGTGGGGATGCTCTTTCTTGCCTGGGGGAGGGCTAGGTCGCGTTAGCCGGCTACATTCCAGCAGAAATAGGCTAAACACAGCTGGCTAGAATTAGGCCTGCAATAGCTACGCCTCTGCTCGACTTGTTAACTTCCTCTGCCTGATCCAATCCCACATGCTTTTTAAGTGGCTAAAGATCAGTAGGAAGTAGCTGCTTGGTGCTGCTAGATTTTCAAATGTGGGGGGGGGGGGGGGGGGCCTAGTAGGCTAACCCACTCTGACAATCTACCCTTAGGGGGTGTCGCTATGAATGTTGTGATGAGCACTGTGCTTTCTGATTAAACAGTTTTGCACATCTGACCTATGAAAGCAGCCCTTTATCTGTCTGAAAAGGGGAAAAGAGGTCGCATGATATATCACCTCGTTTCGGGACACACTGAAAATGGATGACTGTGCACCGTGTTTTAATCTGGGTGGAAACCTTGGTACAAAGGAATGGTTTAGAACTCCCAAGGCTGCAGGGAAATTGAACATAGCCTGGGATTTAACTGTTCTATGTGAATTCTGTGTGCACAGCACATGTTTTGTATGATACTTCTGGTTCACTGCCTCACGGTGACCCTGTGGTTATATTGATTGATTAGCTTAGCTGCACTCCACGGACATGCAACGTTTGATCTAATAAGCCATTAGAGTTGCATTGTGATTGTGATTGATTTGACCCTCCTGAGTCAGCATTACCTGTTTTGCATTTCCTTACTCAGGGTGTAACATCTTTCCTAATTGGTCCCCAGAGACCCCCCCAAGACAGGCTGGGGCGGTTGTTCCTCGGGCAGGAAATTCTTCATTGTTAGGCAAAGGCTACTAGCAAGGCCTGCATCACCCACTTTGTCTGTCTGAGCCCCAAAAGAACGCATTGTCTTTTTACCTACTGAAATCAGCTAGAAACACTCAAGCTCATCAGAGCCGTCACAATCCCGAGAATCTGTACAGTTATTCTTGATTCCATTCCATACGCATAGTAAATGCTATGCGTATTCATTGTTCTGAAATAAATGTCTTGGAAGTTAAGAAGCGAGTCTGCCTGAATTTCTAAAGATGGATCAGGGATTATCTGTCTGTCTAGCAACACAGGAAAGAACAGACATGGTAGAACCAGCGAGCAAACACTTCTATCCAGCTATTGCTTCAAAATTTCATACTTAGATTCATTAGTGTTACTCAGTTGTTCCACAAAAGGAGTTTCACTAGCAGCTACCATTTATTTCAGGTTCTGAAAAACTACTTGTCCAGTTGAACACCAGATCCAAAATTCTTCTCGCATGCTGCCTTTGAAAGACGAGTTCTTATTGATGTGTTCACACATGCAAGCTTATGGGCCCTCCCATGTCGTCTCGGAGAACCTTGATTTTAGCACTGGAAGAACGTCTTGTTTCTTGGCATGCTGCAGAAGAATATTCCGATCGCTGCCCAGCTGATAGTCCTGTTCATACCTGAGGCCCTCCGGACCCTCACAATACGCTGATTGTATTTTGAACTGTGGAAAGGGGAGTTCTGCTGTTTGCATAAACTTTACCACATGGGAGGAGGATTTCGGTCTTACATAAGATAGGAACTCTAGGGGAACTTAAGAAGAAGAAAGAATTGTGGTAAAGTCTGGTGTGAGAGGCAGCTTTAGACCGGCCTGCTCTGTGAAAGCGATGGGAGAGGAAGGAACGAGAGCCTTCTTGCTCCCTAAGAAGGAGAAAGAAGAATCCTACTAGTCCAGTGACCCATTGAAGTACATTTGGTCACCAAGAAACAAAGCGATCACACTTCAAGGAGTTTCTGCCATCCTAAACTAAGGAGAGTCATCCTGAGAGGCTGCAGAGATAGAAGGTACAGAGAAAAACTTCATGGAAGTTAGGAACAGATCAAAAACAAAACCCAATTCGCTCAAAAGACAAAACTCGTTCTTCTCTGCTCGCCAGGTCCACGAGGGCTACTGTCTTTTTTCTTCCCAAGGTTCTGGATCCTACTGGGGTCCACCAAAAAACACACTCCTGCTGCTCCAGAACCAAAACTACAACCAACCATACATTGCACATTCTCAGTCCAGGTTATCTAGGGGGAATCTGGCCAATCCCAGCACCCAAGGCGAGGAAAAATCTTAGGGATAGCCCAAAAAGTACCAAACACCTCGCCCTAGAAATGGAAAAGGGTAAAACATTAGTGGTAAGGGAACAAAGTATCCCTTACAGATGTAAAAAAGTGCCTCGCTCACAGCTTGAAACAATCATGAGAGGCCATTTATGACATTGTTATGAACATGACTATTCTGAGGTACTGCAGCAAAAGACATTTCTATAAATATTGTAATTAGCACTGGCCCTTTGAAGCAGGGTATGTATGATTTTCTTCCTATAATGCAAAGATGCCCTTAAACATCTTTCGGCTGGTGGGCTATTCAAGTCCTTCCCTCAGACTGGCCAGTGGATTTCAGGTTGTCATGTCAGGTTTCCAGTAATTAAATGGAAGTCTGAAGCATTTTGTCACTTGAGGTTGCAAAACAGATTCCTTTCAGCAACAACGCCTAGTTGGTGGAATAGTCTTCCTTTGAAGTTGAGGCAGGAAAAGGATCTTTTGAGATTCTGGAAACAACTAAAGATGTGATTAATATCATCAGCTTTTAGTACCTAATCCAGTATATATGGAAGGGACCGTTGGCATTTAAGAAGAGCAGTTGTTTTGTATTTTGCTTATTTTTGATGTTTTGAAACGTTTTGTTTTGGTTATTTTTATGTGGTACATCACTTAGAGAGATTGTTAGCAGTGATTAATAAATGTTTTTAAATAAATAAGTCTGTGGAGATCTTCCAGTCTCAATGCTGTCATTATACCGAATGAAAGAACCAGGTCAGGAAAGTGATGAGAATCATTCTGTGCATGCCAAGGGATGCCTCTGACTTTTGCACTCAAGCAATAGAAAAGAAGATAAGGGAAAAAAATCTGTTCTCTTCATCCAGTCAGAGTAGTCCAAACCAATGGGTTATGCATGCCAACCAGCAGATGGAGACAGAGATCAACAGGCTCACTGATATAGAGAAGAAGTGATAATTATAATTTAAAAACTCACTGGTGTACAATTTCCTAATATTTTACTATTTTTCATTTTTCTCTAAATTTACTATAAAATGATCTAAAAATGCCTCATTACTCTACAGATCCAAATAGGATATCTCTAATACAGATAGCACATGGAAGGCTTTTTTTCTTTTCCTTCTTAGTGCTTATAGTGTATATGATTCACTGCCCTCACTGGAAAAGACCATTACTAATAGAGACTCTGTATTTATTATTTCATTTCATTTTCTTAAATTTCTTTTCTTTTAAATTATCTTACACATACTCCCAAAATATCCTTTTAAATAAGGCAACAATATTTTTATGTTGGATGCTGATCAACAATCCACTCTATATTTATATGTAGCTGAATCTGAATAATGAGAACATAAGTGTTGCAGAGCGCACCCTCAGGCCTGGTTAGGAACTCAGAGGCATGGTCCCATCACGGCTTCCCTGCTGTATGAGGACCTCGGCAGCAGCTCCAGCCGTGAAGAAGGAGCACGTCGGGGCTCGGCCTTCCTGTGCAGGGCAGGAGACGGCTGCGGCCTCTGGGCCATGGAGGACGGCATCAGCAGCGGTCTGCCGCGTACGAGGCAGCAGAAAGGTAGGGGGATTGCCCGCACCCGTCGCGGGTAGGCCCACAACAAAAAGAACATAAAACTTGCATACTGGGTCAGACCAAAGGTCCATCAAGCCCACTATCCTGTTTCCAACAATGGCCAAGCCAGGTCACAAGTACCTGGCAGAATCCCAAGGAGTAGATAGATGCCATGCTGCATATCCCAAGAATAAGCAGTGGATTTCTGCAACTCTATCTTAATAATAGCCAATTGGCTTTTCCTCCAGGAACTTGTCCAACCCTTTTTTAAATGCAGCTAAAAGTAGCTTTCACCAAATCCTCTGGCAATGAATTCCAGAGCTTAAAAAAATATTATCTCTTATTAGCTTTAAATGTATTACCTAGTAACTCCATTATGTATCCCCTGCTGTTTGTAATTTTCAAAAGAGTAAACGATTAAAGTTTACTCACTCCATTCCACTCATTATTTTATAGACTTCCATCATATCTCACCTCAGCCGTCTCTTTTCCAAGCTGAAGAGTCCTAACTCCTTTAGCCTTTCTTCATAGATAAATTGTTCCATCCCCTTTATCATTTTGGTCGCCCTTCTCTGTACCTTTTCTAAATCTGCTATATCCTTTTTGAGATGTGATCAGAACTGCATTCAGTACTCAAGATGAGGTCGCATCGTGGAGCGATACAGAAGCATTATGATATTCTCTGTTTTATCTATTTATTTATTTAAAATATGTATTACCCACACTTCCTACATTCAGAGTGGGGTACAAAAAATATGCATAATAAAATTACAAAAAGATACTTAAAAGGCAATAAAACAATGCTTTAAATCAAATGAAAACAAACAGTACTCAAATAGAATATGCTTTTTGAAATAGGTAAGTCTTGAGGGCTTTACGGAAGAGCTAGATAGGGTTCTGCTATTACTCTTGTCTCTTTTGGGAGGGAATTCCATAAAAGAGGATCAGCAAGAGAAAAGCCCTTTCTTTGATTTCTTCTAGATGGACTGTCCAGGAAGAAGGAATATCTAAAAGGCATTGACTGGAGGAATGCAGGGTTCTGACCCGAGTATGAATCTTTAATGTTGCTGCAATCCACGGAGAAGAAAAATTTATATAAAAGGAGTATGACTAGAAGTGATGTGATTCAACCGAACCTTTCGGTTCGGCCTTTGTTATCGGCCCGCTGCGGGAAATTTCGTTTCCCGTGGTTCAGGCCGATTTTATTTCATCTACCCCTCCCCGAAACGAAGCCCAAAACCCGCCCCAAATTACAACAAATTAATCAAAATGGCGCCAATGGCCCTTTGCCCTTATCATGTGACGGGTTATCGGTGACATTGGCCGGCCTCTGTCCATGGTAGGAGAAATGGATGGCCAGCGCCATCTTAAAAAATGGCGCGGGCCATCCATTGCAATAATAGTTACATTTATGTGTGCATCTCGTTTTGAAAATTACCCCCATGTCTCTCTGCTATGGTATTGTCATCCCTAAGTGCCCCTTTTATCCCTTTTAATGGTCCAACTAATTCCCTTGCAGCCTTTTTGCCTCAAATGTATCTGAAAAAGTTTTTATTGTGAGTTTTTATTTCTATGGCAAGCTTCTTTTCAAATTTTCTCTTTGCTTTCCTTATCAATGCTTTGCATCTGACTTGCCAGTGCCTATACTGTTTCCTGTTTTCTTCACTCAGATCCCTTTTCCATTTGTTGAAAGATATTCTTTTAGATATTATAGTATCTTTCACCTCTCTCAGTACTTATCTGTATATTGCTGACATGGCCATGTTATGCTCTCAAAAAAGCTGCTTCAGGGCATACCTCACTTCAGATCAAGCATTTCCCCAGCATCTGACAGCATTTCAGCAGCCAGAAATGGAAGAAAATAAAATTAAACAATATATACAGAGATTCTCGAGCAGCATCCTGCTCTAATCCAGAATAGCTTGGGTACATCTCATTGGTATGGACTGGTCTGACTGGATGAAAAGGAAGGTGATGTTACTTCTTACCTGATAAAGTCAGACAAAGTCTGTGACCCTCCCTATGCTGCTGATTTTGCTTTTGCTGTCTTCTTGTTTGTAGATTTTGTAGAAACTGTTCCTGGGAGTTACTTTCATGGGATTGGCAACCTTGTGGAGGGTATTTCCTTCACCCTTGGGGTAAGAATGCTTTCACTTTCTGTTCTCAGTGTTGTCTATGTTTCTACTTCCTTATTTATATGGGTTAAAAAAAGATATTTATTTGTATTTTATATTTGCAATTATGTATTAAAGTTGTCCACAGTTAACTTGTTACAGAAATACTTGCAGGCTGGTGTCAGCATAGATGCTTATAAAGAGTAGAGATGTGCATTCCTTTTTGCCGAATTGGACAATTTCAATGAAATTGTCCAATTCGGCATGAATCGGAGGACCCGAAAAATGATTGGGCTTTCCCCGAAATTTTGGGGAAAAACTTTTTTTGGGTTAGCGCAGGAGGGAGGGGTACATTTATTTAAAAAAAAAAACTCAAACCCACCCCAACCCTTCAAATTTACTTAATTACAACCCCCCCACCATCCCGATGCCCCCCCCCCCAAGACTTACTGAAAGCCATGGTGGTCCAGCGGGGGTCCTGGGAGTATCTTCCATTCTCGGGCTATTGAGCCTGCCAGAAATCAAAATGGTGCCAGTGGCCCTTTGCACTTACCATCTGACCGGGGCCATTGGTCAGCCCCTGTGACATGGTAGGAGCAATGGACGGCTGGCGCCATCTTAGAAAATGGTAGGAAAGGAAATTATCAGGTAAGAAGTAATTTAGCCACAAATACCCAGTAGTTCTGCAGGTCACAGTCAGGAGCTTAAAAGCCAAAAGGAAATTAAGGATAATTGCAAGGCATGTCTGGAAAATGTGAATTTCAGAAGACTGGTCTAATTTCCAATATCTAGCTGATGACTCAGTGTCACCCTCTCCACCTCTCCAGCAACTGCAGTTCAGGAGGGGTAAATGTTATGGAAAAAAGTTGACACAGGGAGAATTGAAACTTGAAGGCAAGAAGGTGACTGCCAGGGTGAAATAAGACCTCTGGGAAGACACAAGCAGTGCATTTAAATAGCTGTTAAAAATAAAACGCCCATAAAAAAATCGTTCTGAAACGATATTCGTAATGGAGAAGCAGTACAATTGTAAAAGTGGAGCTATTTCAAAAGGAAGATTTTCTTTAGGCGTGTAAGTGACGTTACAGTGATGAGGCACAGGTAGCATCATAGAAACATAGAAATGATGGCAGAAGAAGACCAAACGTCCCATCTAGTCTGCCCAGCAAGCTACGCACTTTATCCATTTTTATTTCCCTTTTTCTCTCTCCCACCTGTTACTATTGGCTTCCAGTACCCTCCAGCCCTAATTCCCCTCAAGCCCACCACCAATGTAGAGAGCAGCTCTGTATCTGCATCCAAGTGAACGTCCAGCTCAATTAGGGGTAGCAACCGCTGTAACAAGCAGGCCACACCCTTACCTCATACTCTTACCCACCCCTGTTTTTATTTTTTTGTTTGTTTTTTTGGTTTTTTTTGGAGATGGCAGCCCTCCATCCTTCCGCTCTGTGAAGGTGGAACACCAACTGCTGGCCACTGGCATCCCGCTCCGTGAATGCCTCTGTGGCTACTGCCGCTCCGTGCAGTGTTTGAATGCAAGTCCCATCGGGACAGCTTATTTTTCAAAAGGAAACTCCCCGCAGAGATTGCTTTGAAAATTCGGGGGCCAGTGAGAACCATACCAGAGGTACCCATATAGCAGGCACAGCGTCCACGCAGCACAAAGCAGGCGTGGGGAGCTCATTTCCTCCCCTGACCTCTCCTTTCTCCCGCCCCCTTCTCCCCTCGCACTTTTGGCCATTGTGGGGGTGGGGTGGGGGGTGCAGTTCTCAGCCCGGGGAGTTTATTTACCTTCATTTAAATGGCAAATTCCTTTGAAACCTGGCCTCATAATGCTTATCCTTCAGAACACGAACAAGGTTCTCAAATCACAATCAGGATTGCAGCTATTAACCATAAAATAAAAAAAAAATGTTCAGTGTTTTTTGAAGAAGCATTTGGGTGAAGCAGCATGATTTTTAATGTACTGATGTAAATGTATTGATTTTATGTATGTGTATTGATTTTATGTTAATGCATTGTGTATTATATTGTATAATGCTGATTTTATGATTGTTTTATTGTAATCCGTGCAGAGCAGATTCTAGGAAATAGCGGAATAGGAGAACTTTGAATTAAAATAAATAAATATTACAAGGAGCACAATCAAACATCAGCGGGATGTGTGACCCGAGTGACTCAAGAAAGGAGACAAAAAAAACTAAAGAAAGCTGGTGGGAGTTGGTAGGGAATTGTCTGTCCTAATTTCCTGTTTGGTGCCTGAGCTTTGGAGCCCTGAAATAAGGAAAGGGAGGGCCGAGGATTTTATCATCTGACCTCCCTGCAAGTCCCAGCGGGGCACCCTTGGACAGGTTTGCAGGAATGTGCTTGACAAAACATCTTCTCCCCCCCCCCACCCCCCTCCCTTAACTTCCCCTACCGAGGAGTTTAAACGGGGCAGGAGTAATCCCCGGTCGACCCTGCAGCTGGGGCCACACAGAGCAGAGGAGCTGGACAGCGGTGTCATCCAAGTCTCCAGCGGAGAGGGGAGGAGAAAGAGAACAGACGTAGGAGAGCTGGGGGCTGAGTCGGGTAGGCCTTCAGAATGAGAAGGGCTGGAAGAGGATAATATCGGCGCACTGCATGCTCAGCGAGCCGCCCGGCGGGTATCTTTACGCAGACCTTCAGTGGCACTTAACAAGATGACCGTGACGTCCCTAAACGTATCTGAATAACATGGAATATCAGCGCTGCCTGGATATGTTTTTAGCCACGCCCATGAAACACTCAGGCGTTAGCTGGCTAAATGAATATTTGGGGCGTTCCAGGGGTGTAACTGGGAGGAGTTGAGTTAGCTGGCTAAGTTAACTGGCTTAATTCTAATATTCAGAGTTAGCTGGAAAGGGACGGTAGCTTTCAGAGTGGCGTGAGGGCCCACACGTGTGCGTGTTTGCTGGCCCACGCCCAGGGACGTGGCTGTATAATAACATACGTGTGTATATGCACACGTGCACTCAATTTTAAGTGGGCGTGCACCTGTGCGTGCAAATGCCGCTTCTATTTCATAAGTGGGGAGATTTTAAAAGGCACGCGCGCCAAAGCCATTGCCAGTTTTCCCAATTCGCCCAGTTAAGGGATAGGATTTCCAATGCCCCCCCCCCCCCCCCAGTTTAATAGCTTCCCTTTCCCCCTGTAAGCCCCAACCTTTCAAACCCCGGTGATCTGCCTAGATTTTTTTTTTTTGCTTTGCCGTTACGTCATCCGTGGCAGAAGGAAAGTTATGCGGCAGCGGGACGCCGGCGTGCGCCAGTGCGCGTTATTTGTGCCCTAATTTCATGTTAAATTTCCAGAATGCCCATGCCCATTCCCCGCCCCCTTTTTGGGAAACTTGTGTGTGTGCAGCGGCATGCGCGCAATGTATCCAGGCAGCTTCTAATATCTGCTGGGTGCGCGCGCCTCCCGTAATCCGCACGCGCGTTGAGCTTTTAAAATTTACCTTTAAGTCTGGTTGGGCCGAAGAGCTGGCTAAAGTTAGCCGGTTAACGTTAGCCGGCTGCGCTGTGGAATATCCCTCCAAATGTAGCCGGATACTATCTGGAGAGTGACGGAACACGGAACCTCCAGACTGCCAATCCTTTAATACCCCAAAACCAGGAGCCTTACCTGTAGAACATTTACAATAAGAAAAACCTCTCTCACCTTCAGTTCAAAGCTTACTTAACCCGCTTTCTCTGTCTCACCCTCACAGATCTTACTGAAGAGGACGCCCTTTTATTTCTGACCCTGAGGTCAGCTTCTCCCTGATAACAAGGAATAAGAGACTCTCTGTTAAGTTTCCCTTGATACAGATTAAGGTCTTTTTTTTTTTCCCCTTTCCCAGATGTCTTGGGAGTAATTTTTTTTTTTTTTTTAAATAACAGGTTCTGATTTTCCTGGCTGGGGCTGATTTTGTTGATTCGCTGGGGTGATGGTGGGAGGGAAGGGGAGGTGAAGCAGGGTAAGTGCCCTGGTTCTCGGTGTGTGTCTTAACGCCAGCCGCGTTCTTCGCTGGTAGCAACAGTTATGGAGCTTTCTGACAGATGCCGTCGATATATTTGGAAATAAATACATGTCATGTATTGATGAAAGTAGAGTTTACCTTCATACGATAGGACCCCCGAGGGGTTCTACTATCGTGTCTATGAGCCAGCAATTGGCTTCTAATCATTAGGTAACTCTACGAAATGGTTTAAATTTTGTTATAGTCCACGAATATTGCACTTATCTCCTGTTGACTCAGTCTGTCTCGAGCTGCCCGACACCACGGTGTTTCGGAGCGGAGGCTCCTTCTTCAAGGGCGGGACGTTGTAGCGAGAGACTGCTAAGGCTCTGTGGAATGCTGTATAACATAAAAAACATACCATTACATCCATCCTGAATATTAGTGACTTCTGAATGTCACTGAATGCGGTCACTATGCATCCGGGCTGATACATAATTGCTATCGCGGCAATATCAATGAAGTGGACTGGACGTTAGTTGTGCGGTCAAGAATGCTCCGCTGAAAAGAATGTATACGAAGAATACTTAATAGTCCTTTTCATTATTAGAAGCGGTGCTTCCTCCGGTTTAAAGTAAACGGTACTTACTGAGTTTTTGACGGCTGGTTCTTAAGCGACTCCTTTTACTAACGCGGGAAACGGCTCTATAATCGCCATTTTTAAAGGGGTTCTGACAAGGCACTTCGTGACGTGGGAGGGCTGTCTTAATGACGTAGGGGTGATGCGAGCGTGGTTGAAAGGCTGTACTGATGACGTATCGATGGTGTGGGTTACTTTGCTTTCAAATTTCAGATCATCGTGAACCACTCTATTTTGTCATTCAGTCCGTCTGGTTCCAAGGAGTTGAGACGATAGATCCATTCATTTTCTTTTCTATTAAGGATATTGTCTCTATCACCACCTCTCCACGCGGATCGAACATGCTCCAATACTGTCCATGTTAAATCTCCAAATGTATGTCCTAGATCGATGCAATGCTGCACCGTGGGAGCTTTGACGTCCTTATTGTTAATGCGGCATTTGTGCTCCGTGAGCCTGATCCTAATTTTCCTTGTTGTTCTTCCTATATAGATCTTGGGACAGGGGCACTGCAGTGCATAGATGACATAATCAGTGTTGCAGTCCACATCACTGTTTAATTTAACTGCCTGTCCTGTACTGGGATGATGCCAAATAGTGCCGAGATGCGCTTGTGGGCAAAAAATACATTTGCCACAGATAGTTTGTCCAATGGTAACTGGTTTCACTGGTTCCGGTAGTGCTGCCTTGATCACATACTGTCGTATATTACGACCTCTTGAATATGAAAACATGGGTGAATTATTGAATTCTGGATAAGGACTGAGAACATGCCAGTATTTTATAAGTACATTCCTTATTTGCGTGGTAAGTTGTGTGTGTGGAAGTACACAGATTAAATCTGGGACGTCTGGTTTATTCTTGTATTGGAGAAGAGTTTCCCTATCTGAAAATGTGGCTCGTTTATACGCATGTTTAATAACCTGTTTAGGATAGCCTCTAACTGTGAACCGTGTAGTCAAAGCCTGAGCCTGTTTGTGAAACTCTTCTTGTTCTGAGCATAATCTTCGCATCCTAAAGAACTGTCCTACTGGTAAACCCTCCTTGAATCTTCTGGGGTGGTGACTGTCGAAACGTAATAAATTGTTTCTGTCCGTGGGTTTTCTATATAGAGTGGTCTGCAGAGTTGATCCATTCTTGATAATGTTAATATCCAAATAAGATATCGAACTGTTGTGATATGTAATTGTAAATTTCAAATTGGGATGAGCTTGATTCAACCACTGATGGAATTGAAGTAAAAGTGCTTCTGTTTCTGTCCACACAAAGAATATGTCGTCTATATATCTTGTCCATTGTTTGACATAACTGAAATACCTTGAGGGATACACCATGGCCTCTTCAAATTGTGCAACAAAAAGATTTGCCAAATCTGGGGCCACCGGGGACCCCATGGCAACCCCATGTATCTGCAAGAAATACTGCTTTTCAAATGCAAAGTAATTGTGACAAAGTATGATTTCTGATAATTTGTACAAAAATCGTGACGGTATTCTGTGCGGTCGCGTCCTTCTTGATAAAACTTCCTTGATGAGGATTAAAGCTTCTGTCTGGGGTATGTTTGTGTAAAGAGCCTCTATGTCCAGGGTAACCAGAAAACTGTCTTCTGGAACTGTTTGTAATTGTGCCAATTTACGCAACATATCCGAAGTATCTTGTATATATGATTTCGCTGTTGGAACCTCCGATCTCAAAAAGTGGTCTACAAATTACCATTGGACAAACTATCTGTGGCAAATGTATTTTTTGCCCACAAGCGCATCTCGGCACTATTTGGCATCATCCCAGTACAGGACAGGCAGTTAAATTAAACAGTGATGTGGACTGCAACACTGATTATGTCATCTATGCACTGCAGTGCCCCTGTCCCAAGATCTATATAGGAAGAACAACAAGGAAAATTAGGATCAGGCTCACGGAGCACAAATGCCGCATTAACAATAAGGACGTCAAAGCTCCCACGGTGCAGCATTGCATCGATCTAGGACATACATTTGGAGATTTAACATGGACAGTATTGGAGCATGTTCGATCCGCGTGGAGAGGTGGTGATAGAGACAATATCCTTAATAGAAAAGAAAATGAATGGATCTATCGTCTCAACTCCTTGGAACCAGACGGACTGAATGACAAAATAGAGTGGTTCACGATGATCTGAAATTTGAAAGCAAAGTAACCCACACCATCGATACGTCATCAGTACAGCCTTTCAACCACGCTCGCATCACCCCTACGTCATTAAGACAGCCCTCCCACGTCACGAAGTGCCTTGTCAGAACCCCTTTAAAAATGGCGATTATAGAGCCGTTTCCCGCGTTAGTAAAAGGAGTCGCTTAAGAACCAGCCGTCAAAAACTCAGTAAGTACCGTTTACTTTAAACCGGAGGAGGAAGCACCGCTTCTAATAATGAAAAGGACTATTAAGTATTCTTCGTATACATTCTTTTCAGCGGAGCATTCTTGACCGCACAACTAACGTCCAGTCCACTTCATTGATATTGCCGCGATAGCAAGTATGTATCAGCCCGGATGCATAGTGACCGCATTCAGTGACATTCAGAAGTCACTAATATTCAGGATGGATGTAATGGTATGTTTTTTATGTTATACAGCATTCCACAGAGCCTTAGCAGTCTCTCGCTACAACGTCCCGCCCTTGAAGAAGGAGCCTCCGCTCCGAAACACCGTGGTGTCGGGCAGCTCGAGACAGACTGAGTCAACAGGAGATAAGTGCAATATTCGTGGACTATAACAAATTTAAACCATTTCGTAGAGTTACCTAATGATTAGAAGCCAATTGCTGGCTCATAGACACGATAGTAGAACCCCTCGGGGGTCCTATCGTATGAAGGTAAACTCTACTTTCATCAATACATGACATGTATTTATTTTCTGTATATATTATCATGTTATGAGATATTGGGTCTATATTCTAGTGCAGTCGATATATTTGGAGCAGCGCTAGGGAGCCTGTTTATCGGTGACCGGCTTTTCTTTATGTTAGCCTTTTTATTTATCATTTCCACAATAAAATTCAGATAACGATATATATAGAATCCGGCCCGGGCAATGAATTACAAAGCAAAACAGAACGAAAGCCAAATGGGCCACGCACACTCGAGCAAGAAAGAAAATAATTCGTGTCAGCCTAGGAGGTCCACAGATAAACGAAGGAAACTAAATGAGATAAAAAAAAAAAAAAGAAAGCATAGGAACTGTATCAATAATAAATATAGCAAAAGCTTCAGACCCACCAAAAAGATTAAAGATTCTTAGAAGAAAAGGAAGCCATCCGTGGCTATCAACAAATGTCTTACCAGAAGTAAAAGAAAATCAGAATCCTTCAACCTCCCAGGACGTGAGCTTGACTTACAAGTGGCCGAACGTCGATCCAGGCGCTCTTGTTCAAAGGAAATATATTTCACTCCTTTATAGACTGTGTGGCATTTATCAAGGTGACACGAGGATAAAAGAAGCTCCCAGATTAATCACATCCAACCCCCTTTTGAAGACATGTTTTTCTATCTGCTCTGCCTTGCCTGTGAGCATCTGAACATGGAGAGTGATGAATGTTTTTTTCTCTCTCTGTGAAAATTAAGTTTTAAGAACCAACTGTGTATCGGTCTGAATTGCAAACTCAACCCCAAGGATAGCTTTCTCAAGGTGGTACTACCGAGAGGGTCTGAGAACCGGGTTTACCGCCGAGGCCCAAGCAAACTCCCTACAGTCTCGCTGGGTTTTTTTTTTCCTCCAGATGGCGGGAGGCAATTACTTCCAGACCCAAAGGGACCGGTAGTGCACTCGCTCAAGCAGAAGATCTGCACACCTTGGAGTGTTGTTCCAACAAATAAAAGCAGTACTGAAGCAAGAAGAAAAATGATGCAAGACAGCACAAACCTTCCACAATTACAGTAAACTCAAGTTTAAAAAAAACAAACAGAAATCACGGCCAAGAGCTGCATGTGTACCCCAGCCACGTGGATTTAAAAGAGCCTTCTAGGCCATGTGAGCCCCTCTTCTGCACCCCTCCCCCGTGTATCTTATAAAATCTGGGGTCGGCACGCGCAGGGGGGAGCACATTTGTGCAACCTGCGCGCGCCGAGCCCAGCGTGCATTGCCCGCGCATTGAACTTCCTTCGCCCTCCCCCCACCTTCCCCTCCCTTCCCCTACCTAACCCACCCCCCTGGCCCTAACTAAACCCCCCCCCCCCACCTTTGTCGGCAAAGTTTCGCCTGCTTCCAGCAGGCGAAACTTCGCGCACACCGGGCCGGCTGCCCCGCTCCGTGTTCCAGTCCGGGGGCTGGTCCGGAGGCCGCGGCCATGCCCCTAGAACTCCCCGGGCCGAAACCATGCCCGCCCCCGGGCCGAAACCACGCCCACGGCGCCACCCCCGAAATTCCGCGTCACTCGCGACACGCCCCCGAAACGCTGCGTCATTCCCGGCACGCCCACGACACGCCCCCGACACGGCCCTCCATGCAAGCCTCGGGGCTTACGCGCGTCCCGGGGCTTGTGCGCGCCGCCGAGCCTATGCAAAATAGGCTCGGCGCGCGCAGGGGGGGTTTGGGGTAGGTTTTCGGGGGGTACACGCGTATCCCTTTGAAAATCTACCCCCCTGTGCGCACTGCCCATTCCCTCCGAGGCCGCTTCGAAATCGGAGCGGCCTCGGAGGGAACTTTCCTTCCGCCTCCCCCCACCTTCCCCTCCCTTCCCCTACCTAACCCACCCCCCAGCCCTATCTAAACCCCCCCCCCCCCCACCACCTTTATCGCCAAAGCTTCGCTTGCCCGTGAATGTCGGGCCGGCACGCGCTGAGCAGATTTTAATAGGTGTCCGTATACGTGCATATCTCCCACTATTCACTACTTATCCAGCTAAATAGTGATTTATCGAGGGATATTCTTCAATATAGCCATGCTGCTGAACATCCCATCTAAAATGTGAATTTTAAAAGCCCGGTGTGTGCGAATAAGTTGGGCTCATGCACACTGAGTGGATTTTTTTTTTAAATTTTTTTAAAAACTTTTATTTTTTTATATTCTGCTTTTTGGAACTTCAAAGTAGATTGCCTTCAGGTTCTGTAGCTATTTTAAAAGCCAGTAACAAACGTGCACATCTCCTGCAGTGCGCACATCTAGAAAGTTTTTAAAGCGGGGCGTGGGCCAGAGATGTGCGCGTAAATCCTTGCACGATCCAGCGCGCGCCGAGGACCCCCTGCCGTGTAACTTTACTTCTGCTGTGGATGACGTGCGAGTTAAAAATGAAAGAAAAATAGGTAGATCTGCGGGGTTTCAAGGGTCGGGGGCTAACTGGGGACAGTGAAGGTTATCAAACCACGAGGGGCTGGAGAACCTCTCTCTTAACTGGGCAAACTGGATACGAACTGGTAAAACTGGGAATGGCACGGCGCACGCCCCTTTTAAGATCCCCTGATTTACTCGGTAGAAGCGGGATTTGCGCGCCCATGGGCACGCCCACTTAAAATCTGGCACGCAATTGTTGGCGTCCCTGTTAGCCGGATAACTGAATCCAGCTAACTTAGATAAACGGATATTTTTGGAATATCTACCCCTATGTTTTCAACTATTTGTGGCATCTTGGTTATTCAGAGAATTTTTGAACATTTCGAAATAAATGAAGCAGATTATATTGCAAGAAGCCTTGAAGCATCTGCACAAATGGATGTGAGATAAAAAAAAAAAACAACAGGGAATGTTTGATTAAAAAAAGGATTTCTTTCCTGTGATGGCAGCTTTAAACACAAAAATTAAAGCAGGAGCACAAACAATGCGGGCCAGATTTTAAAAGGGTCGCGTAACTGGGTCTACGCGCGCCTGGCCTATTTTAAAAAGGCCCGGCGACACGTGTAAAGCCCCGGGACACGTGTAAGTCCCGGGGCTTTAGAAAAGGGGCGGTCCGGGGGTGGGGGCGGGGACAGAGGCCTCCAACAGAGCAGCCCATAAAGTATAAAGTCAACCTAGGTAGCAACAGAAAGGAAAGTTATTTTTTAAGTATTTTTTTTATGCATATAAAAAAGACCTTTAAGAATAATGCTCAGAAAAATCAACGGGAGAACAGAAAAAACAAAGCTCCCGAGTAAGAAAGCCAGCGGATAAACCTTCTTCCACTATTGTCTCACCTGAGTGGGATCTTCTGATAATGAATGATAATAAGTCGGTGGACCCCAGTGAGGCACATCTGAGGGTCCAGCAGCACCATTTTGCAACCTTGAAGACATATTTTTGGTGCAGAAGTCAGAAGTCTGGAATTTTGTGGTTGCTATCTGAGGTTTTTCCCTTTCTATATCGTCTTTCTTTATAAAATCACAAGGGCTTTTTTCAGTGGTGATGTGCATGCAGTAGTAGTGTAATAAAGTGACTGATATATTAAGTGTGTGCAGTATTTTGGTTGTATTTTTTATTTATTTATCTAAACTAAATATATAAATGGGAAAAAGAAAATAAAAAAGTAAAAAAGAAAATAAATATAAATTTGTACCAGTGTTTTTTGATAGGGATGTGAATCGTTTTTTGATGATTTAAAACAATTGTCAGATATATTTTAAATCGTCAAAAATCGTTAGAGCCGCGATACAATAGCAATTCCCCCCATTTATCGTCAAAAAATCGTAAATCGGGGGGGGGGGGGGGAGGGCGGGAAAACTGGCACACCAAAACAAAACCCACCCGACCCTTTAAAACAAATCCCCCACCCACCCGAACCCCCCCCCCCCCCAAATGTTTTAAATTACCTGGGGTCCAGTGGGGGAGTCCCGGCGTGATCTCCTGCTCTCGGGCCATGGCTGCGTTAATAGAAATGGCGCCGGTGGCCCTTCAGAAGTCGCACTTGCACACGTAAGGCAGCAGCTACGTAAGAATGCGCTGTTTTAAAAACTGCTACATCCACGAGTATTCAGGGTCCATGGGTAAAACTTCTGCGGATAAAAAAAGGGATATTCCGGGACATTCTGGGGGGGGAGGGGTGGGGGGTGCCAACGTTTTCGCGAGTAAGTTGCTGTTTTACCGCCTACCAAAGTGACACGTGCAAGCCTTTTACTTGTGAATATTTACACCTGGTCATTATCTCAAAAGTGAAAAAATGACCGGGGGGGGGGGGGAGGTCTGAGTGAAATGAGGAAACTTCAGGCTGAAGAGCCAGGGGGATCTTCATGAGCTGCAGATAATACATGTAAAACCTATCCTTTTAAACTTTAATAAACAAATATGTGGGCTTATCATTTGCACACACTTATCTGGCTAAATTCTGAGTTATCCGGCTAAGGAGCTCCTTTGTTGCTATTTACGCAGACAGAGTTGAACACATCCACCAGGTAAGTAACGGCGCTTATCTACCTGTATTCTGATTTACTGGCTAGGTGAGACAGCCGGATACGTTTAAAAAAAGAAGTGCTACTTAGCCAGATAAGTCTGAGAATGCTGCTTATCTGGTAATGTCAGACAGGTGGATCTCTAACAGCTCTACGTATCCGGCTATCAGATGCAGCGCTCTTCATTCCCCGAACCAAACATTCTTTCATCTAGCAGCGGGTTTTAATGACCCTTCTAATGTTTCTAAAGCTTCCATCTTCTTTCTATGACATAGCTTGCTTGAACCAACAGTTTGTATTTTAGGAAAACTTAAGTCTGACATTTCTGTTATTGATTCAGTTTTGGGGTTTTTTTTGGTCTGGTAGTTTCTCCTTTTTGTTCTAGGTCAGTCAGAACCAGCGCTGGGATCCTGGCAAACATGAGTCTTCACTCACAGCTACCCTAGGATTTTCCCCTATTTTAATAGGACTCTCCCCCCCTCCACTAGTCCTAGTCAGGTCACTGCAGCAACGGAGCTGAGGCCAGGAGCCATGTACCAGAGCTCCTTCCAGAACTCTCTATCATGGGATCTAAATCCAGCCACCAGGTGTCACCCTTAACAATGATGACAACAACACCCTGCCCGTCACTTCCTCTGGGGGCTGTGAGCGCTGCTGCCTCTGTAGCCTCCCCAGCCCCTGCTGACCCGATCCAGGAATCGAGCTGGGGGGGCCACCATGTCATTCAGTTTTCTACATTTTCAGGCTGTCTTTCCTCAACTTATCAAGCACTCCTTGACAATGAATCATTTCCTCTTGGTCCCAGACAGCATTTCAGATTTGTAGGTAGCAGGTAGGGACGTACATTCATTGAAAATGATTCTGCATTCCAAAATGAATAAAGCCATTTCCATTTCATTTTTTAAAATCCAAAACAAATAGAAAATGTTTCCAAAACATCCCAAACATTTTTGTTGGGGTTTTTTTTTTGTTTGTTTGTTTCGGCAAAGGGTTGTCACCATTATATTCTCTAGGCATGGAATTCATGTATTTATTTGGATTTATAATTTGCTTAATTACAGGAGCACCCTAAGCACAGCAAAGACCTATTGCCATGACATTTCTTCTGGAAGTTGCCTCACACCACCAAAAGCCACCAGCGGAAGAAAACCCGCAGAGCCTTCGGCCACAGAGGAAAATACGGAAGAGCCAGCAGGCTTTCCAGTGCCCTGGGAAGGAAGTGACGACATCCCCTCCATGCCACCCCCCACTTCTGAGAAGTCTTCTCAATAGCAAACTCTTCTGCTGGCAGTTATCTCCGTGAGGATGTGTCCCAGGTTTCCCAGGACAGCGCCTAGCTGTGGGTGCCCCAGAGTCTTGGCATCAATGCTGTGTAAACCTGTGATGGCCTTCAACGGTGGATACTCGACCTGAGAGGTGAGAGCATTGGGCTTATGCAGAATTTCACCAGGTATTACCGTAGGGCTCCCGCTGAGATCCCTTATGAAGGTATGGCCTTGAAGAAGGCTCTAGGCTAACTGGCTTCCTATGCCAAACCTGAAATTGGTATCTCCTCTTCCCCGCCCCCTCTTGTTGGCAGCGCTGGCAGAGTATGTTCTCCTTCAGGAGTGGCAGTGGATCCAGCAGAGGACACCCATCCCTTCCCCAGTCTCACCCCTCACCCTCTGCCCAGCGCCAGTATCCCCCTGCCCACCGTGCCCAGCACCTCCCCCTAGCATCATCTTCTCTCTTTTCCCCCCTCCTTTACCATCCGCCAGCATCCCCCTCTTTTTCTCACCTCCCTGCCTCCTCCCTGCACGCTGATCCTTCTCCCCACCACCCCAGACAGGAGCCTCCTTCCTCCTGCCCAGTGTTCCCGATTGAAGCGGTAACCCCCTGAGCAGGGAACCCTGCACAGGTCGTGCACCTGAAAAGCTGCCCCCCGCGTGAATTCCGAGAAGGGGACAGGAACAGACCAGCACCCCCACGTGAGGTGGCTGCAATGGGTTTTGCCTCTGGCTATACAAGACGGAAACCTCTAGAGGAGTTCTGGACTTTCTGGTCCTTTTCACTTCCTTTTCTCTTGGAAACTCTTAAGCCACAGTCAGTGCTACAAGGACTTTTTTTTTTTTTTTAGATGGAAGAGACTTTCCCAATTGTTTTACCTCTTTGAGGTTAGGGAAGGTTTTTCCTCTGCATGGGATTTCATTTAGTAGGAAGTTCTCTTCCCTTCCTTTCTGCTTTGTTCTGTTTTATTTTCCCGTCTGATGCCCTTGGCCCAGGGGAGTCAGTGCCTATCTAGAAACTTTACGCATTCCAACATGAATTGTGGGAGTCATGAGAGGAGAGAGCCTGGGGCCACTCCCCTGGGGTTACTTTGCCACCCCTGCCCACGGAGAGTTGGATATTCAGCAACATGTATTCAACGAATCTGACTTGGGAGTCCACATTGGGAAGAGATTTACTTATTCACATTATACCTTTTGGGACAGTTCAAAGCAGGTTATAGTCAGGCATTCTAGATATTTCCAAGGAGGCTTCATAATTCTAACCCAGAATAAGGAAGAGACTCTGATGCTTGATTGAAAGGGTCAAAGAAGCACAGAGTCAAACATTTACCAGTGTGCCATGTTTAAGGATATCATTTGGGACCTAGTTGTACATATAGTGTCATATGTCACGTTTTCTCCAAATTGGGGCGTAGTCAGAACTGAACTTTTTGGGGAGGGTCCAAGGTTAACATGGGTGGACACTGTGGCCAGCCCTCCACCCCACCCCGCCCCATCCCTTATCCCACCCTTTGTAAGTCTTCATGGAAATGGCTACAAAACCCTTTTAATTTCTGACCACTCTCTGTATCTCTTGTGTTTTCACTCTCTTCCTGATCTGTCTCTTCTGTTTCTCACACGCCCTCTGTGGTTATGATAACTACTTCATAGAAGAGTTAATCTCTCAGGCTGCAGAAGAGCCATTTTGGATGAAGGCTTTCACCCAGTCCTGCACTTTGAGCGGGCTGAGAGGAGGGAGGATAAACAATTACCTGCCAAAAGTAAACAAAGACTTTGATGGCCTCAAACTTTTGCATGCCTAGCCCAAGGGCAGTGGGGTTTCCCCATTCAAGTTAGCCTCACTGACTGCCAGGAATTCCAGTGTCTCCAGACCTTCTAACTCCTGCACCTTTAAAAGGTTGACTTGAATGAATACGGCCCTGCTACTAGGGATGGAAACCTAAGCCAAAAGCGAAGGGGCACAGGCCCCTGAGGACCACCCATGGCTACGCCCCTGCACCAAATCATCAGTAAAGTTGTGATGGATTGCCAGCTTTGCCTCCAGTTGAGTTATTGGCATCTAGTGGAGAAGTTCACGCCCAGGGTCCAGGAGGTTATCCTACTCCCCTATGAAGAGTCCTGTAGGTGGGCTTGAGAGTTCGAGAGAAGGGGGAAATTCCACTTAGCCTCGGGTATTGTGTGTGTGTGTGTGGTGCCCCATGGACTCCTTCATAGGACGCCAGTCCGGGGATTACATTATGAAAGGATTCATTAGCCCCAAAATAATCTAGAAACCAAAGTTCTGAAACAGTAGGCAAATGGAAGACCGCATGCCCCTCATTGCTTGGATAGACCATTAAACTGCCTACAGAAAAAGATAATCTAGAAATAACAGCAATAAAAAAAGTGGAAAATAATACAGCTGGACATGGTCCATTGTGCCTAATCTATTTCTTTTTTTTAATTAAACATCCAGTACTTAAAAACTTTTGCAAGCAACCTTTGAGAGCTTCTTATGGATTTTAATGCCTTCTATTGCGGCACACGGTTGACAGCAGCCTGCCAGCCTCATCTTTAGCATCACTTAGCCACGCAGAGCTGAACTCAAGGTGAGGACCGGTCAGCTCGGGTTCACCCATTGCTAATTAAATTGATACTCTTTCTCCTTCCTCTATTGCCAGCTCATTTTCTCTGCTTCCCCTTACAATTAGCATCTCACTAATAAACTTTCCTGTAGCTTTCTTTTTTTTTTTTAAAGAAACTTCAGCAGTTCTGTGCAGTGGCAGCGAGAAGCAGAAAGCGCAGAGAGAGAGAGAGAGATTCACGGGGATGGATGGTGATAGGAGGCGACAGGTGGCACGGCAGCTAGGATTATACAAAGAAGGAGATTTTTCCAGGCCATTCGCTTCACTGATTAAGCTTCTCACGACTTAACCAATTAGTCATCTGGCTCTGAAAAAAAAAAAAACAAAGCAAAAAAAAAAAAAAAAACAACAACAACAAAAAACAAAACAAAACCAGAATATCTGCTGTGTTCCTCTGAACAGGATAAACTCATTCTCACGTTCTGGAAGATCTTGAAATAAACACAAGAAACAGAGAATCTGATGGCAGATAAGGACCATGAGATCTATCCAGATCATTCCCCGATACAATGCCATAGACCCCCAAAAGAGTTCTGGCTTTCCCTTTGCTTCTTCACTACTTGGGGTCGTCCGTGCTTATCCTGTGCTTTCTTGAATTTTTGTCACTGTCTTTTGCCTCTGCCACTTCCTTCCTCCCCCCTCCTTTCCGTGTGGAAACATTTTTTGATGTTATGCCTCCTCGTGTCATGATCTCCCTTTTTTTCTTTTTAGAGCTTCCTGTCTGCTGAAAGGGATTTGCTTCTTGTGCACCGTTTATTTGCGGTGGGGGGCGTTTTTCAGACGGGTCTGCCTTGGGACAAAGCCCAAGGTCCGTTTTGTTCCCGGACTTGGCAGCAAACATGTAAGGGAAGGCACACGACAGTACACGCTCGCTTTACAGCTTCTTGCGCAGATTGATCTCCTGTGGGGGGGGGGGGGGGGGGGGCGCGAGACGCATAGACTTGAAAACGTAATCCATGTGAATTGTTTTCTGATCCCGGCCAAAACATACCCCCAGGAATGCCTCCCTGAATGAAGCTACGTTTTGGGGGAGGGACATTTTCAAATCGTCAATTGACATGCATAAGTCGTGTGAATGGCTTGGAAAAATATCTCTCTCGTACTCCCCTATTTCTCGTCTCCTCTCGGATTTAGATACTTTTGCCCGTCTCATTTCATTCTCACAAAGCTTTTGTGCAGATCCCTGCATCATTTTGGTAGCCCTTCTTCATGCCTCCACTCTGTCTACAAACTGATGGCGGTTCGGTCTCCACAACTGGACACCGTACTCCAGATGAGATCTCAGTGATTTGCATTACCACCTCCTTTCTCCTCTCCCTTATGCATCCTAGCATTTGTTTGGCCTTGACCATCATCTTGTCGCACTTTCACTAATTTCAGCTCAATGGATCTGGTTGCCCCTTCCCCCCCGCCTCCCGAGATCTCTCTCCTGGGTGGTGCACGTCAGTCTCTCACATCCATCATGTACTGCCCCCTTGGATTTCTGCACCTGAAATGCATGACTCTTCACGTTTGTTTGCATTGAAACGTAGCTGCCGAGAGCTCCGCCACTCCTCGAACGTTCTTTGATCGCTCCTCATTCTGTCTGTGTCCTTAGGGGTGCCCACTCCGTTGCAGATCTTAGTGTTATCAGCTGCAAAGAGACAAACGCTTCCTGCTAGCTCCGCCACAATTTCACTTATAACGTCATTGTACAAAACCGGCCCCAGGCCACATGTCTTTGGCACTCCACTGATAACCCCTCATTCCTCAGTGTGAGCTCCATTTACCACCATTTACCGGTGCCTGACGCTGTAAAAGGTTAAGGAGAATGCAAGCAGGGTAGATGGGATGGTTGGTCATGGACAGGGCTGGCCAGCCTGGGTCCTGACCCATCCCATTAACACCTCACCACTAACAGATGACTTTGTCTTTAGTGCAAAGTTTCCAGCTGACTCAGTGCCTTGGATGTTTCTTTCCCTCCGTGTCCCATTTCCCGCTTTCTCAGAAGTCCTCTAAGAAAATGACAACAGCAGATCGGTTTTCATTTCCCCCCCTTCCGAGCTGCACTTCTGCAGATCACCTTCAGTCTCTGGTTTTAGCCCGCATTGCCTGCTAGTCTCACTTGAGTAAACAGTTTAATAAAAAACTTAACCTAACTTCTCAAGGCCCCGTGACTTCCTTAGTGGGTAATGCACTTAAGAATCAAGTTTAAAAAAAAAAAAAAAAGTCAAATGAAGTTTTATAATGCAGGCTATTTTTCTTCCTCTACTAAAAAAAACCCCAAAACCCAAATAGCCTGGAATCACCTGAGACTTGAATGTCAGAAATAATGAAGTAATGCCAGTGAAACCTGAACACTTTTGACTATTAATTTTACAGCGGGAGATTCCGTGGACCTCGTGGTGAGAAATAACTGCTAGAGAGACAAAGCAGTGCAGTCCAGAGTAATGCCCGAGACTAGGCCAGGGGAGAAAAACAAACATCCTCTAGGGCCACACACATCCTTCTACCAAATCTCAGTTACCTGACAGAGTATCTCCTCGCTTGATCTGTCCCGCCTTACAACAAAAACAGGAATTTCAAAGGCGGCCCTCAGTGCCCAAATGTTCTCCCTGACTTGGCTCCGTCTGCTGGCCTGCCCACGTTTGTAGGTATAACGTGTAGGTTATACCTATGTCCAGGACTGTGCGCATTATTTTCCTTACAAAAATCGACCTCCAGCCTGCATGGCTGACAGGGAAAGTGCAGGCTTGCTTTCTCTTTGAGACTTGGTGCCTGGAATCGCCTTCCTCAGTTGGTGTATTATGTTCCTTCCTCTGCCTAAAAACTCATCTTGTCGAGATTGCTTTTCAGCCTTACACCCCGGGTCTCCCTGATCAAAGCCTTGTTGAATTTAATTACATTTACTGTCATAAATTCATTTTCTGAAGCCTCTGATTTATCCCTGGCTGTGCAGGGGCTGTCCCTCATATTAATCTGTACAGTGCTGTGTACGTCTAGCAGTCAGGGCCGGCGCTGCTCAGTGTGAACACCGCTGCCCGTCTCCCAACCCGTTTCATTCCGTCTGTGTCCCGGGCCCCTCAAATAAAGCCCAGCTCCGTCCTGCAATCTATATTTTTAAAAACTGACACGCCCCTCCCCAGAATATTCAAAAGTACAGTCTTCTGAGGCAAAAATATCACTTCCAACATGCATATGATATTTACATGCACTCCTGTGGTGCCAGCCAGAAAACTCTGCAAAAATGACACTTGGAATTCATATGGAATTAGATTTTTTGTAAGGTGTGCTGGGTGTGAGCTTGGCCCTCAGAAAGCCAAGAATAAACAGAATTACCATTACAACATAGTAAACCTCCCATACCAAAACAACCGTAACAACCTTATCTATGAAAAGGCAACACTGCACATATTATACCAGTCCCTAGAACAGGGGTGGCCAACTCCGGTCCTTGAGAGCCACAAACAGGCCTAGATTTCAGGATATCCACACTAAGGGGCGGATTTTCAGAGCCCTGCTCGCCTAAATCCGCCTAAATCCGGGCGGATTTAGGCGAGCAGGGCCCTGCGCGCCGGTGCGCCTATGTTCAATAGGCGCACCGGTGCGCGCAGACCCCAGGACTCGCGTAAGTCCCGGGGTTTTCCGAGGGGGGCGTGTCGGGGGCGTGTTACCATTAAAAAAAATCTAAGAGCTAAAGGCAAAGCAAAGAAGCTGGGAGAAAAATGAATGGAAGAATCAAAATGAGGATAGATAACCGTAAGGAAAAGATTTATAGGGGGCATTGAAAATTAGAGCTTGAAATATGATGGGATGAGAAAGTTGATAGGAACTGACATAACATGCCAAGATGGAAAGTGATTGATGGGTGAGAGGAATGATGGCAGAGAAGTGAAATTGGAGCAATATGAAAGTTAATGCAATTAATAGGAAGGACTGACAGCCGAGTGCTGCTGAATCAGGAGGGATTCCTTGGGGTTGACATTTATTTTTTGCAGTGAGGTGGCAGGCTTGCTTAAAGAGGATTCATTCATTCACACATTCCTTCTTTTTACTGGATTTATATTCTGCACTTCCTGAAGCTTAGATCGGATTAAAATGGGGAAAGGAAGGTGATGATGCTAGAGAGGTGGGGATAGGGAAGGTCATGTTGCTGGAGGGGACAGGAAACAGAAGATAATGATGCCAGGGGGATGGGGAATGGGAGGGATGGAGGTAGAGAGAAGGTGATGCTGATGCCAGGTGGTGGGGGAGAGGAGCGGAGGGATAGGGAAGTTGATGTTGCCAGGGTGTGGGGGAGAAAGATGCAGGAAGAGAGAAGGGTGGAGGGAGAAGAAAAGGAAAGGGGATGATGATGGCAAGAGGGATGGAGGGAGAGGGATGATGAAGCTGGGGAGGGGGGGGGTGCAGAGGGAGAGAGAAGGGAGTGATGATGATGATGGAAGAGGGAAAGGAAGAAGGTGATGATGCCAGGGGAAGAGAATGTGATTATGATGCTGGGGGATGGGGGGAAAGGACAGGGAGGATAAGGTGATGGTGTCAGGAGTGGGGGGAGAGGGAAGGTGACGATGACAGCAGGGTGGGGGTAGAGGGAACAGAAGAGAAAGTGATGATGGTGAAGGTGGTGGGGATGCCACAATGAAGTGAATGCTGTGCCAGGTGTGCCACAGCACCAAAAGGTTTGGGATCCACTGCTGTAGTCCATTGCACTCTTTCAGTAGTAAGAGAAGGTAGGTGCAGGGCGGAGATACAGTGATAGGGCCAGCATATGGCCGGTAGAGAACACATAGACTGGGATAAACAGAAGGATAGGCATGCTTAAAAAGAAGCCACAGGAGGAGCCAGAAGCTCAGGAGGTCAGGTGCCAGCCGTAAGTCACGAAGGAGCAGATCTTAATGACGGGGTTGAACAATGGAGAAGGATTGCTTTCTCAGGTGATGGCATCCGCAAGAGATTCTCATGCAAGGTCAGCAGGACTCCGCTAGGAAAATATTTATTTAAAATCTTTTCTATACCGTTGCTAAGTTATACACCATCGCAACGGTTTACATGTAGGCACATATTTAATGTAGATAAAAATGTACTATAGTACATTCTAACAGGTGCTGTCAAAGGTTCAGTTACAATATATCATTAGACAAAATAATTTTTAGAGAAGTGGGTCATGACCGAGTGTACTGAAAGTACTTTTACGGGTATCATACATAGTGTTATCAATATGCTAGTTGTGATGTGGGGTTCATAGACTACTCTACTGAATCGTCCTAAGTACTGTGTGTCGGTGCTTATCTGCTTATTCCTGAATAATCTCTACTCTCCCGTCTCCTTGTAAAATGCCTGTTTAAAAAGCCATGTTTTTAAACTTTTCTTAAATGCCTTGGACAGGTGAGATGTGAGATACTGTGTCTTGCTTATTCAGCATTTACAATAGATTGGGAGCCACTGTAAGTTGGCCAGCATGAGTGTGGCATGACCACAGTTAGAAGCGAATCAGGCAGCCGGGTTCTGCACAAGCTGGAGCTTCGAGATGCATTTTTCTGGTAGGGTGATCCACGCCGAGGTACAGTATGGGAGAAGACGTATGCACAAAGCGACAGAAATCAAATTGGTAGCGAAAGATAGGCCGATAGCTGATGAATATATTGCTGAGATGGCAAGAGCTCCTTAAAGTACAAACTGATCACAGAGCTTCTGTTGCTGATTGTGACCTGGTGCTTGGTCAGAGCCAGGTTTGGCGAGACCAGTAATCCCTCTACTTGAAGTGTTACAGATACAGGCCCCTATGTGCTAAAGCATGATAACAGCATGCGTTGGTGCATGTTTTTAACATGTGTTAGTGTCCCACTCTTAACCAAAAGGGTGCTGCACCTGTCGGGGGAAATTTTCAGAAGGATTTAAGTGTGTAACTTGTAAATTGCGATGATGTATACTATTTTTATATTCCGCTTTTCACACTTCTTTCAGTGCTTCAAAGCGGATTACTGTAGGTATTGTACTACAGATGTTTCCCTACCCTCAGAGGACTTACAATCTCAGGGGGGTTATTTTCTAAACGTTTTTCGCGTGCGATAGGATGTTAATTAGCTGGAGGGGAGGAGTCGGGGTGGGGAGGGGGAGGAGTCAGCCGTGTGAGGGGCATTATCGCCGGCAGTAGCGCGGTGAATAGCACCACCTTTTACGGTGGGCGCTATTTGTGTGAAAGGCTACAACCGGCTGCACCGCGGCCGGCGAAATCACACCACCGGGGTGCAAACGGCTGCGGCCTCTCTCAGGCCTACTCCCCTGCCCCCTTTTTCGCTGGATTCATCATTCTGCGATGAATGATGAATCCAGCCTTAAGTCTGCACCTGAGGCAATGGAGGGTAATGTGACTTGCCTAATCGGTAGGCTACTCCTCCACGCCTTTTACCTATGTAACTCCTTTGAAAATTCACTCCTTATAAATAGTGTGTGTAACTGGAGGGTCTCACACACAATTTTGAGAGGATCTGGCACAAGTATAGGCTGAGTGCCAGTGTCTCAGGTTAGGGGTTAGAGTACTGAAATGGGTCAGACAGATGGCGTAGTGGACCCTGGGGCCTGAGCTAGAGCAGGAAAACCCATCCACCTGGGACTGTCCTCTGAGACCGCTGGGCCGCTCTAGAGAATTTGCCAGGTGCTGGATCCCCACCAGTGCTCCATATGTTGTCCATATCTGGGTATGTTCCATCCAACTAAACTTTGATTGAGGGGACAGTGCTGACTGCAGGTTGGTCAAGGGTGGAAAGGTTTATTCAGCTAAAGTTCTCAGGCTTTTGCGACGAAGACACAACTTCAGACAAAATCTGTGACCAGTTCTTAACCAGTTACATCGAACCAAGAAAGTTACTAAAACCTCTCAGAAGATTCTGCAGTCCTCACAGTGTTATTCCTTCAGAAATATGGCGCTCATACCTCTGGAGTGCTTCACCACTTCCACCATAACTCACCTACCACAAAAACCATGGCACATTTACATTCTCCAAAGGCCTCACAATTAACGTCAGTTACCTCAGGTACTCATTCATAGGCGTCCAGTCCCTAGCGCCAGTACCTCTGTTCCCTAGAAGTGCTCAAGGACTTCCCCCATGTCTTTGGTACACTCCTCCTTTCAAGTACTTCTCCTAACTTTCTCCCTCCACGGACAGTAATGCCAAACTCTTCTCCTGTGGATAAATCCAGACTTGGCCCCCCCCCACCCCCCCGGTAGTTCGCCATGAGAAGAACAACTCTTCAAGCTTGGGCCTTTCCACTTGAGGGGAAAAATCCCTGCAGTACCCTTCTCCTAACAGGAGGGGTCGCTGGGCTCATTAGTCTTGCTGCAGCTCCTTCCTACTCCTAATCTATGGTAGAGTCTCCTCCTGTTAAACCTTGAACCAAGATTTTATACTCTCTTAAAAGAACTACATCACTAGTGCCCATTGTTACCTTCATCTAGAAACTTCTCTTTTCTGTAACATACCAAGGGGTTTATAACAATTTACCCTGCCATCTAGTGGTGGTTCACCGGTAAAACACTTCCTACAATAATTTCCTACAATATTCCCAACAATAAATATTGGGGCTCCCCACCCAAAATATATTCAGATCCACACTCCAAGACGTGAACCCAATTTAGGGGACCTGTCAAAAGTGGTTTTACCATGACTGATAATATGAGTATATTATTGATGGCAGTAACACAAAATCCACCCCCCACCCAGGACCAAGTACCTCCTGACGCAATGCCCGAAACTAGTGGGTGCCCTCTGCTGACAGCTAACTGGGGGCAGCGCTGGACCCTCTCCTCCCTACCCCTCTTGTGACCTCCTCACGTGCACCTTTCATCTCTGATGACTTTCTTCAAGGCAGGAGCGATCCCTACCTACTCACTCCTGCCCCACCAGCCCTGATTTCCAAACCACTACCAGCTGATCCCGGGATCCTCTTTGCTTAAAACGAGCAACAATTAATAATTCCATCAGCTACTATCAGGCTGAGCCTACAAAAAAAAAAAAAAAAGAAACATTTTTAGCTTTTTTGTTTGTTGGAATGAATTCGGTGCTGTCCCTTCTTTTATACTAATTCCATCGTCAAAACCCATTTACTTACATGATACTTGAGAATAATTGACATTTTTTTAAAATTTTAGCCCTCCAATGCGTCTGTGTCTCTTGGAAAGAAACTCAAATCTTCCAGCTTAATGACTCCGGTCTTTGTGCAGCCTGTCAGCCTCTGTCTCACGTCGTGGTGAGGAATTCACGCTCCCCCTCACTCTCTCTCAGTCACCTGGCTCCCTGCCAAGGATCCTGCAAACCTATAATAATACATCACTGTATGCAGCCCCAAGACAGACAGACAGACAGCGTTGGTAGGAGGTTCAAACTCATAGCTGGGCTCTCTGCCTGACTGATAAATGAGAATTTCAATTGGAAACCTGTAGCAGATTCTTAAAAGCCTGTCCTAGAGTGCTGTCTTAATTTAGGGAAATCTAAGTCTGTAGGCAGAGAGAGCATCTGTGGGATTGGAGTTGTGCTCCTGGTGGTCCAGAAATTGAATGCATTGCACTTTCAGAGGCCTTTTTTTTTTTTTTTTTTTTAAATCTGACTCCACGTTTTATTTTCAAGGTAAGCACAGCTCATTTTTAGATCAAGGTGCTGCGGGGTGAGCTGAACAGCTTGGGGGGCTTCTGGGGACAATGTGTCTCTCTTTCTCTAACGCTGATTATTTCCTAACGTTCAGATGGGCTTAAACTGAAAAACAGGTAAATATCAGTCTAGTTCTCTGCACGCATTATTATTATTATTATTATATGGGGATGTTAGTGATGGCAAACGAAGACACGACTCCTCATCTCTGTAAATTAGGGACTTTTGCTAATTATTTACAGGGATTCCCTGCCTTCTGCTTCTGAACAGTTTGAGTTGAAGTGTAATTAACATTTGGCTTAACTTTCAGGGGAGGGGGCACTGTTCCCCTTTAAATATTCCCTTGGCTTCTGCAGCTCCTGTTTTTCTGAGGCTTCCTACCAGAGTCCTGCGAGCCTCCCGGCTGTGCAGACATATTTTTCCTCTTTTGTTTAATTCTGCCTATTTGAAACAACAACAATAACAAAAAACAGCAAACAGGAAAGAAATAAAAACAAAACGGAGAGTTCCCTGCAGGACCTCCACCAGGATAATTTGGCCTAATGGTTAGGAGCAAGCAGTGGAGGGCAGAGGAATGTGCCAGCTTGCCAAAGCGCCCCTAGTGGAGGATAGTGCAATGGCATGTCGGCAGGTGATCCCCAGAGCCAGCCCGGCGCTGAGCTTTGGAGTCTGATTCTTGTAGGTCTCCTTTACTTATTCAGTACTGACGCAGTCCCTTTTTTTGCTGCAAAGCTTCACAGTAAAAAAGAAAAAGAGATCAATCTGCTGGCCCACATCCAGTGGCTACCGACAGTGGTCTCAGTGACTTCTGAATGCTTGGAGTGCATGTGGATTTTGTGTTGGGAGGGAGTGTTATATCCAGCCTTCCTGCTTGAACAAGAGGTGTGGGGAGGAAGCAGGATTTTCATCTGTTTGCAGTATTTTTTGGAGCCTTCAGTCTGAAAGATCCCAGTGCCCTCCACGAGAGGTGGTGTCCTCTGATGTGAATCTGCCAGCCCTGGAGCCTCAGACTTAACCAAGGTGTGAGTCAGCAGCCTGTGGAGGCTTTTATCTCCCATTCCAAATCCGGAGTTTCATTTGACAGTTTGGGGTCAGGCGAATTCATCTTATTTGGAGCCAGTGACATCTCTTGTGCATACAGTGATCCCGTTCCCTCCCATGGGAATGGATTTCAGACTCTGCAGAGCCTCTCAAGCAGAGAGACTCATGTGGCGAACAGCCAAAGACTTTTGACCTCGTCTTGGTTATGAACTTTGTTGAAGAGAACAAGGACACCTGACTTTGGGAAGTGATAGACTGATGACTGTTCAAAATGCAGAGGACCCTCAGCAGTTTATTCAAAACCATCCTGAGAATGGCAGAAACGAAGCTGAGGCAATTGACTCTGTCTTGTTTAGCCAGTCCCCTGTTTGGTTGCCTGGCATCCTCCAGGAATGCTATAATGCTGGGGTTCAGGTCCGGCGGGGGGGGGGGGGGGGGGGGGAAGCTTCACTTCCTGGGTCCCTGGCACAGTCAATAAATCTGATCCTCACTACCTCTGAATGGTGGTGTGTATTTCCCAGAAGGTGCAGGAGGAACCACAAAGAGGCCCAGAAAAGTCCAATTGGTGTTCAAAATAAAAACAGTTTACTTCAGTTTATTAGGATCCAAGCCAAAATGATGAAAATCAGAAACAGCATCAAAAAGATGAGTCAGAAGAATCATAGTTTCCTTGTCCATTTTGTTCCTCCTAATTGGTCGTCTTTCTTTAACACTACCATCCATACTCAACAAACCCATCCCTTGAAGGTTAGGGTAGTTGGAATGCAACTCCAGCATGCACTGGTCAAAAAGATGGAGAAATCCCCAAATACAATGCAACCTCCGAAATCTCAACTGTAATCCAAAGCACTCAATGTTTCTTCAGTCCTCTTGACTTCTTCTCACCTTTGCTGTTAACTGGACCCTTGGGCAAAAAGATCACTGACCTAGTCTTTCTGGATACTAGGGGTCACCCTTCCTTCCAGACTGATCAATCTTCTCAAAATTATCTTGACAACCAAATCTCACTTCATCCTTCTTCAAATCAAAAAAATCTCCAGGGATGAGGCTATGACCATCCCAAGCTTCTACTTCTGTCACCAAGGGAAGTAGAAGCGCCAGCCGTCCATTGCTCCTGCCATGTGACGGGGGCCGACCAATGGCACCGGTAGCCCCTGTGACATAGTAAGGGCAAAGGCTATCGGTGCCATTTTGAATACCGGCAGCTGACGGCCCGAGTGCAGGAGATCGCTCGAGGACCCCCGCTGGACCACCAGGGACTTTTGGCAAGTCTTGGGGGGGGAACAGGAGGGTGGGGGTTTATTCGTTAATGATATATTGATTTCGTGGGGGTTCGCCATACGTTTCGTGACCCCCATGAATACAACGAATATGGCATATACGTTGCGGATTGCCAATACATTGCAAACGAATGCACACCCCTAATTTTTGCCTTGTTTTTGCCTTCTAGGTTCCAGTTAGTTTGGAAACTTGCTGTTTCATTTGAATTGTTTCCTGGTTCTTTAGGAAGAAAGATGAGACATCACTTGGAACATCTAACAAAATGAACTAGCCTTTCACAAGACCTAGGAGACCAGAAGACGGCAGGTAGTGTGATTTTACTAAGTGTCACTCTTTAGTATATGATATTCTATTTCCAGTCATGGAAACTTCAATTTTGTTTTGTATGAGTTTGAAAAGAATAAAATCATTGAAAAAAAAGTAATAGAAAAAATGGTGTTCCTTGCCTTTTTTTTTTTTGTAAGATAATTTATTAATTCATTTTGTAAGATAATTTATTAATTCATTTTCCCTTTTAGCGTGGGTCTCTAAATACAATAACCCACAGCTTGCATCTAACTTTATGTAACCCCGTTTTAGAGTGGCAGCTAACTGCCGACAGGGCCATAAAATAATTTGTATATCTCCAAACCCCAGTACAGGTAGGGGGGAAAGCAATTTCTCCTTCAAGGTCCTGGGTGGCAGAGGTGACACCGCAGATCTTTTCGCCGGGAGAGGTGGAATTTCACTGCTCCTATGAGTGAGGCAGGTGCCAATAAAAACGCAGGAGACTTGGATGGGGCGTCCAAGACAATAAACCTTACTTGTAGATTTTTCTGGATGGTTAATGGCACAGTTCACATTGGTTCTTATAACCACAGGTGGCCCTCACAGATCTCAGTCTCTCCTCTATCTGTTCAAGGGAAACACTCATCCTCCTGGGCTTGGGCAAATGAGGTCCCCAAGTGGGTTGGCGAACTCTTGGTTGGGCAGAAAATCCCTTCCACGCTGGTCGGAGAAAAAGATAACAGTCTGTGCCCGGAGTCCCAATTTTTCTCTTTCCCCAGGGCGGCGAAGACTCCTCCAGAATTAGTTCAAATTTGGTCTTACTCACGGTTCTCCAGATGTCTAGTCTCTTGAATCCTTGGATGAGAAAGGATCCACTCTGGAACACCCATCTCGCTGATGCTCCTCCGTCAGGGTAGGAAGGGGGCAGCAGAACTCTTCCTCCCAGGTCTTCCAACCCAAAGTTCTGCTCCCAAAAAACTGAGTCCAAAAACCACCGGAAGGGCCTTGCAGCAGGTCTGTCCTCCAGGAAGGTGTAAAGGGGAAGATCTTCCCTATCCAGGGTCCCCCCAGACAGACATTTCCCCGAGATCTGTCTCCAGGCAACACTCAGCGTATTCACAAGGCTTCTCAGAAAGAAAAAAAATTACGGAACGCGAACCCTACCGGCCAGTAAAGTGGACTGGGCCACCTCCCAACCTCTCACAGGGACACCAAGCTGGAAAGGTAGGCCTAAAAATCCCAAACAGGTAAAAGACTCCCGCACGAACTTCAAAACTTAGACTGCGCTGCCCCAAGCTCTCAGCGAGGGAGCTGCCTTTATAGCCATCCCAGTCCCCTACTAGGGAGGGGTTGTCCCAAATGGTGCCTCCCCTAAATTACTACCCTGTACTGTTCCTAGCTAAAGGAGTTACTAGGGCAAATACTGGTAATGAACCCCAGGGGGGGGGGGGGGGTCATTACATTGATTTTTTCTTTTCAGCAGTGCTAAAGGAAGATCCATTGTTCCAGTATAATCCCTGTTTCATCCAATTTTGCTTCTCACAGCCTTTGTGAAGAGAAGTAGCAAAGAGAAAAGAAGAGCTTTGTTCTTTCTCCTAAGGACCCCCTTAGAGTCATCTAAATGGGGGAAAATGCTGTAAAAGTGGTTTTCTGTATGTTTAGGTTCTGCCATTCTGTTCAACCTCCAGGCTATGGAAGCGCCGTGCTCTCTGAGAGAATTCACCCTCAGCCCCGTCGGTCACCTTACTGCCCGTGGTCTCATTTGTGAGGTTTCGGGGAGGACGATGGCCTAAGAAATGGGAAGGGGGAAACGTGCAAGTATTTAGGGAGTGGCTGGTGATGCCCAGGATCTCTGTGTTTTGTTTTCTCTTGTGAAGTTATTTCTATCTGTTTTCTACTAAGGAGAATTTGGGAAATGAAGGACGCTGTGTTAATTATATATCTAGTATACATAAAACACTCCAAAAGGAGGGGGGCAGAAGCACTTATGGGATTAAACCAAGTACAATGTGGTTTATAGCTATAGCTCTTTATTGAAGTATAATCACAAGTACCAATGAAAAGAAACCACTTACACCTAACGGAAAATTATTCTAACCTTCCCTTCAAAAGTATTCGAAACAATCTGGCACGCATGTAACGCTATTGAATATTTATACTTTGCAACTAGAGAATGGTGAACCTAACTACATGGGATGATTGATCTAAAATACGGCTCATCAATAGCAAGGACAAAATGAGAAAACAAAAGTACCCAGATGTTAACAGAATTTGTATATAAACAGATTGCAGCCTATAACATCACATACTAATAGGGACCCACATATAATCATAGGGGCGGATTTTCAAAGGGTTACGCGCGTATATTAGGCGCGTAACCCCGAAAACCCGCTCCTGCTCGTGCCGAGCCTATTTTGCATAGGCTCGGCGACGGGCGCAAGCCCCGGGACGCGCGTATGTGCCGGGGCTTGAAAAAAGGGGCGGGGCATGGGCGGTGCGGGGGCATGGCCAGAGGCCTCCGAAGGCCTGCTAGGCCGGGGGATCGCGTGCCGACGTTCGGCTGGTGCGCGCAACCTACGCCTGCCCGGAGGCAGGTGCAATTTAAATAATAAAGGTAGGGGGGGGATTTAGGTAGGGCTGGGGGACGGGTTAGATAGGGGAAGGGAGGGGAATGTGTGTGGGGGGGGAAGGAAAGTTCCCTCCGAGGCCGCTCCGATTTCGAAGCGGCCTCGGAGGAAACGGGGAAAGCCATCGGGACTCCTCTAAGGCTCGGCATGCACAAGGTGCACAAGCGTGCACCCCCTTGCGCGCGCCGACCATGGATTTTATAACATGCGCACAGCTGCGCACACATGTTATAAAATCGGGTGTAGATTTGTGCGTGCCGGTTTGTGCACAGAAATCTACACCCGCGCCTAGGTTAGAAAATCTGGCCCATAGTATGTTAACAGAGAGACTCTAGAGACAAATGTTCCTTAAAGTATACCATTAAAATATCCCAGAGATTCTGGGAAAAGATTTTTTTGTGTTCTTTTGTGTTCCTTTGGGGGCCAGAAGAAAACCTCCTCCCAGGAGCATGCCCCTTCAGTGTGCCGGCGGCAGCACGCCTCTGCACCGCGGCTTTTCAAGGGTTCCCTGGCTCTTCCTGATGACGTTCGGGGAGTCTATGCTGGTCTAAGAGGAGTCCCTCCAGGCAAGTCTCCACGCTCCTCCCCATGTGAGTACTTTATAATATGGAAAAATTGGATTTATGCATTTTTTGTGTCATCTGGTAGCTTGCAGATGAGCAGTTATGCATATTCCCACCAACATGTCACTTTTCATTTTCATATTTTGTGACTCTCCTGAAGGAAATATAAGTTGGAGAAAGGCATGGTGGCATCATATTTGGATTGGTGTACCCAGAAAAGGGGATCAAGATGTCCATTTCAGCATGACTTTTAGGGGACAAATCACAGTTGTATGCATTTACAAGGAATAAAACCTTTCCTAGGATTATTGTAATAAGCTGTAATCACACATCAGGTCTGGCAACCTTGATAGGGGCCTATCAAAAACAGTTTTAAAGGAGCTTTTTCATTGATGTAGTGAGAAACGATTCTTGAGAAGATGTGATTTGTTTTACAGGTGCTTAACCTTTATCCTGTTTTAGCATGGAGCTATATGCCTATGTATGCTAGTACCTGTACTATTTATTTATTCATTCTTATCGACCGCTCATGCAGAGAAACCCTGATCGGTGCGGGGGCATCAAGAGAGAGAGACCTGGAAGTGTTTGTGGGGGCTGGGGGAGGATACAAGAAGGTGCCCTGTTTTTAAAACGAAAAGAAATGAAAAGAAAGAAAATTTCATTTGCCTTCGTTTCGGGTGGGAAATAGAAAATTTTAATTTTGTTTCTAGCAAATGTGCGTCCCTAGTAGAGAGACAGTGCCGTGCTAAAGTGTAAGTTCTCTCTCAATCTCAGGGTTTTGCAGCTCACCGAACGGTGTCCACTCGATAGGCAATCACTTCCTCCTGAATTCAACTCTCTTCTACCTTGTGAATCAGGTCCGGCCACAGTCGGGTCCCCTTTATTTTATCCCAGAGCTTTCTTCCCCCACCAGTCACCGCAGCCACACTTAACCAGGGGCCACAAACCACCTGGAGCCTGACCAGGGGGTATTTTGGTTTGCATGGCCTGGGCCTCCTTTGCATTCGGGGGGCAGTGATCGCTGCATCCTCAGTGTTCTGAGCTCTTGCTGGACCAAGATCCAGGTCTGCCACCCAGGTCAACAACCAAAACCAGCCGATTCAGTTCTGGCTTTGTCCGATTTAGTGCATGGAGCGGTTTTTCTGATTTTCCTAAGAATCACAGGACTACATGTTCTTGCATGTAATAGGGGGAAACCAGGACTTGATCAGCCTGGGTGAGGTGGCAGCCTGACCCAGGAGTAGGAGTTGGGTCTGGGAATCAAACCAGGGTCCCATTTTTCTAATCATCTTGACAAAAAGATGGATTTGCAGCCCAATTTTTTTGGTTTGTTTGTTTTTTTGTTTTGTGGGTGAGGGGAGGGGGGTGTTCAATTTTTTTTTAGATCCTTTAATGTTTTTCTTTCAGTTTAGTTTGTAGGCCCTGGGACCAGGCAGACCTTAGCCAGGCCTGTTCACTGGGTGTCACAGAGGCCCGGGGAGGACAAGCCAGCAGAGACCCAATTTTTTTCCCCAAAAATGCCCTGAACACAAAAATATCCAAAAATGTTCAGGTATTTTCATAGGAGGCTATCTCTGGTTCACTGCATTCAGAACAAACTGGAAATGGTCTTATTTGTTGCATTTTTGGCATTTGGACGGAACAAATGCAAATTCTTAGAATTTATATCAGCTTACAAAATCCTTGCGAATATCTTATGAACAGCAAACCGAAATGAACATCACAACACATGGCCTGTTGGCTGGTTATTTTTAGGGCTTTGCAGATGTATCCTTGAACATCTAGACACAGCTTCCTGTCACCACTAAGGACTGAGCATGTGGGCCCAACTGACAAGGATGGAGATTAATGGCTTAGAGCAAGTGGAGACATCTTCCTACCCTTTGCCGCTGCTGCTTCTCCAGCCAATAAGGACCGTTCTGCCCTTATTAGTTCTAGGTAGAGGGCTAAAGATCACCCTTCCCTTTCAAAACCTGCACTCTGAATTTCACCCATTGGGGTTACTGTTGTACAAGACCTGGGCTATGAACCCCACCACCACATGTACCCAACCATCACAATTTCCTCAACTCCTCCCAGTCCAATGAGAAATCCAACCCAGATATCCTGCTTCCACTGGATGCATTCACGGGTTACTTTATAACCTTTAGCAGCACCCAATCACCACATACAGAGGACAATCCACATAGATAAATTGAGATTTGCCTACAGAAACCGGCCATCTGAAAATTTCCCTCAATGTGGCCAAGATTATTGTCCATTGCTCCACAACAATGTACTTGTAGCCACATTTCAAGGCGTTCCGGGGGGCCATGTTTAGATCAGAGAAGGAAATGAAAATGCTTTCCAGGTAGAATATTACTAACGAAGTGCATGGGCAGCCTCTCATCCTGCTGACGCACTGCCCTGCTTTATTACCCGAATTTGAGATTCTGACATCTCTTTTTCTTCACTGTTTTAGAGATCTCCTTGAATTTGTCTCCTTGTACGATCAGTTCAATAATGGCTTTAGGCTCAAGGCCACCCAATTCTTGCTCCCCCTTGTGCGGCATGCCCTATGATTCTGGTTTAGGCTTAAAAAAATGGTTTTTAGCATCTGGAGCCACAAAATCTTTCTGGTCACCCCGTGTCGTGTACCAAGACCCATGCTGAATAATTCTGGATGGTTTTCAAGGATTGCATCTACTCAACGGGATAAATTTTAAAAAGCGTTGCCCGCACTAAAAGGCCTGTATAAGTGAGAATTTGGGCTGTGTGCGAGTAACAAGTATTTTAAAGACAGAAATTACACGTGTATATACGTATGCGTGAGTTAACAAAAAAAAAAAAGGGTGGAGGTAGGGCGTGTTGGGGGAGGCGGAGTCCAACAGCTATGCACATAAATCCATATTTTAAATCTGGCGGCCACAGGACTGCTCCTGATGAGGTGAAAGTCTGTAGAAATTGGGGGGAGTGAGGGCTGAAGAATGAATGATCTCAAGATAAACTGGTGGAACAATTAGGAAAACTGGCGTGTCTTAAAATCCGCTTACCTGCATGCGTTAAAACCAATAAAGCCCTAAGGAAGACACATGAAGTACATTTGCTCACGTAATGGTTTAAAATGAGGAACATGCATATGCGCGCTAGGCATATTTAAATCATGTGCACGTAAATGCGTGCATGATTTAAAATTCTAGTGTATGTTCGCTCATGCATTCATATGTGCGTGAATGGGCACCCACGCGCTCGTTTTAAAGTTACAACGTCCATTCCTTTAGACAGTATGTTGATGTGTGTCTGTTGTGGGTCAAGTAGTCTTATCCAGTGCCTGTTAATAAGAGTAGGGCCCTTACATTTTACTACTGATAATGGTAACGGAAATCTCTCATCTGCGCATGTGGCTTCCAATCCATAATGAAGCTACCTTTCACTGGAACTTGTTGACTACTATATGTAAATATCATCAACTTTAATATTTGAAAAGGCAGCCCGCTGTTCTTTGAACACAACAAATAATATGTGCCCCAGTATCAATTCCATGGTTATGCTTATCCTATTAATGAAAATATACGGGACTACACATCTGGAATTTTTGCCTAGGGAGTTGTGGACTATAGATTACTTAATTTTTCATAAACTTTGTAAATCCTGGTTATTTAGGACTGCATTTCATTAATCTGGAACGATTACAGAACACTTTTAAATTTTAGTGTAATGTATAGGTTTGTGTTTTGTTTTATTGAATTTTAGTTCAATCTGTTTTTATCTGTTTTGTCTGATGTTGTTTTAGGTTATTCATTGATTTTTCTTTTATGTTGATATTAACTTTAGGTTTTTATTTATAAAATTAATGTGGTTTGTAATGTTCTCCTCCAGAGCCCTTGCGGGAGGGATGGTTGTATAAATGCGAGCAGTAAATAAACCAACATTCATTTGTAATGGTTTGTCTTTACAATTTTGCCTGACAATATTATACATAGTGTAGTCTTTATCTCTGTTCTCCAAATAGTTCTCCTCACTTGCCAGAAGGTATCTCACTATACACTTAACAAGTCAAATGCAAGACTATGCAAACTATTTGGCCCTTATGTGCTATTCTCCATTGCTAGTTGTTTTTGAACTTGATATGTAAACGTGAAGCTTGAACACACAAGACATGACTTGCGCTTGCAGGTGCTGAGGTGTCGAGGTTGGCTATCCCCTTACAGACACCTCGTCAAGGGTCCCCCTTCAGTTTCTGCTCTAGGCTGGTGAGAGGCTCCCATTTGGAAGGAGGACGGACGGATGCTTCTTTTCCTTTGGTAGGGTCCCTGACGTTCCACCACTTTCTTCTTAATGCCCCTCCACCTTCCTGTTATGGCAGTTCACTGCATTAATTTGACCGGCAATGGCCTGCCAAGGGCACGCTGTCTCTCATGCGCAGAGGCTTTCAAGGACCCCGAGCTGGATAAGGTGGCTTCGTGGGCCAGGAGCTCTGTTTGTATAATTTAGGCCTGCACAACAAGCCGGTTCTGCCCGAGACCATGGCAGCACTCAGGCGGAGAGGATGGCGTTGAGAGGGCTAGGGCTTAAATACTGGTGGCTATCCTTATGGTAATGAGCAATGTGACCGGCTAAGTGGCAATTATGCAGACAATAGCCAGCCAAGGCCAAGGCCTGAAAATGACCCCTTAGCCACCTCGACTCGTTCTCACGTAGCCGGCCAACCAATTTAGCTGCCTTAGCAAGAGCTGTGACAGCTTTTGTCAATAGCTGTCTCATTTCCTTTGATGCGATCAAGCTCTTTCAGCTGTGTGTGTGTGTGTGCTCGGGTGACAAAAGTTTTGACAAATAGACAGAACTCAAGGTTAAAGCTTCTGTCTTGGTCACTTTTTTTCTAATGTCAATGGCCTTGTGTGATCACAGGTCAGACCTGGAGCTCATCAACCATTAGACTGAGCCAGTTACAAAGAAGGGAAGGCAGGGTCTCTGAGATAGGCTGTATGCACATGGCCTTTTGAAATTGCTTCTGCTCTTTAACCTACCTCTAAACGGTTTGGTTTTTGGCAATTGTAATGCTGTTATATTTATTGGTATTTTTCTTTAATAGGTTTTAGAACCACATTGATTATATTTGAGAGAGTTTTAGTTAGCTATTTATAGAGATAAATTTAATTTTATTCTATATTTATTTTTTCCTGCATGTGACTTTACTTTTTTTGTACACTGCCTTGAGCATTTTCAGAAAGGCGATTTCTAAATCTAAATAACACAAATACAGATGATAAGCGGTGCACCATTACAGCCGGATCTGAAGTGATGTTGTAAAGAACCTTATGATGTCCCCGGAGAAATTAAATCAATATTCCCTGGGAGCTGGCATACACAGGGCAAACATCAGAGCACAGGAAACGCAGTACAGAGACGCAGGCAAGGATAACCAGGCTGCACAGCAGCCATCAGGAAGACTAATAGCTTTTCCTGGGGAAGCACAGTGCCCCCGG